>NC_092818.1:176909212-177249212 GCF_023375885.2 Dermacentor andersoni
GTTCGTTCGTTCGTTCGTTCGTTCGTTCGTTCGTTCGTTCGTTCGTTCGTTCGTTCGTTCGTTCGTTCGTTCGTTCGTTCGCTCGCTCGCTCGCTCGCTCGCTCGTTCGTTCGTTCGTTCGTTCGTTCGTTCGTTCGTTCGTTCGTTCGTTCGTTCGTTCGTTCGTTCGTTCGTTCGTTCGTTCGTTCGCTCGCTCGCTCGCTCGTTCGTTCGTTCGTTCGTTCGTTCGTTCGTTCGTTCGTTCGTTCGTTCGTTCGCTCGCTCGCTCGCTCGCTCGCTCGCTCGTTCGTTCGTTCGTTCGTTC
This sequence comes from Dermacentor andersoni, assembly GCF_023375885.2. Taxonomy (NCBI): domain Eukaryota; kingdom Metazoa; phylum Arthropoda; class Arachnida; order Ixodida; family Ixodidae; genus Dermacentor; species Dermacentor andersoni. Next base: position 176,909,517 of record NC_092818.1, read on the forward strand.
GTTCGTTCGTTCGTTCGTTCGTTCGCTCGCTCGCTCGCTCGCTCGCTCGCTCGTTCGTTCGTTCGTTCGTTCGTTCGTTCGTTCGTTCGTTCGTTCGTTCGTTCGTTCGTTCGTTTGTTTGTTCGTTCTAAAACAGCTAAAAGCGCGTGTGCCTCGGACACTCGCTGGTACAACTCTTTCCTTTTTATGCATACACAGTTGTCCCTTCCTTTGTTCTCTTCCTTCCCTTGTCCTTAACCTTGTTCATCCAATGCACAGTATCTAGTGCTTGCAGTATAGCGAGAAGTGCAGCGGTTATGCCTTTTTTTCAGCGCAGATCCAACTACCAAAAGAATGCTGTGAACTGCAACCATCAAACCCATTCGGCAGATCTCGCAGTGCTAGAACTGCTACTGAAATGACCTTTCTGGCTACAAATATACTGCCGTGCCATTGCTGGAAAGCTATCATAATAAAAAAAAGACGCGTCATTACAAACACCTCGCAAACTAATAACTTCCCAAAAGGGGCGCTCTCGCGACAGGCATAGTGGCATTCTCGAGACAGGCACGCGTCATTGCGAAAGCGCTTCTCTCTCAGTTGAAGCGCTCCTGCTCCCACACTTGAACGCACCCTTAAGTCTAATTGACATATTCTGTATCGCTCGAACCACTTTGCAACACCGCGTGGCAGGTGTCCATGGCGACGAAGTTAAAGAGGTGCAGAAACTGTCCCTGCCTCCAGTGGCATTGCTTTCGCAGCAACCGCGAGGTAGACAGCGAGCACGGAGTGCGGACAGAATTTTTCAGGGGGTTTTAGAGGAGAAACATTCTCGGGCCGGAGTCGATGGCCCCGAGTGCGCTGCCTTTTCTGAAGCGGTGGACAGTGCGGCAGCACGCCCGAGATAGCAGGCGAAACGGCAGTCCCATCCAGACGGCGGTTGTGAAGTGGAAATTACAAACAAGAATGTGAAGAGAAAAATAGATACATTCTCATTCATTCTTGTACAAAATCAAGCTCGTACATGGTGCCGTCTGTGATGCCGTCAGCGGCCGCGCGGCTCAGCAGAATGCAAATGAGGGAATGAGCAAGCGGGTGAAAAATATGATTTACTTTTATAAAAGGTGATAGCGCTGCGCCGAGAAGTCAGTGCGGTGAGAACTGAGTCTTGCCTCTCTCTCTCTCTCTCTCTCTATATATATATATATATATATATATATATATATATATATATATATATATATATATACGTGTGTGTGTGTGTGTGTGTGTGTGTGTGTGTGTGTGTGTGTGTGTGTGTGTGTGTGCGCGTGTGCGTGTGCGTGTGCGCGTGTGTGTGCGTGCGCGCGCGCGCGCGCGTGTGTGTGTGTGTGTGTGTGTGTGTGTGTGTGTGTGTGTGTGTGTGTGTGTGTGTGTGTGTGTGTGTGTGTGCGTGACTTTCACTATTTCCTCGGCTTTTTGTTTCTTCTTTGCAGAATGGGCCCCGAAAGAACCAGAGGGGAAAGGGACTTTTTTTTGTCACTCTGCCTCATACCCAATTTCGTCGCTCCTTATGTCATAAATTAAAAAGCCTGCCTACGCAGTGGTACAGCTCTGACAGCTTCGTCGCAACCTTTCTTCTTTGTCCTTCATGTCGTCTGACGCAGCTGTGCGGGCGGATGTCAGAAATGTTTCAAAGCGTGGGAGCTTACACGTGTTATGCCGACATGCTGTTGGAAAGTTGAATGCTTTTTAATGTTGCTCACCGTGGGTACGAATGCCTCACCTGCGCGATGCTGACACTGATTGTTGAAATGATGGTCCAACACGGCCCCACAGTGTTAATAGAATCAGATTACGTTTGTGTAAGTTTTGTGATACAGTGATTGGAAGACTGGCACAATCAAGCCGCGAGTGTTTTACTTTGTCGCGCACCGATTCGTTAGATCAAGGAAGTAGCCCATTTACAGTAGGCTGAAACCACAATACATGCATTTGTTACGGACGCTTTTTCGGTCAGTCGGTGAAACGTTACTTGTAGAAGCGTCCCCCTGCATAAATTAGGTTAAGGGTATAAAAGCGAGTTTTGTTTGAGCTATAGTTTGAAGTTAAAGGGCCCTAAGTATTTTACCCTCGCCTGACAGAACGGCGACAATCGTCAACCGGGCTTCGGCTATCGATGACATTGTGGCGCGCATGCAGTATTGGCCGAATGCAATTCGTACACGCTGGTGTATTGTGGGAGGAAAATGGGAGGTGGAAAATGGAAAATGGGGGGGGGGGGGGGAGGGGTTATTAGTGAACGTCTGGGTGAAATGCTCTAGGCGTGAGACTTCTACAGGTTTGTAGTTGAGGCGACCACGTGTGGTGGTGTGCCTTTCGACAGTCCCCTGGTAAGTTTCCCGCTTTTACCGCAAAGCTTTCTTTTGCTAGTACAGGGGCGCTATAACGTAAAGCTGTTCCGAATTTCTCTGTTTCATTTCTTCAATTAGCACTCCACGATTGGTCAGACGTACTTCGCGCCATCTTAACTTAGCTTGTCTGTCACGTAATGTCCGAAAAACCATGAATACTCTTCGTCTGATATCACGCGTACGCACTGATTATAAATTATGAGACTGAACAAAAGTAAAATAATTATTTCCGATTCTATGCTTTTTCACTATCAGCCCTACGCTACCGTGCAAATGTTTTCGGGCTGCGTCCACTTCGCTTGTATGTCACGCGGCGTCACAAAGCCACGAAATCTCGCCGCGTCAAAGTAGCGGGTACGTATTAAAGATGCATCAATACGACGAACAAAACCAAATTTTCTTGAAATTCCCGGAGATTGCCCTGTTCCGAATTGAATATAAGATGGCTGCCCGCCAATCGCTCTGGCACTGGTTACTCAGAGCTGCCGGGGAGAATGATTTATTTCCGCATGTTATTTTTTTTTTCATGGCAGTATAAGGTTGTCGAGCCCTTTCGACACGTACACCACATCACTTTGGCAACTTTTTTTTTTTTTCTGAGGGGGGGGGGGGGGAGCAGAGGATCCATCCTAGCTGTATTTCTACCGTTCCGTAGCATGCTGCCGTGATTTCCTACCAGACACCCAAACCTAAGCGGGCTAATCGCCAATGCCGGCGCTACCATCCTCATATGGTTGTGTACCTTTACTGCGTCAGCAAGGCCCCGTCGAAACACTCTGCGCTTCTGCATGCTCCCCGCCTCTAGTCTGCCAACTAGATAAGAGAATCCTGTCAACTAAGGCAATGCTATTCGCTTTGAAAGCTAACAAAAGTGACCTCCTATAAACGAGGAGAGCGTTTCACAGGCCTGTTCACACAACGCTGCGAGTCACCGGCCGATGCTTGTCTCGGCGGCTACATAATGTTGATGTGAGGACATTGAAATAGTTCTAAGTTACAGGGTCCAAGGTGTTTCATCATCATCATCAGCAGCAGCAGCAGCAGCAGCAGCAGCAGCAGCAGCAGCAGCAGCATCATCATCATCATCATCAGCCTGTTTTATGTTCACTGCAAGACGAAGGCCTCTCCGTGCGCCCTGTCTTGTGCCAACCAATTCCAATTAGCGCCCGCGAATTTCCTAATTTCATCGCTCCACCTAGTTTTCTGCCGTCCTCGACTGCGTTTTCCTTCTCTCGGTACCCATTCTGTAACCCTAATGGTCCAACGGTTATCTAACCTGCGCATTACATGACCTGCCCAGCTCCATTTCTTTCTCTTGATGTCAGAATATCGTCTATACCCATTTGCTCTCTGATCCAAACCGCTCTTTCTGTCTCTTAACGTTATGCCTAGCAATGTTCGTTCCATCGCTCTTTGCGCGGTCCTTAACTTGTTCTCAAGCTTCTTTGTCAGTCTCCAAGTCTCTGCCCCATATGTCAGCACTGGTAAAATACACTGATTGTACTTGGAAAGCATATTTAGCGCCAGCAAACAAGGACGGAAGGGAGACGACACCATAATGCGCTAACTTCAACAACTTGATTTTCAGGAAATACACCTATTTAACACATGCACAGTGGCGCCTCCTCATCCAAATCTTAACCATCCAAAAAAACAGCCACTGTACACTGTACACCTTCGTTTTCAATGATAATGGTAAGCTTCCAGTCAGGAGCTGACAATGCCTGCCGTAAGCGAACCAACCCATTTTTATTTTTCTATGAATTTTCTTCTCGTGAACAGGGTTACCTGTGATTAACTGGCCTAGGTTAACGTGCTCCCTCACAGACTCTAGAAGCTGACTGGCGATCCTGAACTCTTGTTTCTTTGCCCGGCTATTCACCATTATCTTTGTCTTCTGCATGTTAATCTTCCAACCCCACTCTTACACTCTCTCTTTTAAGGTCGTCACTCATTTGTTGTAACTCATCTGCATTGTTGCTGAATAGAACAATGTCCTCGGCAAATCGAAGGTTGCCGAGATATTCGCCGTCGATCCTTACTCCAACGTCTTCCCAGTTTAATAGCTTGAACACACTTTCCAAGCACGTACTGAATAGCATTGGAGAGATTGTGTCGCCCTGTCTGACCCCTTTCTTTATAGGTATCGTCCTGCTTTTCTTGTGTAGAATTAAGGTAGCTGTAGAACCTCTGTAGATATTTCCCACGGTATTTACGTAAGCGCACCAAGTATTAAAACCGATTAAAAAAAGTTGCTACATTCGCGTACGCAAAGTATCGCTTTCCTAGCTATACAAATCCTCTCTAGGCACTCACAGTTCTCTTTCTTGATTTGTGCATTTCCTTATCGACCAACGGGCAGTCGCGCAGACTGTCGGCTACGCAGTAATGCAGTCTGCACGCATTTCTCATAACAACATCTCTCGGTCTCCAATTATGATGCAGTATAGAGTCCCTAGTATTTCATTCGATTTAAAACGAATATCCATTTTCCGGGCAGAAAGCAGTGTGCGGTTTGCATTAACAGCGTCTCCGACGTTGTTATCAAAATGGCCGCACAAGACAAAGAAAAGTGCCAAGTAAGGGTTAGAACGAGAAGAAAGCGTTGAAGTTCGGAATTCATGAAAAGAAAAAGTGGGCAGCAGGCGGCAGGCAGAAATTGACCGGAAAGAACACGGAACGACGTCGGTGCCCGCAGCAACTGGAGTGACATATAGGCCGTCGCTACACAGGCAAGATCAGAAGCGCGAAATCTAATATCGGCACAACGCGATGCCAGCCGCGTCTGCAAAAGCACCGGGTGCCACTGCACAGCGCGTCGTGGAAGCGACCAAGTGGGAAAGCGTTACGAGAAAAATAAGGGAGGAAAATAGTTCAAAAACAAAAGTGTTCTAAAAAGAAAAACCATCAAGAAATTTCTGAGGCAGCAACGACGACAAAAGTGGCGACGAGAGATCCATCGGACACAACGCCAGATACAACGGAAGGGGGGGGGGGGGGGATTGTATCAAAAGCAACACTAGCGAAATAGCGCTAGGAATGTCACTTCCTGTCGGTGTTCTTTTTTTCGTTTTTGTTACTAGTGCGCCAAATGAACTCTTCTTGTTCAGAAAGTCCAGAAGATATTTTCGTGTCTCAGCTTTAATCTCGTTTACCTTTTTCTACCTTCTTTCTCATTTTTATGTGCGAACGCGCAGGCAATGTACAATCGTCGTCAAAATTTTGCGGACTCTCGGGTATTAGCAAACCGGAATATCTCCATAGCCTGGTATATGAATTGCCAGCCTGCTCGAGTATAATATATGAACAACATTACGTTTTACGGTTTTAGCGGCTAGCGTCTCCCCCTGCTTAGAATTTCTACGTTTTCTCAGATCATGCAGTCCATACACTTTTGATGCAGACTGTACTAGAAACAATCCGTACCTCTATACCGAGGATAGGCCAGTACTACGAATAGTATCAGGTAAATTATTGAGAACATTGCATATGAAGGCGCACATGGGTGCTCTAGAGCATTAATATTATTATTATTATTATTATTATTATTATTATTATTATTATTATTATTATTATTATTATTATTATTATTATTATTGAGTATCAAACATACAATTGACAGGGGAAAAAGAAGAGAGCAAGGAGCAAGCTGGACACCACCACTGCACAACGCCTTACTTGCCACAAAATGAAAAAAAAAAACGCCTGCCTTCTCTTTACAACATACCCATATACATATAGAAATATTAGATAGGAAGAATGAAAGTAAAGAGTAGTACAGCATTTATCCAGCAATGACAGAACGCGAGAGTGACAGGTTGGCACTGAAGGCAATTACAGAATGGTTTATGTGACAGGGAACATGTGATAAAGAGAAACCGCGGATGCAAACGAAGATATAGCAGCAGTTGGCAAGTATACTGGGTTATCTTTTTTTCTTTAGCTGCACCAAATTTTTTTTTTTTTTTTCAATTGCCTATGGCAGAGAGCACAGTTTTAACCCGTGATCTAAAATACTCTATGAGGCAGCCATTACTTCTATGAGAAATCAAAATGTTCAATAGAATAATTGTGGAACTGTGCTAAATAATTTTCTTATTAATTACTTTACGCCACATATTTCACTCAACGTATTATAGCCGCTGAGTTCACACGGCGTATCCACTTGGAACGAATTCTCTGGATAGCACCAGTTCCGAGATCTTAACTTTCAAGGTGTCCGCCGAAATGGATTTCGTCCGACACTTAGAAAATTAATATCTTGAAACTGGTGCGGTATAGAGATAGAATGGGGTTTTACGTGCTGAAACCACTTTCTTATTATGAGACACGCCGTAGTGGGAGACTCCGGAAATTTGGAACACCTGGGGTTCTTTAAGTCACCTAAATCTAAGTAAACCAGTGTTTTCGCATTTCGCCCCTATTGAAATGCGGCCGCCGTGGCTGGCATTGGATCCCGCGACCTCGTGCTTAGCAGCCCAACACCATAGCCACTGAGCAACCACGGCGGGTCTGTCCAGTGAATTCGTTCCAAGTGGATACGGCGCGCGAACTCCGCGGCTATATGAAAAAATGTGACGTGAAGTAAATAATTAAAAAGTTAATTAGCGTAATCACGTTAATTATTGAATAGAACATTTTGCTTTCTCATAGAAGTAATGGTGGCCTCATTGAGTGCTTTAAATCAAGGATTAGAATTGCGCTATCTGCCAAGGCTATACATTAAAAATTTGGTGCAGCTATCAAAAAAGAAGAAAAACACCCTGTATACCGCGACGCTGGGACGAAACTGAGCACCTTCTCCCAGTCGTGGGCGGCAAGACGGGAACAAAGTGACCGTCTAATGGCTTCCCTGATCGCGCCGTTCATTGCGGTGGCTAATGGAGCAACCGTTAATGAAAATACAAAAGAAGGGCTTACCGCAACTTACGACTCGCTTTCAGTATAGCTGTAAAGACACGCCGAATACTCTACACTTCTTGCTTAGCCAGCACACTTCTACCCCTTTCGTGTTTCAAACATAGCACGCTGCCTTTCAGGGCCTCACTAACAGAACGAGACCGCACACTGATAAAATTATCAATATTAAGAGCACAACCTTTGAAACTCCGCAGTGAAATACAGTCAGCAAGCTCGTTACTTGCATCTTTATATCGCGTCCAATCTTAAATCTTCCACACATTGCGTTAAATTAGGCATAGCTTGCAATGTTTTTTTTTTTTTTCGTTCTTTCTTTTCGATGCATTAGCACCGCCATTCTTCTACATTCTTCTAACAGTATCTTAATAGTTTGTACACCGAGATCTATTCATTCAACCTACTGCCCCTATAACTACGTCCACGTGGAAGCACGACGCGTGGACTGCACTGTTTGCAGCACTAGTTCTTTTCTTTTTTCCTTTCTCTTCCTTATTTTTTTATACCGGTAGTGCGCTGTTTCGTTTCTTACGTCCTTCCTTTTTAATGGCTTAGGCCTGGCGAGGACACGGCGTCCGCTTTTGAGCAATTTGCACGAATGTGGGTTATGTGTACACGCTGCTACATGCATACTTTTTGCATCGCAACGAAACTGTGGCTACGGCGCTCTTCCGCTTTGCATAAACTTTGTTGATTCTATTCCGGACCACAGCGGTCGCGTTCGATGCGCCGAAATGTAATGCCTCTCCACCAACGAGATTCCGAAATTCCCACCGGTGAGAATAGCTACACAGTACATGGTCAAGATCACCAACCTTCCTCCACACTTAGACAAACTTCGTAACTACCACGATGGCTTTTTTTTTTCTTGCATCAATATCAGCGCGGTAATCATCATGACACAAAAGCTCGTAATGGCGGAATAAATCCAAATGAGCGTGAGGAGGGCCACCTACCTCGCGCATTCGTTTCTCTATTAGAGATAACAGCTCATTAGACGAGGAACTGCTATGCAGTATTTGCATTGCGGCTTAAGATGGGAAGCGCTGTCCAACGGTTCGCACCAAACTGCAGCTAGACATTTTCCAACTACTGTACCATTCTGTAATTTTATTTAACTTCCTTTTTGTGTTCCCTTATCACTGACCGAAATTCTTCCAACGGAACCGATTCCCCCGTGTAAGGTAGCAAACCGGAAGTGCGTCTGGTTGGCCTCCCCACCTTTCATATCTTCTTCTTCTTCTTCTTCTTCTTCTTCTTCTTCTTCTTCTTCTTCTTCTTCTTCTTCTTCTTCTTCTCCTCCTTCTTCTTCTTCTTCTTCTTCTTCTTCTTCTTCTTCCTCCTTCTCCTCCTCCTCCTCCTCCTTCAAACGGAAGGTATGAAATAATGTCCTCCACAAACATCGCGTTTTTACAGCGGCAAAGTGAAAACTTCAGGATCTCTCCCGGGCATTGCCTTTTTCTGGCAGCTCCGTGCTCGCTGCAAGGAATATCAACGGCCAAGGCAAAATAAACCTACCGCGTATGCGCCTAATTACGTGCGAATGTGACTGTTTATATTACAGTAACTTGCACATCAATCTTGCTTGCTGTGTGCACTGTCACTCCTGATTAGATTCCGTGGGTAAATATGTAGACCCGGCTTCAAAAACATTGTAATGCGTATTGTGACTGTATTAACATATTTCTGAATTGAGTTCCCGTGTTTTGTATTTATGTGGATAACCATGTTTTACGATGAACTTCCTTTTACGACCACGTCCTCGTATTCTGTTTCCCCATTTGTTTCTTTTTCCCTGTCTCGCATTATATTATCTACCACATTTGTCTTCGCTGTGTATTTTGTTTCACGTGTATTACTTTTGAAATACACCAGTTCGATGGCTCCGTAGCTGCTCTTGGGCATTATAACAAACATTTTTATTCATTTATTATTATTATTATTATATTATTATTATTATTATTATTATTATTATTATTATTATTATTATTATTATTATTATTATTATTATTATTATTATTATTATTATTATCCATTCATCCCTTTGCGATTAAGCAAATGCACAGACGCTCACATACGCTCAGACAAAGCTGGCTGATTAAAATTCTCCAGGATTGCTTTCGCACTCATTCAGGTCTTGCGCAGAGGAAACCAGATTCACGAGCTTTCTCACCTGTAAGTACTGCTCCTCATAAGCTACTTTCATTACTAAGATTGGCTGATATGTGATGTTTGTGATGATTAATGAGATGCGATCTACGGCTGCGAATAGTACTTTGACCACCTATTGTGCAACCATCCTCAATTTGAAGCACAATGACAATCCAGGTCCAATGCATTCAGGAAACATGATGATCTTCTGTTTGGACAGACAATACTGGAACACCGTCCCCACCAATCATCGGCTCACAAGGCAGGGAAGTCACTTTTGTACTTTCTGAGAACGTTCGGCTTATGCGAGCGCCTTTGAGTCCATAGTGCTGTTCGTGCACCTCTCTCTCACTCTCTTCCTTCTTTCTATTCCATTTCTCCATTCCCCCAGCGAAGGATAGTCATCCAGACTCTTGACGGGTTAACATGCCTGCCTACCTTCTTTCTCTCTCTTTCTCTTTCTGTTTAGAATTAACTCGCACACTTCGTTATATTCATTTGGGATTGAATGTTGTGAGAAATGATTGTTTGTTTGTTCCTACTTATTAATACAGCATATGTCACTTTACATCCGGAATGGTTTAGGCACTATATTGTCTCTGTTGTTACAGACAGACATTTGGTGCACAACACCGCTATTGCTTTCACATTGAGATAAACCATAAACTGCAAAAAAAAAAAATCCTCTGCAATTCACGTCTCGATATTTCAGTCTTACAGTAATACCGCACGCATTCCAATACAACCATGAAAACTTCGATTAAGTTCGACGGGCACATGACCCGTCAAAAAACCTTACTCGCTCAGCGGTTCTGTATAAACTTCAATGAGAATGTTACATCCGTTAAGTACATTGGTTTCTGAGACAGAGTGCATCTTGTAGGTCATCGGAAGACGAGAATATCCGCATCGCCTTAAAGCTTCGTCATTGTTGAGCACAATTTTCCTCTATTTTCGCAGCAGCACAGGGTCCACTGAAAAATAGCTTCTAGAACTGTTGCGGCCTTGAGCAGATGACAAAGACGGCCCAAACATTCGGACTGGTACGAGTCGCTTTCCGGTGGACAACAAAAGGCTCGAGGAGGCAGCCAAAAAGACGACGAAGGCCAAAGAATGCGAGCAGATGCCATCGAGATGGCGTTCTGTAAAAGCACATGACCAGCAAAGAGCAAAGCACAATCAAATCAGCACGGTAAATCAAAACTCAAAATGTGTTTTTACAATATCGAAACTAAAATGACAGGAAAAGCGGTTGCAGCAAAGTGGTGACACCAAGTATTTTAAGAGAGACAAGTACTGCAGGGAAGAAATGAGCAGTACAAGTTATGGCAATGCGCGCCAGTTTGTCACTGCCAAAGAGGAAAAATAAGTTCTGCAGTTATCATGAAGCTAAAAAGAGCATCATCAGGGTTCTCGCGATCGTTTTCTTTTTTTTTTTTTTTGAGAGGATGGCGTATAAAGAGTAAGAAAGAGGGATGAAAGCAGGGGAAAGACAGGGACGTTAACCATACTATAGACTAGAAGATAAATCTGATTGGCTACCCTCTAGAAGGGAGGAGGAAAGGCGGGTCACGTGAGAAAATAAACTACGGGCTGTGTTCTCGTACTCACCGTAGACAGGTAAATAAACGAGTAAATGGACATCTTAAGTCTCGTTCTAATTCCGACGAAGCCGGCGAAATAGTTTCGCGAAGAAAACATGGAAGTCAGAAACGACATAGCCTGCTTTGCTGTCCAAACAAGATGGCGGCTAAGCAGAAGGCTTGGCAAGGTCGTCCTCTCACACAAACAAAAGAAAACGTTGCCACGCTTTCTTATGTGCCTAATGTAAGCGAAGTTCTGTTTGTCATAGGTTCGCACGTGCAGAGTGTTAAAATACAGTTATAACACGTGCTTTTCTTAGCTTTTCCTTGTCGATGCAAGGTGCCGTCATGTCGTGGAAAAGTATTTCAGACGATTCCACTTGTGTTTCATTGATTGTGCTCGAAGCTGTCTCCTTAGCTGTCAACGTCGACTGTCTACAGTGCTGGCCAGCATAATAACACGCCACCGGAAGGTACAGATGATGAAGAAGATTGTGTTTGTGCTTGTAGGAGAGTAACTTAGGAAACTTCATCAGTACTGTTTAAAAGGTTTCCTCTGGAGACAATAATTCATTTTTCTTGTTTTATTCATTCATGTAGCAATTTCAGTCAGTCAGCATTGGCGAAGGTGATAACAATAACGTCATATTCATTTTTTTGTTTTAGGAAAAGCGCTTTATTTTTCCTGCGTCGAGTCACGTTCTCGTATGCCAACGCCAGAAGTGCGCAGGACCGTAGATCGCTGCTCTTTCTTTAGGGTTAATTTAAGGCTCTGCCCTACCCCACTGATGTCGGAGCAAAAAATCTAAAGCAGGCACACCAAGAAGTGTAAGCACACTCTATATGACATCATCTTAGAACCACCACCCTTTACCAGCAAGCTGTCCCATGACACCAACTTTCGCTATATGAAAACTCTAGTTGTACTGGCCGTCGGATAGCTATAGTGTGGGCAAACAACTATAGAGTGAACATACGGGGACACTAATCAGATAACCCGGAGCAAAAAGAAAAACATTGCAACAGCAACCACGCAGCTAACGTTAGTGAAGGAAGCCGACTGCGCAACTCATAAGAAAAGGCCATTGCTGCCCCATTTAAAAACCAAGCTTACGCGCGCGCATGAACGAGGAGAGCCGTGCGCAAGGCACTCGGCAAAATAACATTCGTGCCATTGCTGAGAGCCACGGCTATTGCCAACACGAAGCGAAAAGCTTTGAAAGAAATTCTGGCTGACAGTGCTGTATACAAAGCGCGATCGCCGGGGCAGCGGCCTGCCCGTCAGCAGCGGTGATGAGAAAACGGCTTTTCATTGACGAGGGTGGCGCTGTGCCCGGCGACTTTTTGGGAACACATTGTGACGGCTGGAGGAGAAAGAGCGGCGGGCAGGAAAACAAAATAAAGACGCGCGAGGCTCGATTGTATTCAAGCACAATAATGCGGCACCGCCGTGTTGCGACAGCGCGTCCAACAAAGCCGTTTCTGCGAGGCCGAAAGTGCGGGCCTTCCCGCAGGAAGCCTTTCTCTACATAGCGCCCTTTTTTTCTAGGCTGCGCAGTAGCGACGTGTTTTGGAGACTCACAGACTCATTCCATTTGTTTGTTCCATTTTGTTCGTTTCTCATTACATCCTCTCTTCTACAAAATGGGAGACGGGGGCGCTCCAGGTGTTGGGGATGGCGTCGAGCAGTGTAGTTCTGAGCCTAACTGAACTACACTGAGTGCATGCTTATAAATCTGCAGCTATCGAGATCTCGAACTGGAGGCTTCTGACTAACCGAACAGAACTGCGAATTCGTTCCGTTTTTATATTTATTTATATTTTATTTAATTTTATTTTTTATTTGCTTCTTACTAAGTGTTCTTTCCCGTCATATAGGAGCAGCTATATACGCAACTACTGAAGAGCATGCACTTGTATCCCTGCAAAATAAGAGTGGACATGTCGAATACGAGAATTAAGGCACACTAAATCAAATTTTTATTAAAATGAATGCGTCCTACATAAAATAGAGTATAGGATTCAAACAAAGAAAAGATTGGTGCAATCTTCCTTTTTTATATATATATATATATATGCAGTACTTGGGCCGTTTGGATAAAGGGTGCGCTTAGTTCATGTTCACCTAAGCCAGATTTATATGACGGGTCATTTATTTGCAGCCAGGCCACGACGACGTTGTCACTTGCAACTGTCAAGTCTCTGAGTCTCTAAAAAAACTTTCTGTTGCTAGCTGGCTCAACTGGAAATACTTTTTTGGAAACTCGCTCACGCACACGAAGACACCCCGAAACACATACACACACAGACCGTGTGTGTGCGCGTGCGTGTTCCCCTGTGTGTTCACTTTCGTGTGACAGTTCAATGGAACAAATATTTGGCTTTTAGAGCCAAAATACCATTTCAACTACCGCTATATAAAGCTCAGAGTTCAGTGTTAGGCACTTCGTCAAGAACGTTTTAACGTAAGCTGTCATCAGCCATTCCTCGATCAACTTCTTCATATAGACACTCAACGCAAAATCTTCGCCATCGCCATTGCCCTCATGTTTCATTCATATTTATGTTTAAGTCTGATATATTTTTATCTATACGATATTCGCAAGGAACAGTCTATACTATTCTACCGGCAAAGTTGCTGAAATAGGATTTATGTTCTTGACTTACTTTCTTTTGTCCGTGTCTCTGTCATTTGTTTATTTTCTATTTTCTTCCCTATTTCTTTGTTTCCTATCTTCTTATCCTTTTCTCCTCATTTCACTCCCTCCTCCCGAAAGTGTAGGCAGGCGTTGTGCCCCTCTCGGTGGCAGTTGTCAGCTTGCCCACTCCCTGTTTCATTTGTGTGCTTGTAACTAATAATAATAATAATAATAATAATAATAATAATAATAATAATAATAATAATTTAGAATGGTCGCGCGCAAACAAATGTAAAAAGAAATTTAATTCACAACGCGTGCCTTTTATCGTAAATCTTTTCCCTCATTCTATTAAAATGTGAATAACAATATCAATGCTCACAATCTGACAGTTTAATTTCACTGGCGCCGCTGCTAACGGCCAGCTCAGTGCCGCCTGTGCGTTGCAATAACAGGCCCTACAAGGCGTGTTAAGACTTTCAAGGATGCCAAAAATTTTCGCGCACCGACGTAAGCCGCATCGACGTGCAGTCGCAGCTAGGTATAGCTAGAACATTGTCCGAGGTGTTCAGGCGCAGCATTAAACCTTGCTATCGGTATCAATGGTTGCCCTTCGGACAAAACTGCCAATTCTTGTTTCCTGCAGACAATGATTGTGGCCACTCACGCACCCAATGCCAAGCAAGGCGACCTTTATTCAAAAGAGTTTGTCATCGCCTTCCCTGAAAGAAGTCAGTCTGGCCCAACTCTTTTCCGCGCTGGTAATAAAGGTATGTCAGATTGACACCACTCGTTTTGTACGTAGCATTGCCAAACATTATTATTATTATTGTTATTAAGTATGGAAACATACAAAACACAAAGGAAACAGGGAGGGAGCAAGCTGACAACTGCCATCGAGAGGGGCACAACACCTGCCTACTCTTTCGGGAGGAGGGAATGAAAAAAAGAGAAGAGGAGTAAGAGATAGGAAACAAAGAAATAGGAAAGAAAATACGAAATAAAATAATGACAGAGACACGGACAAAAGAAAGTAGGAACACGGAAAAAGAATGTCTATAAACGGGAGGCCAAACCAGTTTTCTGCAAGGCAGTTAGCAAGTCTGACAACTTAGCAAGGCTCGGTGGGCCTGGTCGCGTTGAGTAACACTTCCTCTCGGAAACAGGCAATCATCAAAGGTCGTACACTTGAGTCCAATCAGTCCATATTCCTTAATTAGCAGTGCACGGTGTGTGACGAACGCGGGACACTCCAGTATGAGATGTTCCAAGTGTCTCACAGGAGCCACAGGACGTACACGACGGACTGTCCACACGCCATTGACGACACAAACGTTCGCGCAACAACGCAGAGCCAACTCTTAATTTCGCTAACAGTGATCTGGCACTGCGGGGCAAGCCACGACCATGAACACGGGGAGGGAACGAGACGTATACAACACGCTTGTCTAAGGGCAAAACGAAGATACTTGTACGTCATCGTCGCGTCATGTACACTGCTGCAGTGCGTACAATAAACAGGGATGCGCGCATTTATTTTCTGCCTTTCTTTATTTTTGGTGCATATTCCTTGCGGCAAGTCCCGAATAAAAACAAATAGAAAACAAAAGCTCCCAAAAAAAGGAAGCTATACCCTCTGTCATGCAGTTCATGTAATCCGCATTGCGGGCGACTCGAGCGCCTGCCACCACTTGCCCCGCCCATCACGCTGCCATGTCTCGGCATTCTCAAAGCCCTCGGGAAATTTTCTCGCAGACAGCGACTTGAGCAGTTCTTTCTGAAAAGTTCAGTATTATTACAGATTTCTCATATTCTCTGCGTTACCACGACGTCTTTTATGATCCTGTTGTTCTCGTATTAGTATAACCTTTTCCTTTTGGATCTTTTCTGCATGGTCCATTGATTTCTTTGTGCGTGTTTTACTCTTTCCTTTAGATTTGTTTTAACAGTGCTTTGTAATTTCATAGCGTTCTCTTTTTGTGCGCTGTTGTACTTGTTTATTAATAGGGATTTTGGTATAGCCGGTCCTTTCTGTGGCTGAATTTCTAGTATTTAGCAGGTAATAAATATGAAAGAAATGAAAATAAGACCGCGTTCGGCGGCGGTGCACTGGGACCGCTTTGTAACGTTCGTGCATGCAGCCTTTCTTGAAAGCAGTGTCAAGGCACATTATGCAAGCACTTGCTTTCCTTTTCTGTTTGTTATCTTCATTTCAAACTTGCACTGACTTTTGTTTGTCGTTTTTAGATAGTAAAGTTCGTCCTTGCTGATTAGGATGATCCAAAATACAAATTTTCCTGTTTCTGCAACTTCTCATTTCTTAAGGCTCAGTAATCTTTAAAAACATTTGCTGGGTGGTGCGGAAGCGCGACTGTTCGTGTGGGTGGTATTGCGTATTGCAGTAGAGACGCTATCCAAATAAATATCATTACCTTGCGAATTTGTTAAACCAATTGGTTTTCTTTTCTTTTCTTCTTTTTATTTACTCTCGAACATTTTTTTCGCGCCATCGGGTCGCTTGGAAACGTTAAAGAGTTTTAGAATAGGGGCCCCAAATGTTTTGGGGCCCTAAAGAAATAGCGTCAAAGCCACTGCGTATGCGGGAGACGTAAACTGTGTTTGGGTTTTGCATTGGGAACGCTATTTCACTGATTTAGCGGGATCCCAAATAGCGGCCCGAAAACTTGGTGCTTTTATATCGACTTTGGTTGGGCGTTGCCTTTACTAAAGCCTATGCATTCCGCATAGGGATGACCGATAGCCCAACCTGTGACCACTGCGGCCATGAAGAATCAATTGGCCATATTTTGTGTGCCTGCCCGCAGTACAGTACACAAAGGGCATGCCTTCGCCACGAACTTGACCAACTGGACGACCAAGCGCTATCCAAAAAAAGAATTCTACAACATCGAAAGGACCTACCGTCACAGCAGAAGGCCGTGCAAGCGCTATTGCGCTTTTTGCGATCTACCGGCCCGTGTGAACGACTTTAACTGGAACGGCTTTTGTGTGTGTGCCTCCATGTGTGCGTGTTTTTTTCCCCCTTTTTTTAGCGTTTTCCTCTCTGTCATCTTTCTAACCCCTATCCCCCGTCCCCAGTGTAGGGTAGCAAACCGGAGACTCATATCTGGTTAACCTCCCTGCCTTTCCTCTTCATTTTCTCTCTCTCTCTCTTGCGTCAGCAAACATGGCGGCACCCATCGAAGCGAAGGCTCTAACCTAGCACCAAACTGGGTTCGATTCGTGGTAACGCGTGAAGTTCGCAAGCTAGGAGAAGTGACTACGGTTATCGCTTTCTCTAAACTAGCGTGTGTTATGAAGATTGATCAATAATTAGACACCGCTGATTGCGAATTCGATTGTGGATTTTATGGCTCGTAGGCCTAACACGGCTAAGCTTGGCTGGGGAAGGCACGTAAAGTTGGTTTGCTCAAAACTAAGTGCAACTGATTGTTTGATGCTTACAGAATTACCTCTAAATTGTAGTTAAACTAGAATACACGTAAGTCAAAATTACTATTCCTATCATAAAATGGTATATTTCATTTAATTATTTCTAATAGCTTATCTTGGACGCCGTAGTGGCGCTGTCAGCGCAAGATGCACCCGCAAACGCAAAGCCCTATTCTAAAGCTCTTCACTCCTGCGTGCCAAACACTCTTAGACAAAGGTACACCCTTTGAGGTGTATATCTGCCACACTATCAGTAATCGTCATCAGCCTTGCTTGCGTTTCCTTTCTTGAAAACGCCGCGCCCTCTACTTTCCTGTCGGAAATGCTATGTCATGCTGATAACGCGCATGCCGTTCGTTATAGGGAAGTACCGGGCTCGCAGCGTTAAAAAAAGGAAATGCGGACAAGACAGATGACGTTTATTGTTGTGTGGCGACGTTAACACCCGCAAAGCTCTTTGGGGCCCGAAACTATTGGGGCCCCAATTCTAAAACTCTCTATTAACGCTCTGGAGTCAAACATCTCCGACGCTTTCGAAAATGAGTCGAAGTGCCAAAGAGTTTTGTCAAGTGCGCTCGCTGAACCGCTACCTCGGAAGATGTTCATTTTTACGCCATCGTTTCTCTTATTTCATCACTACCAATCCCTCAAAGTGCGCAATTTTGCGTATGAAATTTGTTTTAAACCGAAATGGTGAGACAGTTCGAAAAGCTCGCATTTATCTTCAGTGGTGCAACGTCATTTGAAAATTATGCTTCGTTTTATTTTAAGGAGCGCACTGCATGTTCTTACGTTCTGTTCATGCTTCAAGAATTCTGGGTTTCTTGAATTCAAATGCCGGCTTCGTTGGAGCAAGAAGTCACAAACGGCGCGCTATGTGAATGCAGAGCAATTACTTTGTTGCACTGAGTTTATGAAACCGAAATGCTCCAAGTTGTTGCATCACTTCTGTAACACAATTTCGTAACTGCATTTGCTGTGCGCCCCTCATTCACGTGGTGAACCTTTTGATTATATCTAGTAACACAACGTCGAAGAAACTGCCCTTTCAGTTTTCCCATCGTTAAGTATAAAACCGACAACACGTCCTCGCGCTTATTCCTTGCATGTGTGTAGCGCACCACAAAGATCTTTCTTATCTCAGCCGAACTATTTCATTCAGACGCCTTTAAAAAATTGACGACGACGATTACCCAGGTAAGAAAACCCCAGATGGTCAAAATTAATTTAGAGCCTCTCACTACGGCGTCCTTCATAATCGCCTATGCAGTTTCGTAACGTTAAATTCCCTAATTTAATTTTAGCAATCATCACCGCTCTTTCGGACCAAATCTGCAAATTAAGGCTTACGGAGTGAGACCAAGCTTCGTTTTTGCCAGTGCGTCTGCGTATTTTGATTTTAGCGGATGCCGAAAATTGGGTTACCTCCTTATCGACATAATTTTTTTTTCTGATAGTGTAAGAGGAAATTTTTAAGCCCTTGTAAATGGCTGTCTTGTTCATAAAAATATAGTTCTTGCAGCTTATACCCTTGTCTCATCGCGTCAAACCGAGCGAAATGAGCAAGTCCAGCCCCATATTTCCCTTTCTATTCCCTTTTCCATTATCCTCATTGTAGGGTAGCAAACAGAACGATCGTATGGGTTGACTTCCCTGCCTTTTCTGTCCTTGCTTTTTCTGCCTCTCTCGCGAGCAGCATTGGCCTATAGCGTTGCAAACACGTTATGCGGCAGGCAATGACGAATGCCCATTAGCCTATACTTTGACGTCCCCCACGGCGGCTTCGCATTGGTGCGCGCGAGAGCTCGGCCTGATGCTTACGCCATGCGCCAGGAAAAGGCAGTGTGAGGAGGATGATATACTATACCAGGCGGATGATGCGGCAAAAGAAAAAAATATCTATGTCGAGAGAGGAACGAGCTCAGTCTGCAGTATGCCTCCATTTATCAGCTCTCCGAGATCACCGAGCTTGAGGTCACGAAACAAGAGGCTGCCCACCATTTGTCACCGGTCTGGCCATGCTAATTTCGACGCAGAGCTGTATGACGAGCCAACACAGCACAACGAGTCGTATTTGGGCCGCGTGTTTGCGTACAAAAATGTGCATGTTGCTGAGTCGTTTCACGTGCCTTCACACATTTGGGACGCTTGTTCTGCACGGAAAACTTGTAATTTTTACAGCGCAACCGGTTATGGGCTCATTCCAATAGCCGTTTCTGTTGGCGATGGTGTCCGCCCCCGCCGCCGCCGATGTCCGGTGTCTGTAGCAGCTATCGCCAATACCCAGTCCCCGCCGGGATCGAGCCCGGCCCCGTAGCCTGGGAGTCAGGTATACTCGTCCACTGAGCCACAAGAGCACTTGTCTTTTTCTTTATTGCATGGAATTATGAGTAGTGTCATGCATTCCAAAGTTGTTACATTGCATTCGGACACACATGAAATGCACATATGCTACGCAGTTCAATGAAAGTTCAAAGTTTGGACAAACAGACACAAGCGTCGATATGCGAAATCCATTCAGGAACGGGGTCAAAGATTGCAACCACACGACGCACTTGAGCAGCCTCTTCTCGAAAGATAGACCTTGTCGAGCGAGGTGGCTCGGCGTGTCTGTCGATCACTCGGCTTCTCCATAATAAATAGCGCCACGCGAGCGCTTGCTAGCATGTCGCGGAAAAATGCCCTATAAATGCGTCCTAGCGCACGAGGAGACGCGTGGTGTGACATGCGTACCGCGTATCGTCCGTATATGTGCACATATTGCATTGCAGTTGCATATTACTACAGTATGTAGAACGCCATGTGGCAGATGCACAGGTAGCGGTGCAAGGCAGGTAAGCTTTGAGGACGAAAAAGAAGTTTAAGGACATCTATACAACAATGCCAGAAAAGAAATATATATTGTGTACCAGTTAAATTCAAGCTGGCTAGGTGACTATTTCACCGCCGGGTTTCAAAAGGAGAAGCCAATAAATCATCATCATCATTAGCATTGTATCGTGCCACTTGCCGTGAGATGCACGCCGCGTAGCGTCTATACGTGCGCCCTCAGCATTGCAGTTGCATATTAGTACGCCAGGTGGCACGTCATGCAGCAGTTGCATGTGCAGCGGTACAAGGTAGTTAGAGAAGTATTGAGGAAGAAAAACAATATTATGAAGATGTGCAATATTGATGTAAAGAAAAACATATATGACATACCTGAATGATTCAAGCAAGCTAGGTGACTTTTTGTCACCGTCCCATTTCGAAGGAAATGCCATTAAGTCGTCATCATCATTAGTGTTTTATCGTGCCATTTCACACTCGATGTGACATGTGCGCTGCGTAGCGTCCATATGTAAAAACTTTGTATTGCAGTTCCATAATATTCCACCAGGTGCCCCGACATGTAGCAGTTGCATGCTGAATGTTACTGGACATATATATAACTCAAGCAGGCTAGGTGGCTATTTTCCACCACCCCGTTTCGAAGAGGATGTCAAAAACCGTCATCATCATCAGTGCGCCACGTAGTCTGGATACCTGTGTTAACTCTTCGGTACCCGTTATGGCGCCTCCTCGCAAGGTACGAACCGCTACTGAAGAAGTGAATCGTAGAATTACGTGCGCGGCTGCAACAAGGCAACATCGGGCACAGCATACCGCTGTGCAAAGAGCAAGATAAGCCGCAGCTCGCCGTCGACACCAGGTGGGCGGGTCAGATCTTTCTCATGAAAACGACGCGAGACTTCACCGCGAAGGCCCTGCATTGTGTGATGCCGAGAATGGAGCTACTATGGAGCCGCTCCTCCAGCTTACGCTGTGACTGTGCTCCGTGTGCCGCGCAGGCCTGTGACTTTTGAACGCGACAGCGTTAAGGAGCTCGTGTCGCAGAAAAGCCGGTGTCGTCGGCGTCGGTGTCGGCGTCAGCGGCGTTGGCCGTGACCTATAAATACCAGAAGGCACGTCATAAATAAAAAACATGTTGCAAGATCGGTGGGAATCGAACGAGGGTCTCCGGAGTGTCAAACGGAGACGCTACCACTCAGCCACGAGCTCGCTCCTTCAAAACGGGACAACATTGCCTCTAGTGAATGCGGTGTTGCCTTAGAAACGTGCCGTAGAACGTTATACTGCGGTATATATCGGTAATTATGACCACGTAACTTACAGAAGCCGCAGTTTCACGAGTAGTGAAGTACGTTACCGCTACATTTCTTCTGCGCTCTGCGCACACGCAGAGCCATCTTGCGGGAAACACAGAAGACCCCCTCCTCGCAATGTACAGCGCTGCCCCGACACGTGGCGCGCCACTCGCCCCATGATCGCGTCCGCCTTCATGGCGCGTCGGGGCCCGGCTATTTTGTGTGTGTATGTCCGAGTAAGCAAACTTGAAAACACCGCTTCAAGACGTCTTGAAGCAGTCTTGAATTACATTTGTTCGTATCGTTTCGCTACTTTTGCTGCGTTAGAATTCATTCTGATGCACCACCCAAGCGGATAAAACCGCGCATTGAACAGCATACTTGCATGGTTGCACAGATTATGTTGATGGATGCATGTTACTGACGATAAAAAATGGTGCTGTACTATTACGTGTTGTTGTAATCAAGGCGTTGGCAATGGGTACGACAAAGATAAAACTGAATGTACGGAAAAGCTTCTGCATCGTAAAATGGCATAGATGAGGCAAACATTTAGGTGAGTTATCAGTGCGTAAATTTAGGTATACATATATATTGCACATTTTACATCACTGTTTGAGTGAAATGAAAATTTTGGTGCCATTGCAGTCGGCGTCAAATACTGCTTGCAGCCACTTCAAAAGGCCCGGTTCTGTTCGGTGTTTAGTTTATGGAAACAGTGGGCCCGAATTGCATGTATGCGCAATTTAGTGGTCATGCCACCACTTACATCAGCTATAGTGAGTCTCAGCAATCGCGAGCCCTCGCGTAATGTATTCATGTATATAATCAGTCTCGACTGAAGTTATCAAATGTTGAAGTATCCATATCGCGCCAGTTCAAATTGCTTCACGTCATTTAAAAGTTTGAATTCATTTCCACGCGTGTTTGTGACCCTCTCCATAACAAATCTTAACTCCGTATCTTTTGCCGTTCGCCTATAGACGACCACTCTTACTAAACGTTAACGAAATGATCGTGACGGTATGTAACGTACGTTACTTTCGCACATCTAGCCTCCGAGGGCTTTAACGGCGTACAGCAGTAACATAAACCCTACATAATCAGCGCGACCATACCTCGTAACAAATTTGCACGTTATATCTGTATTTTTTCGTGCTTCAGCGGTCAGCAACCAGCAAGCGTCTGCACCTGCCGGCATGAAAAATTTGCGACCTACCCGTCTTGTGTCGCCATGCTTGTCAGTGGTCTCAGCAACTCCTTTTCACCTATAGCTTTAGGAGGATACGCATGCCGTCACCAAAAATGAAAACTACAAATAGCGATTGCAACAAAACCAAATGTAAATTTGAAAAATTGTGGGGTGGTGAACGTAAAATTGCAATGTAGTCTGAACATGCAGATTTTTAGTCGCTTGTAAACGGTGCTTTCAGTGTCCCACCATCGTCAATATTCAAGCGTTCACAGCCACCCGAATTCGAAATTTATGCCGGCATTCTTAAAAAGTAGCTGCGTTAAGGCGTAATAATAAGCCTATATGTTACTGTAAGGTTAAAGAAACGATTACATTATGTTTCACTGAATACCAGAAAAGTATTTCCTTTAAGAGTTGACGACACTGAACACTGCCAATATTCCTGTATTTCTAACGGCACTTGCTTTCCATGCCTGCACGATGGCAAGAAGAGAGAATAACACACACACACGCACGCACGCACGCACGCTTTACACCTGACTTTGTCTGTGTATACATATACTCATCCGCATACGAGGGAAAAGCTTTTGAAAAGCGCCTGATGTCAGCGCAATCATTATGCGCGCCAGCACAATTTCTAGCACGGTTCCCATGCGTGCTACTCTCTTCTCCACAGTGTACCTGCCGATGCGAGCGAGGATGAGGGAAAGTTCAAAGAAAGCTGAGAATGCGGACAATTAGCCGACCACACCATTTCCGTGTCCCAACAAAACCTCCCAATCTCTCTCTCATCAGCCTTCACCTCCATTCCTGCTTCGCTCGCCTTTCAATGAAAGAACGGGACCCAGATAAAAGGACCTTCGGCAAACAAAAGGACGAACGGAAGAAGAAAAGTGAAAGAAATAAAGAATTGATGACGGCGCCCCCATACGGCACTGTCAGGCATTCACGCTGTGGGAGCTGGCCAAGCAAACCATGAGCAAACACAGCAATCTTCTTGCCTGTTCGTTTTCTCACATTTTGTTTGCCCCGGTGTTTTTCTGTCTCTTCTTTCCTTTCGTGCTTAACCCAAAGCAACACCGACGTGAGCCTGATTAGGCAACAAATTAAGCTAGCACGAAAAAGGGGTGGCTTACGTCGTAGACGCGAATTTGGAAACCACGGACGTCAATCGGGCTGAAGAAAGAAAAGAGAAATAAGTGCGTGGTCAGAACGGCTCCAACGGTTATCGGGTGCTTTTAATCACGTCTCACGTGATTCTAATTGGTTTACGAATAATCCATAGAGGCTTGGGCCGTGAGTTTCCAAGTGATTATCCATACGGACGCAGGAGCTCTCCTTTTCTGTTTGCTTTTGATCCCTTCTCATGCGGCACCCCCATAAGAACGTTTAATTTTTATGAAGGACATTGCCGAATGATGCCACTGGTACAGGTATTAAAGCAACAACTGGAGCTAGAAAACCATTCATATACAAGTCATAAGGAAGGGAGTTGTCGTTTCATCTATAACTTCACTACGACACAAGTCTTGCGCTCTTCATCTCCAGCAATATCCAACGTTAACTTTAAACCTCACCCGGAATACATTTCAGCCAGATCACAGCAGTATCATCGCACATCTACAACGTTACCAGAGCAGCAAAGGGCCGCTCACCGCTTGAATTGGATGCAGAGTTCTGTGCGCGGGTTGCTGAGTCAGTAGTCATCACTACTGACGCAACACTGAGTAACGTCCCTGAGGCATGTGTACACGAAATGAATATGCCATTTTCATTCGAGGAGCTCAACGTTGTGTTGGAGAACTGTGGGTGTCTTTCGCCACCAGGACCAAATGGAATCACGTACGCTGCCCTATGCCGCCTTGACCATGACGCACATGGTGAGCTGCTCAAGTACTACAATGAGTCGTGGCACAACGGCATCGTTCCTAAACAATGACAATCAACCCGCTTGATTCCCATTCTGTAATCTAGAAAGTCTCCGCTTGATTTATCACCATATCGTCCGATTGCGCTTTCGAGCTGCGTCGACAAAGTGATGGAAAGAGTGATCCTTGCTAGCTTGTAGTGGTACCTCGAGCGATTCAACATCTATCCAGACTCCATGGCGGACTTTCGTTAAGTTCGGTCATTCACCGACAACGTTAGTGACTTCGTTATCGGAGTCCAAAAACAAAAAAGCGTCAAGCGTCTATCAATGGCACTTTTTCTCGATGTCAAAGGAGCATACATCAACGTCGCCCATCAGGCCATACTGAACACATTTGAGGCTGTGGTCAGATGAGTGGTCATTTGAGGTTGCTGTCAAGAGGTATCAATTGATTCGGGAGTATTTGACTGAGTAGGGCTTTTCTTTGTAGACCGAAGACCCCACCTTCGAAGCATTAAATCTGCCGTGGTGTGCCACAGGGTGGGGTGTTGAGCCCTATATTGTTCAACAGCGTCCTAGTAGGACTTGCTGAGTACTTACCGCGGACAACTCATGCTTCAATATACGCCGACGACATTTGCGTCTGGGCCTTTGCAGTGACTCGCCCTCATGGGCGGGGCAGGCTTCAGCGGGCGGAAACCATGACGACATCTTATCTCCGAGAACAAGGTTTCAGTGTGTCTACAGAAAAGTGGGCATTGGTTGGCTTTACGCGCAAACAAATGTCCTTGTACCCGTTTCAATCAACGGTCAGCTTGTGTCCTATGTTAGGACGCATCACTTTCTTAGTGTCCTTATTGACCGCAACCCCTCGTGTTGCCCCAACTGCTTCTTTCTGAAGAAGTTATCTACCATTGCTCAGGTCTTCAAAATTCTCAGCGGGAAAACCTAGAGTACACCAATTCATTCTAAGGGGCAGCTGTGCAGGATACTACTCCTGGAACTGCTGCGTTACAAACTACCAGTTTTGTCAAATACACGCAAGACCAACATTCGCACTCTGGACAGCATACAAGATCAAGCCCTACGCACGTGTTTAGAGCTACCTCGGTGCACCTCAGCCCCAGTAACAATTGCCATCGCGAGAGACCATATTATTCAGATACTCGCAGCTGTCGACTATCTCAGAGCGCACATGCGGCATCTGTCAAGGATATCCGACCATCACTTAGCTTCGCTACCAGCCCGAGAGACTTCGAGCGACCTTTTCACGAGTGATTAGAGTCATCAAGAGTGCATGCTGTCATCTTATACACCGGCGACGAAGCTTTCATCTGCCCTGAGGTGCCTGCGACAGCCTCAATGAACGTTGCTATTTCTGGAATTACAGGGAAGGCCAATCACCCATGGTCGGCTCTGAAGCAACTGACGCTGCTATCACTGCATGAGACGTACCATGACTGCATATATATATATATATATATATATATATATCATCATCAGCCTGGTTGCGCCCACTGCAGGGCAAAGGCCTTTCCCATACTTCTCCAACTAACCCGGTCATATATATATATATACCGACGATTCGACCTGACCTACTAGCACAACTGCCGCTTTCATCGTTCCGCCTAAGCAGATTACAATTAAACTCAAGGTGACCTACACGACTACACCTGCGGCGGCAGAACTTCCAGCCCTCCAAGCAGCTATCAACTACGACACCGAAGAGCCGGCACATAAATGAGTCATATTTTGTGACTACAAGGCAGTTCTTCACAGTAACAAGTCTGCCCTGCTTCCCGAAACATACGAGCAGATAATATCCGAAACTAGGAGAATACACCACCATGATCTGGAAACACGGCACAACATAATCTTTCAGTGGATCCCGGCCCACTGTGGCATCGTGGGCAACAACTTTGCTAACAGGGCTGCCTGATCCTGCCCACGAAGGCACCCAGACGCGTGCGTCTAATACATTTTAGGAGGACAGAAGCTGCCAGGGAACTTCGTCTGTTTGCACGCAAAAAGTCACAAGCTTTCTGTATTTATTCAGGCTCCAACAATTGTCGATTGCATAAGCTGGACCCCTTGCTACGGCTACGGCTACAACTGTCATCTATCCTTTCCTGCGGCGAAACAACCTTGCTGTGCCGCTTGTGGCTGGAAGTGGTTTTCCCGAACGCTTCCTCCTATCGTATAGGAATGGGTCAGAGCCCAATATGCGACTCCTGTAGGTGCGAGGAAACCATCCAGCACCTATTGTGTATATGTCCTCGCTACGACGTACAACGCCTCTCTCAGGACAACTTTAAAACAACCGAACTCGATACCGTTCTCTCAGACAAAGATACTCGGACCGTGGCCACATCCGTCGCTGGCACAAAAAGCGATTCGTGCTCTAGTAGAGTGCTTGAAGTGCACCGGATTGAGAGACCGCTTATATTGCCCTATGCATTCTCCCACGTGCAATCAGTGCTCACTCTCTTTCTCTTTCTTTTTCTTTTTCCCCCTTTCCCTTATCCCCAGTGTAGGGTCGCAAACCGGACGTTAGTCTGGTTAACATATCTCCCTTTCCTCTACTTGCTTTCTCTCTCTCTCTCTCAACAACGTTAAGGGAAAAAAACGTGGCAAAAGTACACTGAAAATACGACGGAAAGCTGCCTAAAATACATTCCACGTGGTAGTCGTATTACTTGCACAGTGTATTCGTCCCTGAAACTCTAGGATATGCCCGCGCGCAAAAGGGAGCAGCCTCCGCGAACTGCATGCATATCATCCGCTCATTTGTCTCCTTCAAAGTCCGCGCGGAGACCAGAGTGGACAGCGAAAGCCGCTTTTCCGCATAGGCGGCAGGCATACACCACACCCGGTCCAAGACGCTCAATCCGACAGAGACATACGAGGTCTATGCATAGGCGATGAAGAGAGGCTTCTCTGCATGGCACCACGCCTTGAACCAAATCCTCCGCTATCCTTTTCACCCTGTCTTCCAGAAAAAAGGAAAGAGAAAAAAAGAAGACGAGAGGAACCGCTTCCGGCGAAACAGCAACGCTGAGACCGCAAGGACAAACAGTCACCGAGCAAATAAGGTATCCGTGTACGGTACTCTCAATAATGCACGCTCCGCCGCGCGCAGACGCGCGTGCTCGTACGTGCGCAACCGCAAAGTTGTAAACGGGCTGCCGGTTGGAAGCATCGGGTGTGTCTATAGCAAAAGAGTGGCTTCGATTGGTTGAATAAGTAAAGCGCTGTTATGTGCTGAACGGTATACGGAACGAGTATACGAAGTCGCCGTGCACGCTTGGAATAAATAAAACAGAGGGGGAGAAGCTGATGAAACAGACAGAGGAATGGAAGAGCGTCATGTGCGCCGACGACTGGAAACCAACTGGAAAGGAACTGGAAGCGATAACCCTCGCTCTACCTATTCGCCGCGAGATTGAACTATAGGTGGCAGCACCGTCGCCCTGTTAGTGTGAGTGGATGGTCGATGGCGCGCATTGAAATGCACGCGTCGGCACTCCGCTGTGAACAATTCGGCTCAACTGTCTGGTAATCAAAACGTGCTGACTGCAGTGAGGTGATCTTATATTGCCCTCCAATGCCACATTTTTTGTACAAAATGCCCACAGCGTTTCTATTTACTTGAAAGAAAGGCAAACTGTCATTCTATGAGGGACAAGCAACTCACTCACACAGTCTCTGTTTCGGCAATTTCCCAACGACTTTTTAGGCATGTTTCGCTTGCGTTCTGCCTACTCTGTTGATATTGTTGCGCCAGTTATAACGAAGGTAAAGTAGAAAGTTAATACGCACTGTACAGCTCCTTTTCTTTTTCTTTTATTATTCGCTGTGAAATGCAAGCAGTTAATGAGCTCAACTAGGCAAGCTAGGCCACTGTGACAGTACGTTAGTATATGATCCTCAGGCTACTTCAAACGAGATTATTTTTGTCGCCTTTGCGCGATCACGCGAAAGACAGCGATCTGACAAAGTTGTAATTACTTGAGGATCTAAAATCATTAGGTAGTCATATATCATCTAATAGTGGCCACTGTCTTGCATCAAGCTAACGACACCATAATGAAGAGCGAAAGTAAATTATAATAACCGCCCGTCAACTCAATGTTATGACGATCCCCGTCTAGAAACTGCCGTGTCACACATGATCGCCGTATAATGCCACATTTTAGCTCTCCTTTTGTAGCAGCTAGTGAAAGTACAGAAGCGCACGACTTAAGTGTGAGGCAAAATTTATTCGCGTAATCGCATAAGAGCCACCACATAAGGAAAGAACATCTCTGGTCGCGTAGCCATTAAGCGAGAGCCATCCGATCATCGCAGCTATCATAATGCGGTTATCGTAATATAAAGTATATGACACGATAGGATATGAGCGCACGGTTACGACTCTTTCTTCTGCTGCTTTGAGTGATACTCACACCACCCCGTTCATGTTCCGCGGCATCACAGAGTTTCGGCGTGATCAACACACCACAAGGAGTCACTTTTTAGCGCGGTGTTCACGTCTGGCTGCTACTACTTCCTTTAATTAAAACAAAGAAGGTAAGCATCTTTTGTGATGTTCTCAAAGTACGAACCCATAATAAAATTAATATGATTGTGGCAAGCTCAGGGTGCGACAAACCCCTATCGGGCGCTCGACACGAGGCCACTACCGCGCAAGAACGACAGCACAACGCAAAATGCGTTTATACACAGTCAAAATTACAGGGTCTCTTGAGATGAACGGCGAAAGCCTACACTTCCTCCTCTTATCATTCGCCTCTTTCTCTTAGCCTCTTATCTTTCTCTTCTTTCTTTTAGTCATTACTGCTCACTACTAAGCATTTTTAGTCATTTGTAATCAATTGCGGTCATTACAAGCCGTCGTTAGACATGTTGGTCATGTCATAGTCATCAGCAGTCATTATAAGTCATTTCAGTCAGTATTAGTAATTACTAGTCATTATTAACCTCTACCAATCTCTATTATAACGTTATCATTACTAACTGTCACTATCAATAATTTTGCATTCTTTATTATTCTGTCTTCAATCTGTCTTCATAGGGCGTGATGACGCTTCGGCGGACACTCCGGCGGTCAGGTCTGCTGACACAAACTTCACCATGAGCCTAGAAAGGTTTTCGCCTTAAAAAAAAGGAGACCAACATTTATGACTGTGCTACAGGCACAGAAGAAGTCTTTAAAGCTATTCACGCCGTAGACGCACATGTAAACTTTTAGTGCTTCGCAGACGACGCGCGGTGCAATCCACCCCATCTGTAGTTCAACCAGTGCCCGCCAGGCGGTGATTCTGCTCGATCTCGTGGTCAATATCTAGTTAGATACAGTTCATCCAAAGCGAGCCGGTGCCAGTCTCACAGAGTAGGAGACAATAATAAGACCATATGTGTGCTTTCAGACTATTTTATCACTGAATCATTTTTTAAATGCGTAAGCATTTCTATGCCTACCCAACGAGGAATCCCGTCCGTCCTTCCATTCGTCCGTCCCTGCTTCACGTAAGACGATCGCTTTCAAGATAGAGCCCGCAGCAGCAATCGAATTGAACTTCGTGCTACCTCTCGCTTCAACGCGAACGAAGCGGCGGTAACCCAGCGCACACGAAGCTATCAGCACTCGGCCGCATCTGTGCCCACCGCAGATCGCTTTCACGACTGGGCCTGCGCGGCCGCCAAGCGACCACCGCCGGAGTACGGTTGGTATTGCTTCTACGCGAATGGATAAGGCGTGAAAAAGCGATAATGACCGGAACATCATCAGCGCAGCTGGTGCCACTACCCGCACTAGTTTGCTTGCGTCATCAATTCACCTAGCGCCGCCGTCCGAAGCAGTTCGTGTCGCCGCAGCGCTGTCATTTACACTTGTCGGATCAAGCTTCATAACATTGGTAATGACGCCAGGCTGCGTGGAGATGAGCAAGTGGCACAGTGCTTACGCATACTTGAACTTCCAGAGGAGCTTCTGCGGGAATTTTTGTACAGCGATGCTGTTAGCCTCTAGTTAGTTGGGAGTTTTCGCGACGCGTGCTCACGTAAAGAAAATACCTTCATCGATTTAAAAAATTCGTGGGGCCGCAACATTCACAAGGGGACAGAGAACCAGCAAAGCTGTCTGTACTGCATACATGAGTTGCATACATTAAGAAAAGTAACATAATTGCTGCGCTGTGGCTGGTTGTATTAGCGTTTCTGCTGTTAATGCTTCTCTGCTTGTTCCTCCGGTGTGACTACGCTGCACCGTTTTTCTCGCAGTGCTCTAACGCGTGCATCCCAGTTTTATATATACCATGTAGGACGTCACACTACAGTAGCGCCACTAGACTACGCAGACAGAAGCGCCACCGCGGTCACCACACCTGCCATGCATCTGGCAGAACCGCTGCTTAAGCTGCACTGGCACCACCGACGCTCGTTACTTCCTAACCACAGAAGCACAGGCCAAGTGCACAGGCGCCATCGCCACACTCTTTCCCCTCTACGCCTACCCGTTTCCATTGCTGCAGCGCTGTCGCCACACTCCCACACTCCCCCTACCCGTCTCATTTCGAGGACTTCGCTGCCCTCTTGCAAGTGTGTGTGTGTGTTTTAGCGCCCCTACAGATGCCCACTCAAGCAAACAAGTATGAGCGTACACACACATAACATACAGCAAATCTGCGCAGTGCGTTCAGAAAATGGAGGCTCCATGACTTCGCACCTATATATCTAGCCTCACTGTTTCTGGCGCACATTTTTGATGGCACGCCCCAATCGATCGGTTTCACAAAGCCAGAATCGCCATGCTTCATTTTACTTTTTTTATGCTTTACAGTTAAGAGCTGCCAGGACGGTTCAGTCTCAGCTCCTTCCGTTCAAAGGATCAGGCAGCTTGATGTCGCGACGGCGCACCCCTGCTCGAGCAAAACTTATCGAGGCGTTTTACAACTTCTTTCTCCTGCACGCGCATTGCCTAACCTTTCGCAGAAGCTGCGCATTGCCGATAGCAACAGCATATACGGGCCCGTATGCGTGGAACCTCTGTACGTACGTACGTACAGAGGGTTTATTTATTTATTTATTTATTTATTTATTTATTTATTTATTTATTTATTTATTTCGAGGTACCTTACAGGCCCCAAGGGGTGCATTGAATAAGGGTGGCGTCGTTGAACAAATGACAAGAGAAAACCGATATATGAGCGCTAAGAAATGTGAGAGCTAAAAATGTTTATAATGATCATGTGCTTGCAAAACAGTGTTACAAACAAAAACGCTAAATCAATGCAAAGAGTTGTCTGGAAAGGAAGGAAAAGTGCAGTTCACGGTAACATATAAAGCGACCTATCATTCACGCAAGATAACGCACATATCGCGAGCATATTGTCACGTAGTAGTGACGGTGAATAATACACGAAAGAAAGTTACACTCAAAACACAGCAAAGGTTCCAGAAGGTTCCAGAGTAATCGGTGGTGCCCGCGTGTCTTCCAGAAAGTTCTACACAATTCGCGTCGCACATGCAATCAAGTTAAATAAGCTTCGGTGACAGCAGTACCACCGATAACATTCGAGAAACTTCCGATAGATGAGGGCGCGTCCCGCGCTAAGCGATAATATTTGTTAGGCGGGAAAAAGCACTCACCCGTAAGAGATAAACAAGTCCACGTGTCAGTGCCCCTTCTCAAAAAGCATCGTCCCGATGCTACAAACATAACAGGAGAGATAAACACAAAAGGACACTTATTAAACAAAAATAACAGAAAAACAATGAAACAAAGTCTAAAGTAACAGAGTTCAAAGGAAGTCCAAATTTCAGCTATGCAAAGACCCAAATTTTGGTAGCACTGGTAGAACGGCTTATGTCCCACAACATGGACTACTTCAGGTCGTGAGCGGCGCCGCTGTGATAGCGGTTACATACTGCGATACCATTACCATTTTTGTAATCGGAGTATGTATTTTGTTTATGGTAACCTGTCATGGGTGCTTCTTCTGTATAAACACTAGATGGGACAAAGAATTGTCTACTATTTTTGTCTCTTTCGTATTCCATTTTTTATGGATATTCTGTAAAAAAAAATACTTTTTGTGGACGCACGATCACAGTACTTCCAAACCAACACAATCTCGAAATCGCCATGACAACTGTAGAACAATCGGCTTATACTAGAAGGGTGCAGCTGAAGAGACCGTTCAAGAGCGTTTGCAATTTGCATTGATTACTATCGCGCGATAACAAACTGCGAGAAGAAAACTATTAGCAATCAATTCCTCGCAGTTAGTACTGCTGATTTTGAATTATTCGGTGAGGTACCATTAACTACAAGAAGTGAGCACGCAGGCCACGGGAATATTGATCCGAACGCGAACGAAGCTGAGGTGGTCACTTAATATAATCCCATTTGAATTAATGATTTTCCTGAGACGGACCAGTCCATTGTTTACAGAGAAGGAACCGAGGAGACTCCCTGTGGCAGCTTCCGGTCAAAGCGAGCCCTCGTTTCTCGTGACAAATTACCGGCTAAATTTAGCAGGGCCGACAGAAACAAGCATCTATCGCAAAGGCCTGCCAAATCAGTATGCTTAACGCGCTAGCCACGGCGCAATTTGTATTCAGCCGTCAGGCAAATATTTGTCAAAGTTACAATTACGTCAAATACGCCAAAACACATGCGTATCCATGTATCAAAACTTATGCAGATCCAACGCACATGTTGGAATCTGTTTAAAAGCGGAGCATTCGGTAAGCAATAAGCGAAGAATTAATTGTTGCTTTGATTACCACTATGATTTTCGTATCGATTATGTTATGTTACTACGGCTGTTGCTGTCAGTGTCTTATAGATCGATAGTGTCTTATCACTATCGAACTGATTGTCTTTCGATTGCCTTATAGCTTTCCGTAAATTGGTTGTTCTAGTGTCGTTTCGTCAAGGTTAAAGTAGTTTCTAGTCTGCTATACAGGTCGTCCCAAGTATCATGCATGCACCAAGATTTAAAATGTAGCTGGAATAATGTCCAGGTAGCGTGCGGTATAAGCCTGGGGATATCCTGCGACATAAAAAATTTGGTGCGGACACATTTCAAATATGAATGAACAAAAGCACGATATGTCTTTAAATTCCACAAACGCTCTATGTATACAGTGCATGCAGATACTCAAAATATCACAAGAAGTTTTCTATGTTTGTCCTAAAACATGCAGTGCACTATTTTTGGATCGCCAATGTAAACCATGCGAGAAGTACAGTTTCTAGTCCCCACAGCGCTACGTGCTAAGCACGAAATCGAAGATAGGCGACGGGGCTGCCGGGAAAATGTGGGCGGAAGGACACTTGATTCCGCGTCGCTCGATTTCCGGAGGACGAAGACGTGGGAAGCGAATCGTGGGCGGACAGCGCCCGCGACTAGCGCTGCCGGCACGACGCTCGACGACTGCGGCCCCCAAGGCCGAACGCTGCGACAACAGCTTATTAGGCCGGCGGAACATCGAGGCTGACGTCCAGAGAGCGGGAAGTTTCCAGTAGCAGAAGAGGAACGGATTTGCTGCGGACTCCCCAGCTCGCATTTGTGGCAGTCCTACTATAGACTGCAGCTTTCAGGGGAGTCTGCGATGCGAAGACACAAAAGCGCTGTTTCGCTTATTAAGATGCACCATCCTGTACGACCGCTGGTAATAAACTGAACGACGAACTGTTTTATAATTCGAAAGCATTATATGGCTCATGAAGCGGAAAATCCGGCGCCGTGGCTGGATTTTCAACGTCACTTGGTCACAGAGACGCGCTCGTGCCACTGCTCACGCGTTCGTCGTCTTCTTCTTCAACAGCTGGCTCCGATGCCGATCATCATGTCAGCGTTCCCATACTGCCCCTCCGTCTGCGAAGACTCTGACGGCACTGGCCAGCTGCCAGTCGATGAGGTGATTTCGGTGAGTTTTGTCGTGCGCTCCAATGGACGAAGCTTCGAGGTAGATATTTATAATAGAGAAACGGGCCCTACGTCGATGTCCTGACGTCCTTAAGTGCGCTGCAAATTCTGTGCTGTATCTAGAAGCAAACAAACAAAAATACTAGCAGCAAACCTCTTCTTGGAGAATACAAACATGTTCCCGGGACAAGTTACCCGGTGTTCGTCGCACAACCGGCACTATGCCTTGATTCTATATGGCCAAGATACAAGCTTCCCTAGGTCGTGTTTACGCCGACTTTTAGCTAAAATAAGTGTTAGCCTACGACGAATTCAGTGTGTCACTTCCATAAAAGCATGTTATACTTGTAAGTTTGATTACGTCTTTCCGAACAATGCTGAATTCATAGCCATACAGACACTAGTCCGACTCTTGAATGTATGGACAGATGTTAGATCAAGCCATACTTGTCATTGTCAAATGAGATGTGCGTAGATTGGCTTCTTTCTCATCTTTCATCTAGTTTTCTTTTTATTTACAGTCAACCTTCGTGTGTGTATTTGACGTGCACTGGCGAATAATAAGCAGTTGAAAGATTGCGCACATGTGTGTCTGTCCCTTATTTTGTCCTTCGTATAAGCAGTATAGCACAGCAAGCAGAACGATGCCATGCCAACTAGCCCCAGTCGAAGCTTTATTCAGCGATACCCATTTGCTCTGAAGCACTATCATGGAACTTTGCTATCCATCTTCCGGATTGTACTCCAATTTATGTGACCGAATTCATGGCCATATGCTTGGCCGTATACGAAATTCCGAGCAATGTGTCACACACAATATTGCTCGCAGACGGTCTGTTAGTTCTCATGTACCAGAAAGCACAAATAATTCACTACTGCACCGGTCGCTACACTTTTTCATTCCACCTGATGTGAAAGAAATTCGGTTTTGGGGGATACCTGGACATTGTAGACTAGCAATTAATGAGATTACAGACAGTTTGGGAACGGCAGCGCTTGGTGGGCCAGTAGGTTTCCTTATACCCAACCTAACTCGGCTGGCGGTGACTAGATTCTGAAGACGACAAGTCCTAGGTAGAAAAAAATGAGCCCCTCCTTGCCGCACCGGATTACGGACGTTTAGCCTTCCTATGGAATGTCCGGTCTTGTCTCTCTCGGCAAAGCGAAGTTTCGATTACCGTGTTACGATGTCGAATACCACAATTATATCTCTAAATGAGTAGGTGTGGGTTCCCACCATCGAACCTTTGTACGTCATGTGGGGGGGGGGGGGGGGGGGGGGTAGATAATCACTGGACGATTACCTACTCTATTACCGAAAATATAATTCCGAAAAAAAAAAGACCTACTTAGAGCAGCCGCTATTGTGTATGGGCCTTCCTGCCTCCGTATTTAATAGTTTATCTTTTGGTACAAATACCCTTGGTCGAGCCCGAAAAGAAGTGCGTCAGATTGTGCACGAATATGCCATTGCTACAGGGAGACTGCCATGTGAAACACCTTTTCCTCATTGTTAAAACTAGATCACATTATTTTCCTAATCTAGCATCTTCGACACAATTGGCATGATCACTTTTCAAGAGAAGAAAACAAAAGTAATGTATTATGACTATTAATTAAATACAGGAAGTAATAATCAATCGAACAGTGTCCAATCCCCCTAGTGGGTACGCGTGATAAGTGTAACGAAGTTTCTCATCCTTATCTTTCAGACCTCTTCTCCCCCACTGCGTAGCTAACCGAGCTCCGCGCACTTAACCTCGCTGCCTTTTCCATGTCACTTCTCTCAGTACCGCTCTTTTTGTCGCTCTCAAGCGAGGGAAGACGAACCATTATAAATGAAGTTGTACAGTCAATTCATCATCTCACGCGACTTCTAGTACACTGCATTGCCTTGCAATACACTTCTTCTTGAAATACATGATGTGCACGGAATAATCAGGTACGAAAGTTGGCAATAAGGCAGCTGTTAATTCTTTTAAATGAATCTTAACCTACTAGCCCGCCTGACCACCTTGCTTCATCATAGATTTCCGAGCAGGTTCTTTCCAGACAGTCTATCAACAGTATCCAACAAAACAGTGTGCGTATACTGTCTATAAACGCTCAATTAATAATATTTCAAAAAACATATACCTGGCTTTTCTTTAGTTAACTATGCAGAATATTTTGATCGCCTGTGGCAGGTGGCACGATTATAGTCCTTGAGTTGGATTATTCTGGAAGACGACAAATCAAAACGCCTAATCGAGTGATTAACACATGTATGTATATATATATATATATATATATATATATATATATATATATATATATATATATATATATATATATATATATATATGTGTGTGTGTGTGTGTGTGTGTGTGTGTGTGTGTGTGTGTGTGTGTGTGTGTGTGTGTGTGTGTGTGTGTATATAGTATGGTTCTAATTAATTAATTTACGGCATATATTGCAATTTGCGATTTATAGCCATCCAGCTCGCAAGACGTATTCACATGGAATGAAATTTCGGGTTGGCACCAGTTTCTCGATATTCATTCCCAATGTATGTGATGAAACAGATGGGCGCCCAATTTATTTTTGTGCTTCAATATATCAAATGGGCTTTGATAAAAGAATAAGTTGAACAATAGTGCATTTTTACCGCAAGTTTGATAGCGCATCTTTAAATGCATGCCATCTTCAGAATTCGTCCCAAGTGGATATGCTTTGAAAACTCACTGGCTACAATTAGCAAATTGAAATGTGTGGCAAGATAATTAGTTAAAAATTTTACTAGTGGTTTTCTTGTTCATTAGTCTATTAGGCATATCGATTTCCTGTGAAAGTATACAATGTCCGCCTACTCGAGTAATCCAGCTCAAAGAGTAAAATTAGATTATCTGCCACAGGCGATGTAAAAAAAGTTATAGTCTGAATAAAGCTAGGGCGTATACATTAGACAGAGAGGGAAAGGGGGCAAAAAAATTACATTATGTGGTTTTACGTGCCAAAACCACTTTCTGATTATGAGGCACGCCGTAGTGGAGGACTCCGGAAATTTCGACCACCTGGGGTTCTTTAACGTGCACCTAAATCTAAGTACACGAGTGTTTTCGCATTTCGCCTCCATCGAAATGCGGCCGCCGTGGCCGGGATTCTATCCCGCGACCTCGTGCTCAGCAGCCCAACACCATAGCCACTGAGCAACCACGGCGGGTAGGGAAAGGGGGCACGTGAATAGGCAAAATAGAACAAGGTTACCGATAAGAGACTAAATTAAACAACGACAAGAGAGATACATATATTATGGCAGAAAAGCTGATCGGGAAACAGCGCCAAAGAACAGAGTGGAGTAGTAGGAACAAGGAGACCCCTATAGTGAAACTTCTGTAGACTTTCTATGTACTTGAACGGGTAACAGTTGTGATTTCAGTCAAAGCAACGCATACTTACATGTCATTTATATATATGTAGAAAAAATGCAAAATAAGTAAAACCAAAGATTATGATCTTTGTTTAAACATAGGAGAGGATGATACACAGCGCTTGTTTATGGGAAGTAAATTTTATTTGAGTGAATTCAAATATAAAAGCTCAAGAGCAAGGTCGAGCACAAGCTTGACTCAGGCTATCGCTAAACAGACGCCGCCCGAGTTGTGGTACGTACTAGACATCGCTAAAAAGACGCAGCTGATACACGCAAGGCACCGATATCCCCGAAAGCTCAGGAGTTCGCCGTTCCTTTTTTCTTCCTTTATTTCTGAGAACCGCGCTGTTCATTAGTACAAGAACGTTCTGCGTAATAGGCACCGCGACGGTGCAATATTTCCTTGCCACAGGCGCCCATGTAGTACATGCCTCTCGGCGCAACAGCTTTTGGAAACAGCACGACCCTCAACAGCGTAAATGGCAGGAGCGGCTCGTTTAGCTCGTTTGCCCGAATTCCGGCGTCAAGCCGGCGGCATAGCTATCACCAAGGCAAGCGTGCTCAGGCGAGTGCAATTAGGACCGCTTCGGCGGGTGCGAGGTGCGCGGGCTACAGCGAGGTTAGTAAGCAGCCTTCGGGCTCGGCGAGCGGTATGCACGGAGAACGCAGTACGCCCTCCCTGCAGCTCGCAGCGGCTCCGGCGTTCTCGCTCCGAACGGCCGTTAGCTATAGGAAACGTCAGGCAGAGATTGGTGTCTCTACGCTGGCGAAAGGCCCATTGGAAGCCACTAAAGTCGTGAATGTGTGCTTCCTTCGTAATACGCAGTCGTCAAAACTGTAGCCGCATCAGGTTTCAACTACCCGCTGCAGTAGCTCAGGGGTTCCCGAGCTCGGCCGCGTCAGAGAGACAGTCCTTGAAGGCGGCAGTAGAGGTGCGACGGGACTCGAATATGGAACTGGGGCACATGCACGGCCCGTGGCGATGCGCCACCTGCACTTTGCGTGCCACGAAAGCGCTGCTGACGTTCGTGAGGTCCAAGCTTTGCGAACGTTTCCATAATGTATATATGTGTGTGCGTGACTGCATGTGCTGGTTAAGTGTTTATCACTGTCTATATCATGATCATCACCCAGCACCTTGAGTAGCATGTAAGCTGAACAGCCAGGCTAACATCACCAGCATATCATTAGAGCTTGTCTCTCTCTGCGAGCTCGGCGTCACGGCTTCGATGCCGGCCACAGGGGCCGCATTCCGATGGGAGCGGAATACAAGAACGCTGAAATACTTGGACTCAGGTGCACCTTAATAAACCCCAGGTAAACAAATAATCCAGTTCGGCAGAAGCAGGGAGAAAAAAAATGCCGTAGTTTCGTTCGAAAGGCGATACGTTGATTAGGATAGCAAATTACTAGACAGCTATACGAAGTAAGGATAGTCTTATTGGCCGTACAAACTTGTAAACATTTGTTCACCAACTAAATTAACAAGCATACTGTCACGCGCGGACGCTAGCATGAACACATTTCCCTCAATGACCGTGGACACACGCTGTCAAAACGTTTCAGTGTGGAAGAGCAGCAACAGCATCTAGCGAATCGCCCTTCGTATTGCATCTCGATTCAACGCGAACTAAACGGCGAGAACATAGCGCACACGAAGTTATCAGCACTCTGCGCGCCTAGACGTTGTACCCACCGCAGATGGCTTTTAAGATACGGCCCGCATGGCCGCGATTTGCCGCGGCGTACGCAGCCGCCACCGAAGTAGAATTCCCCTCCATTGTCTCCCCTGCTGGGTTGCGCACCATGGAAGATGGCGTGACTCCTTCCCGCCTTCCTCCCTTGCGCGCGTGAGATCGAGCCATCATCCTTCAAGGCTCACACTCGCACACTTTCACTCGCGCCCATAGTATACGACGCGCGGTAGCGATGGTATCGCGCTTTCACATAACACGAAACATCGCGGCGACGACGGAAATGCGCCCGGAAGTGTTCATATAATTGCTATCGCAATGAAAATGTGAGTGTGTTGTGATCTTACCGGCAGCAGAGTAAGTGCCCGAAGCGATAAAGGTGAAAATTGTTGAAAGCTGCCCTAGTCGACATGCCTGGAACTGAGGGCTGAGTACTGCCTTTTCTTTCTGCACGCGAGACACACCGGCGTGTGGCCCTCTTTGCACAGAGAACAT
Source organism: Dermacentor andersoni (assembly GCF_023375885.2). NCBI lineage: Eukaryota > Metazoa > Arthropoda > Arachnida > Ixodida > Ixodidae > Dermacentor > Dermacentor andersoni. The sequence goes on from NC_092818.1 coordinate 176,949,363, forward strand.
TTTTCAACAAACCACGACGCTCGATTCCCCACAGTGAACTAAATATCTGAGTTGTCTAATGCGTGCACGCAGCCACGATGAGTCACGCGCAGATGGCATTTCGGTTACGAGAATTAGGGACAGCAGTAAGATGACGCCTCTCAGGAGCCCTTCTGTGTTGAACTTCTCCGTGCGATCTTACACATTTCCAGGTGGCTTGCACGAAATGCACAGAAAAAGCACGAAGAAATAAAGAAAAAAAACTTCGACGTGCGTTTGGAATGAAGTTGGAGTGAATGACCGCTGGGATGAGCAAAAGGGTCCACTTGCAAAACTGCTGCGATAGTTCACGCGTCAAGCACTCGCCCGTTTTCTCTCAGACACGGTTTCGCATTCATTACGGTGAGCTAGAGTGTTAGGTCGCAAGAGTGGTGTCTCAAGTGGTTTGCGAGATGCATACGCGACTCTTGCAGCATCACTGGCTCTTGATGTGCAGCATGCCTGAGAAGCCAGCCATAGTTGTTAAACCTAATGAATTTTAGACCTTTCTCAAGGACAATGATTATATGTCTGTAGCCTCAAGCATCAAATGCTCACAAAGCAGCGCAAGCATTGCTGCACTTTCTGAAATCGGCAGGCCTCAATAAATGATTGCTGGCGGGGTCGAAATCCCCGAGTATGTGCATTGCTACAGTCCTCCTTTGCTCGTTTCATTTCACTTCTTTTTTTTTTCTCCTTCGCGCCGAGTAGCAAATTCCGAACGCGCGACTGGATGAACTTTTTAACGCCCCTTTCTCTCTCTCACTCTCTATTCTTACAGCGACCGACATCTTAGGCTGTTATGTTCCCTGGCTTGAAATGTCGCCGGTGTTTGATGTAAGCAAGATAAGCTATAGACTGTAAATAAAATCATGATCATAGCAAAATCTAATTCGCTCAGCACCCGACTCATGACTCTATCACTACATGACTGTTAGTGAGCCACCGTTGTCGTTCCAGCAGTTGTCGCTATTTAAGGCAGCGCTTACGGCATGCAACTGCTGCATCCTCTGCCACGTGTTTCGCCTCTTGGTATTGTTCATTAACTTAAGCTTAACTCAAAAGGCCAAAAGTTATCTCTTTTTCACATGCATGTCCATCCCGAGTCCATTTCTGACTCCTGTTCGAGTAAGAAATTTGAGCTAGAAAGTTAAACTAGAAGCTCAACTAGTGTTCGCGCACTAACTGATGCTGCCTTTATTTATTCTCTCACGACGAAGCATAACATATTCCGTAGTGCTGTTCTGAGTTTCCTTCCGAGCCACCAGCCAGATCGGAACTTCGTGCATTGATTATATATGGCGTTTCCATCTTGCGACACGCATTCCATGGACGCGAAGAACATTGCTTTAGGGAATGACGCGTTAACTTCGTAACTGAGTGCCATCGACCTTACAAACGAGTAGGCACTCATCAGACAATGTTAGGAACGCAATCAGCAGTTGCTTGCAGAACTTCGCTTTCAAATCCTGGCACACGGTACACTTACCACTCGCGTGAGGCAACATGATCGTGACCGACACGCCCGTGGTGGACAAGTTTACCAGCTGATGCAGAAAGATTAGGTTAATGGAAAGAAGCGTGCAAAGGCCGGCGTTCGAAATCATAGCACCGCTAGAGACATTGGAAGCCTGGCCGACTTCGCAATGACATCACTCAGCCGAATAGTCTCGTACCTCGTTTACTATTTCGAAACGACAAGGTTGGCTGAAGTGAGGTGGACGCAGCTTGCAGTCGAACCGCACGAATGAGGAGGGTATCAGCATTCCGGCTGATTGAATGCAAGTCACGCCTAAAGCCAAGTACACCGCCACATGATGTCGCTCTACGTAGTTCTCTCGCTTTCGTCGGATAAGGACATCTGGTGGATGATTGTCGCAGTAATTTCCTGAAGGCTGCGCAATGCCACGTACCATGATTACTGTTGCAACACTTCGCTCAGTTCCATTGGCGCAATCTGCACTGCTCTGCCCCTTGCAAAAATTGTTTCCGATTGACTAGATGCTGACAACATTCTGCTTGTAGACTGCTATAGCTTCTTGCAGGCTTGTGCTTGGGAGATACTGTTTATACAGAATATATGTCTGTGAAATGCTTTTCTATGCTCCCTACAGACACAAGTACAGTAAAAATTCTATTTCATGCCGTCTGTTTGCGGTTTATTCAGGCTGGCAGTTTGCAGAAGGCCCGTAGGCGTTGATTAATGCCAATTTGATGGCCTTATGCCTATAAGAAATATGTAGACTTCTCAAGGCAACGTCTACAGGCTTTCTGTAGCCGAAGTATCTGAAGTTGGCGGTGGCGTTTGTCTGCTGTCGAAGACTGCAAGAACGAATATAAACATTTGCGATATTCTTCACTTACGGAAGTGAACCCCTTTAGCAGTGGCAGGTGTCCCTATCAGTATGCGAAAAAAGTGCAAGAATAATTGTTAGAAAATGACGTCGGTAAATAATTATATAGACGTGAGAAAACTGTATCGATCCACAACTAAACTAAACAATGAATGTTATGATTGCGCTTTATCTCAGAGAAACTGCTGAAGTACTTTTTTATGCGAGCACTGCCTGTGGTTACAATTTCGTGGTACGCCCTTCTACCCTGATTACACCAGCCACATCGCGAAACTTGAAATAGATGCAGTGACACGGCGCCAAAAACCTGCGGAATTATACGCAGACGCCGCCTAAGAAATGTTGAAATTGAGGTTCTAAGAGTAAGTATCAAATGTAAAAATGTCATTCATACAAATGTAGCATGAGGCTACATTTACCGATGCGGTTTTCCGGCCATACGGTTTATCCAAGCATACGGTTTCTGAGAAACCCGTATGGGTTTCCTTTGTAGTTTCGTGCTAATTTCGGACGTATGACAATTGGCCATTTCGTGACCATGCTTCCACCTAGTGGGATTCCGCAGAAATGATTTGAAATAAGAGTAACTGGTGTCAGCAATAAGAAACCATTCTTCTTTTTTTTTAAGATTTCGTCAAGTTAATTTGTTATAGCGCACTATACACGGAACGGTTATACTGCTTTCGTGATCTCTATACGACCACAGGACAGTTCCAGCGACACAGACCACTCGCGACATCGGCGGCGCCAGTGCGCGTCCTCTACCGTGCCGGCCCCGAACCTGACCCCAATTCGTGCGCGCATGGGCAGCGAGGAGGAGCAAAAGCAAAGAGGCGCCGCGCCGGTCGCGGACGAGACCGACCGTGTCACGCCGATCGGCCGCGACCGTCGCGTGAAGGCGCGCAGCGGAGTACACCGGGCACGAGCGATACTTCCGGGCCGAGCAACGTGTGCGTTGCAATCCGTGACCACGGCCGCATTGCACGCACCTTGCTGCTGAAGCTATCCACAGAGACAGCCACACCATTGCACGCAGCCTAGCGGCCGGTTGAAGCACAATGGTAGGGACGGGAGACGCACTGGCCGTTACAACTTCTATCGCTTATCGCGAGGCGAAGAAGAAATGAATGAATGAATGAATGAATGAATGAATGAATGAATGAATGAATGAATGAATGAATGAATTTATTTATTTATTTACTTATTTATTTATTTATTTACCTCCCGTACAGCCTACAGGAAAATTTATGGCACGCTTCTGGGAAAAGAATTGCCCACAGGCTGATTGGCCCATAGTCCCATACATACAGCAGCAATCGGTGAGCAAACACTCAGAAGAGCTAGAACAGAGTTGTCAGACGTATTGAGAAGTGACAACGTAACTGTCTAAGTTAATGTTTTTACACGGCACGAAGAAAACCATGCATGAGCAGGGTATCGACATCTTGGTTCATAGCATACAGGCTTAATCAAGACAAGCAATATACAAAATACGAAAAGCGCAACGCAATACAGTGCAAGGGGTGCGTAAGTTACAAAGAAAAATACATTGCAGAAAAATTCCTCGGGGAAGTGGCATTATGTTTAGCTGAAGTATTTCTGTGTATCGAATGAGGACGCGACATCAATTTTCGGCGTGACCCCAACCTGAAAATGTAGAAGTACGCATGTTCAATGTGACGGGGCATGATTGCGTTGGAGACCATGAAGGGGAAGCATTCCCGATCTTATGACAAGCGATGGGCGAGCGTACACACTCAGTCACAAAAGATTACAGACCACGGGGTCTCAGAAAACGTTCAATTTCCGAGCAGCCTATAACAGTAGTCAGTAATACCGAACATCACAAAGCTGTTCACATATACTAGTAGAGGCTGCAAATGCGAATACTAGACTGCGTTGTGAGGCTGCGCCGATATTCAGCTTTTTCTCAGATCTCGTGTTCCTTAAAATTTTGTGGTTGATAGTACTAGTACCTGTACTAGTACCTTCGCTTGCAATGACTATGGTTCTATCAATCTCCTTCCTGCATTTTTTCTCCTCCAATACTGCAATCTTATTTTCCTTATCTTGAATGCTGATCAGCTAATCCTCCATCTTCTGTGAATCCCAACGTTTCTATAAGGTGGACAATCCCAACGGGTCTCGCTGGGGGAATTGCTTGGCATTGTGCTACGACGTGACCAGTCGTTTATGGGATTTTTTTTTCCAGCACAGACATGCCTCATCCTTTGGAGTATATTTGCTCCGAGTGCTCTTGTCCCCATGCAGTCATCTCGGGCCTCAAATAGCAAAGCATTATCCTTTGCGTTATCATACAGATTTCCCGTACTTATTTCTTTCATGCCATTTTGTAAATCTCCATTGCCTTCTTTGTTTCCATCCTTTTCATCCAATTTACTGTCACTGTCCCTCTGACTTTCTTTTTTATGATTCCTAGTTGTATACTTACACTTTCGATTACCCTGTACTCGGTTTGCAACTTCCTTGGCCTCTTCCTCCATTCTGTGTCCACGCTTTCAAGGTGCAGATACTTGTGCACTATAGCCGACATTTTATTTTCACCTATGTTCCTGAGTATTTCCTAAAAACCAATCTTGCTCTGCGCTTATCTGCCTTCAAAAGACGCCCCCTACCATGTCACGCTGCACTGCCTTGCAGGTCGGCTGGAAAATGGAGCATCTAGCCTGCTACTCTACGTAAGCGAAGGAGAAGAAGGAAAGAAAGGGTCACAATGGGGGATGATAATGGGAAGAACGAGGTGAAGGACATTGCATAACTGGTATCACAAGCGTGAGTCTAGGCCCGTGTCGCCTAAGAAACGTGATAGAGCACGCATTGTCTCTATCGTCTGCCAACTCTGTGGCCATGCGCCTAGCAAGAGATCCTCCGACAGTGGTCTATTGTGTAAATGTCTCAAGGTATTTGCCATTGTCAGTCTTTCGCGCGCATGCTCAGGCCACACCACGAGTACATGGTCTATAGTTTCTATAGTGTCACACACTGAACAGTCTGGGGAGTCTGTCCGTACAATGATGTGCAAGTATTTGCGCGTGAAGGCGACGCCTAATCGCAGTCTGTGTAGCAGGCATGTATGAGGGCGCGGAATTCCACGCAGAACAGGAAATTGCATATCGCGATCCAGCCTTTTAAGGCGGACGTGACGAGCGTCTGGCTGGGCCCAGTATCTCCTCGTCGCACTCCTCATTAATTCCGACAGGAGGCATGTGATGTCCGGTCTGCAGAATGGCACTACAGATCGCAGGCCATTGATGAGGGCGCACCTTGCTGCAGCATCGGCCATCTCATTACCATTGAGCCCACAGTGTCCCGGGAACCATTGGAACACTATGCGGTGGTGTTTTTCTTGAGCGCATGAAAGTAGCTAAGTGATCTGCAGTGCCAGAACCTGATATGCGGTGTGGCGCAGGAAGCATCCCAAAATTTGCAGCGCGGCTTTTGAGTCCGTGAAAATGCACCACTCTTGAGGTCTTTCACAGCAGATGTGGCGAATCGCTTCCCGAATAGCCACTAGCTCTGCAGCGGTTGACGTAGAATTATGATCTAGTATGAAACCTCGAGTCATCTGTTGGGCTGGTATCATCACAGCTGCTGTCGATGCCTTTGGTGACGCGGAGCCATCTGTGTAAACATGAACATATATCTGGTATTTTGACCAGATGTATGCCAGATCAAGTTGTTGTAGTCCGCTAACGGCAACCAATGATTTTTTTAGTATGTCGGGGACATGCACGCATACGGAAGGTTGAACCATCACCCACGGTGGTTTGACGGGGTGATATGGAAGGGCATAGCTTGATGTTATGCGGGGTAGATGGCAGCGGACTGCACTTGTGAAACTGCTGTCCGGACGTTCATGTAGAACCGACGTCAATAGATGGCAATGGTGTCGTGTCAGTAAGCGTAAATACACACGAAGTGGTTCGTGGGACAGGTATATCGATAATAGGGATACGCGGGCTTCCTCAATAGTGCCTTTGTTGGAGGCACGCCATGGCAAGCCGAGGCATATTTTGAGTGCCTGCGCTTGAACGCCTCTCTAATGTCCGTAAGCAGGAAATGCTCAAGTTTGAGAGTATCGGAAGGCTGTATCGAATGCAGCCTACGAAAAGAGACTGATAAAGTCGTAGTAATGAGCCTTCCGTGAGGCCCCATTTCATACCTGCTACGAAGCGAAGAACATGGCAAAACAGATTAAGTTTTTGCTTCAACATATTAACATGCCTCGACCATGACAAACCGCGGTCAATGATAATGTCCAAGAATCTGTGGTCGGAGACATAAGGTATTATACCACCGTTAATGGAGATCGGGTAGCGGCAAACAGATTTGCGCGTGAATGCAACCACCGCACATTTTTCAGCAGTTAAGAGCAAACCCTGACGCCGTATGTAACGTGAAGTAGATGACACAGCACGTTGTAATTTCGCACGCAGTTGTGGGCGTGTTGTACGAGAAGCCCAGAGGCAGATGTCATCTGCATATACACTAATGTGGATATGAGGTGGAAGTTCACTCACCAGGCCAATCAGTGCCGCATTAAATGATGCTGGGCTGAGAACTCCTCCCTGAAGAATTCCACGGCATACCTGATGACGATTAGCCTCTCTGTTCGGCGTGGACATGTAAATGAAACGGCCGCTGAGGTAGCTTACAATCCACAGGTAGAGCAGGCCGCCAATATCCAAGTCATCTAGGGCATCGAGAATGGCTTCATGAAGGATGTTGTCGTAGGCCCCATTAATGTCTAAGAAAACAGCGGCGACGAGTCGGCGTCGGCGTTTTTCATGTTCCACTGTCGTAACGAGGTCAACGACGCTGTCAATCGAAGAACGACCCCGCCGAAAACCGGTCATCATGTTCGGATAAAAATCATTTCTCTCCAGAAACCATTCGAGCCTCGCCAGGACCATTCGTTCCATAACTTTTCCAACACAGCTGGCAAATGCAACTGGCCGGTACGAGGTAAGCTCATAAGGAGTCTTTCCAGGCTTCAAGAGAGCAACCATGCGGCTGATCTTCCACTGCTCCAGAACAATACCCGAAACCCATGTGTCGTTATAATAATTGAGCAGCGCAGTGCAACCAGCCCTGCCAAGGTGAGAGAGAGACGAGTACGAGATCCCGTCAGGGCCAGGGGCAGATGAATGCCTACACGACGCAAGAGCAGCCTCTAATTCGGGCATCGTAAAGAGCAAGTCGTAGTGGTCACTTGGGGAAGGTGGAGCAAAAACTTCGAATTGGATTGAGGCTGGTTGAGTTGTGCCCATAATCATTTTGCAGAAGTCGTCCGCTACCTCTACATCATTGCGGCGTTGGTAAAGGGCCAGAGCACTGAAAGGGTACCTTTCTTGTGGGGGAAAACGTAGGCTCCTGACTACATGCCAAATACTTGACAGCGGCTTGCGAGGATCCAGTGATGAGCATAACTTTCTCCAGCGCTTCCTTCCTAATTTCTCGAGATGGCGCTGTATTTGTCGTTGAGCTCGGCGACAAAGGGCGAGATCGTACGTGGATTTCGTCCTATATTTTCTTTCAGCGCGCCGTCGGACTGCGCGTAACCTCTCGAATTCCACGTCGATAGGAGACCCCGGTGTAGGTGCACATATGTTCCGCGTGGCCTCACCGAGGGCTGACTTGATCAAGTCTTCTATTTGGGTTGGTGACTCTAGATCCGCACAGGAATTCTCCACGAAAGTCTTAAAAGTGGGCCAGTTTGTGCACCGCACATGAGACGAAGTGGTAGGTGCGAACCACTTTACGAAGATAATTTGTGGTTTTACCGTGGGATCCAAAAGCCGACCGGCCTACTGATTTTTTGTCAACTTCCAACCCCAACAACATATCTCAAAATGGCATTTGCGAACGTTAGTGCTGGCACCATTACTCCTTTCCAGACTCCAGGCACAACCTCCTATTTATTGTGGTCGCAAAGCGCTGCGTGTTTCTTTACTGCTGCATTCAGTTTCCCATTCATTTTTAGATCATATTGGTGGACGCTCGAATAGGTCTTCATTTCGTTTATGTATGCACCAAGGTATCTATATTGCTTTATTTTCCGGTGAATTGATACCACGTCATCACTCGTGTCTTCATTAAAGATCCTAATTCTCGATTTGTCTACGCTAAGCCTAAGGCACTTATGTTTGCAAAAGTCTCTGTAAATCACTTGCTTTGTCCACTAGTAGCGCTAAATCATTCGCATTCATCATCCCAGCGATCCTCCTGTTACACCTTTTAAATTAAAGTATCGCAGCGCCCTCTGGTCTCCGCTACCTGCCCATATGCAGGCGGGAAGTAAAGCTTGCATAACAACTATCCCACAAGAAAGACGTGCAATTTGAAACAGATTAATAATGCAAAGAAGGGTTAAGACGTAATAATTATGGGGTTTTACGTGCCAAAACCACTTTCTGATTATGAGGCACGCCGTAGTGGAGGACTCCGGAAATTTCGACCACCTGGGGTTCTTTAACGTGCACCTAAATGTAAGTACACGGGTGTTTTCGCATTTCGCCTCCATCGCAATGTGGCCGCCGTGGCCGGGATTTGATCCCGCGACCTCGTGCTCAGCAGCCCAACACCATAGCCACTGAGCAACCACGGCGTGTAGGGTTAAGACGTGCACACACACACACAAGAAAAGAGAAGTGGACGACACGAACGCCGTGTTGTTCGTATTGTCCACTTCTCTTGCATCCATGTCTGCACGCCTTACCCCTTCTTTGCTATATGAATCCTTACCAAGTAGCTCAGCTTTCTGTCGTTCGAAACAGATGGCAGCATATACAGTGTTTCAGCTAACTTCAGCCAGAGTTTAAAATATGCCGATGCCCTCTAAGACGACCCGACAAAGTTAATGTTTCTCACTTTTGTACGTAGCGGGTCACGCTATATTTTATAATTTGCTTAATTAGATGATTAGTCGAGATTAATTAACCAACTTCTGAAGCAACGAAGCTAGGAAAATAATTCCAATTAGAAAGTTGTAGAGCGGTTTGCAAGACATCCGAATAAACAGTTTCTGTCTTTCTACCTATTAAGTATTAGTGTTCTTTAGCTTACTGCGGATGCTCGCTAAATACAAAAAAAAAAGCATCACGTGACATGCCAACTTGCGCGTCGTGATTGCGCTGCTCCCAAGCGTTCTGCGCGCAAACTGCCATAAGTGCGCTGCCGCTTAAAAAGCGACAGGGCTACTTCAGTCATCGATTTATTCGGCCTCACTCTGCATAGTTAGCTTCCTGGTTAGCTTAGACGGTTGTTGCTTAGAAGGCGTTGGTTTCAGGATCGAGCCCCCGAACCGGGTGGAAATTCTACTCAGCTGTGAAGCTTTCTTTCTCAGAAATATGTACGTGTTTGTTTGTTTGTTTGTTTAATTGTTTTTTTCTGTAGCTTCGTGGTGCAATAAAGTGGATATGAATTTTTCTCTTTCAATGAACTTTGCTCTGCTTTACGGGCTTCCTAGAATTGATTTGCTATGCCTGTATTAAGTGAAGAAAAATGGAAAAGTAGGCCTCTACAGGGCCGACTACACGAGTCCTAAGCACTAGTCAGGAAAGGAAGAAAAGAAGACACTGTAGAAGCTTGGGCAAGCTGGTGTAACATCCTTTTTCAACAACGCTCAGGACAGGGACGAGACGAGTGCACATACACAGCGCTGTGTATTTGCACTCGTCTCGTCCCTGTTCTTTGCGCTGTTGAGGATGGAAGCAAAGAAGCTTAGAATAAGGGGAAAATAAGATATAATAAGTAAAATATACTAACACAGACACTGCACACACTATAACACCAAACCAGAAGCCCATAAGTCGTGTCACCGCGGGCATGAGCACCGAAAAGTATAGCCTAGCTATTGGTAGCAGTAATAATAGTAGTAGTAGTAATAGTAGTAGTAGTAATAGTAGTAGCAATAATAGTAGTAGCAATAATAGTAGTAGCAATAGTAGTAGTAGTAGCAATAGTAGTAGTAGTAGCAATAGTAGTAGTAGTAGCAATAGTAGTAGTAGTAGCAATAGTAGTAGTAGTAGCAATAGTAGTAGTAGTAGCAGTAGTAGTAGTAGTAGCAGTAGCAGTAGTAGTAGCAGTAGTAGTAGCAGTAGTAGTAGCAGTAGCAGTAGCAGTAGCAGCAGTAGTAGTAGCAGTAGTAGTAGCAGTAGTAGTAGCAGTAGTAGTAGCAGTAGTAGTAGTTGTTGTAGTTGTTGTAGTAGTAGTAGTTGTAGTAGTAGTAGTAGTAGTAGTAGTAGTAGTAGTAGTAGTTGTTGTTGTTTGCACAGCGCTTACAAATAGAGAAATAAGCCTGAAAACAGCGCGGTGGAGTGGAACAAACGGATGGAAGGGATCAAATGAGAATCGGATACCGCCGCTTCAAACCACCTCAGGCGAGAGAGAGCGGTAGGACAGATGTAGAATCACAGAAGCCGTAAAGCCGCATTTTCATGACGACGCACCGGCCCAACCCCTACCACGGCCGCGCTGGAACGGCCGCGGCCCGTACGTGCTTTGTTATGCGACATACACTTGGCAGTAAAATATATGTGCGGAAAAGAGCGCTTAGCGGAATTCCTTCGGAGGCGCGCCAGCAAAATGCGGTCCACGGGCGCCACCGCTGAGACAGCTTAATTAAGAGCCGCTTTCGCTCTGCGAGTGAAACAGTCACTGGCCGCGAGCAGTACTGCGCTAGAAGTTCTCTGAACACGGTGCAAAGCTAGGCACCGCTTCGTCGTCAAGCTGGCATGCGTGCGTGCCGTATACAACCGTTGTAATTATAAATGACGCAAGTAGCATGCCAGCGAGGAAATGCATGCGAGTAACTACGTAGCACATCAATTCTTGTAGCATGCCAGAAGGCGTCGCGTTATCTTTTATAGGTCACTTCTTGCGTGCCGATCAAAACGCATCATCGTATCATCGAATCCAAACCAAGAAAGGAATTTTTCTATTACTTTCTTTGCTTGATACGGAGAAATGCTCACGATGACTGATTTAAAGAAGAAGCATTAAATGATGAAGTAGATTTTACGTAGATTAATTAGCGCTTAAAGTGCTGAGAAAAGGGGCTGACAGGTGACGGGTGCGGCCGCTTGCCCACTGCTGAGCCGCCTGGTTAAGTATGTTAGTACACTTATATCAGAGATTTAGCCACGGCTATATTAACGGGACTAAATTTCTTCATTTTATTTTCGTTTAAACAACAAAGGATGGAGAGCTGTCTCGTTCCACTATTGCAGCTCGTACAGTTTGCCCGAGTTTATTTTACTCGCTCTAAGGCTGCTTGGCATGTGAAGCTCCGGGGAATCTGTGCGCGGCGTGGCACAGAGGCGCCCGGGGGGGGTGGGGGGGGGGGGGTGGGGGGGTGGACCGTAGAAACGCGGGCTGCGCGCGATCGCCGACGCACTTCGTTAGGCCTGGCGCGTTCCGTAGAGAGAGGGCCGGGTGAGAGACGTGGCGCCGGAGGTTAGCGAGCGTGCCTGCGACGCCGCAGCAGATTGGGGTGCCAGAGGCTGTACCATGCCTGCGTGGATCGACCGTGGCCGTCACGCCTCAGAAAACCCCGCAAAGAAGACGCGCGAGGGCGCGTGGAAGACGCGGGACACTGAAGGAGCTTGCGGGCCCGACGCTCGTTGCAGTGCCTATTGTCGCGTTCACGCCTCGCGGCGACACAGCCGCGCGGGTGACGAGCACACCCGCGGCTTCAAACACGCCCTCGTGCACACTGGGGCAGAAGCGGTTTGGGGACAGAACGCAGTCGCTGCCTCAAAGGTGTATAGCCACAATTTGTCATGTATTTTGCAACGTCGCGCGCAGAGCCGGCGCACGTAGTAATACGTGCCGGGTGAGCACCCCAAACATCCAAAGCCTGTTGCCAAGAGCCGAGTAAAGATGCGCAATAAAAGAGTACTCATTAGGGTGGATGTCTCTTGAGAGGCCAGGGCGGACCAGAATCGCATCTATGACTGTGTACGCTATAGTCCAAACAAACGCCCTTAGAGGGCATTCTTTTCGGTTAGAAAAAAATTTAGAAACTAAGCATAGCCCTGGAAGTTCGAAAAGCTTCGCCATCAGGACACGTATGGCCCGGAATTGAGTAAGCCATCCCAATGTTGATCTCGCGAACACACCAGTACACTCGTCAATTTCAAGCAGTATGTCAAAGATGGGCACCAAACCTGTGATCCGTATAAATATATCTGACGGATGTACCTTCTGTGCCAATAACGCAATGGCCACGGCTGCAGTCGGCGCAATGGACCGGCTGCTGTGCTTTTAACCTGTAGTCATCGGCTTGTGCTGGTGGCAAGAAAGAAGCCTACTGCTTCTGCATGAGGCTCCCGCCTTGTGCGTCAGCGTAGCACCAACGCTGACGTCCATGCGAAAACCGTGGTCCTTAGATTATTGCGCCAGATTCCAGTTTAGACATGCTACTTGTTATCGCAACTTGGCATCGTCCCTGGCCTGACTACCTCTGGTTATTTAGAAGTTACAAGCACTGAAAGTTTATCACGTTGGTAGAACTTCGGGAGTACAAACACGAGCACAAAAAGGAACAAGACGTTCGAGGACTAAATACGGGTGTTAAGAACAAGATATCGCACAGAATATATATAGACACACAATGTCACTACAACTTGCTTTCATTGTTTGTAATTATTGGCGCTTGTATATTACGTGTCATAAACCTTTGTATTCTGTGTTGAAACTCTCTCCCGACTCTCGCATTCTGTGCGTGTATTATTTTAACTCCATAATTCCTAATCCGTTCACATGGTCATCACGGTCTACATCGCGGACGCTTGTGTAACTTTCTTTGTGACTTAGAGAAGACATCGCAGCTGAAGGCGACGAAGGATCTACTTCGGTTTTTTGAAAGAGACGGGCTTGGACAAGCGGCTGTGACAGTGATGTCACGTACCATGCAAGAGCGACGGACTGTAACTGACGATGTGTGTGCTGTGCTATGTGATCTGTCTCTCTCCTCCCCATCTTTCATCCCCCCATAGCGCTCCCATGTGTAGGGTAGCAAACCGGTTGAGCTAAACTGGTTAACCTCCCTGCCTTTCCTTCTCCGCTTTTTTCCTTTTCTTCTTTGTGACTTTGTTTACAAACTCATTGTTGTGCGACTTGCCTTTGCCTTTTATGTTTGTATGTTCGTGGATGTATAGGACTGTGTGCTGTGGATTTCTGACCCTGTGACATTGTTTCTATCCATTTTCCTACCACTTTTCTTTATATTGTTATTTCTGTTACAAGAAAAGGAGCAGCCGTCACCATTATGGGGTGACTACTTCTCTTTTTATTTTCATTTCAATAAGAAAAAGATGTGGTTCGGGAAGCAGGCTTAATTGTGAGAGTCAGAGACGCCTCCGAGGGCAGCAAGAAATCAATGGCAACAATCACAGCACACACATATTCAAGCATTTAAAAAAAGTTCACCGCCATTGCACCCTGTGAAAGTGGATGCAGAGTGAAGCTGGTGCGGACGTTAGACAAGCACCGCCACCAAACTGACGTTAGACGACGATACATCACATGCGACGTACGTCACGCACGCACGAACGTGTGTGAAAGTGCAGCATACATTCTCATTTTTCTAGACCGCCAGCCAAGCGCAATTGCCTTATTGAACAACTTTAATGTTTAAAAGTTGTTTGCATGAGAAAAAATTTGAAGGACGCTTAAGCTTTGCCTTTAAGAGTGGAACGCGATAGCATTCAAGGACCCCTGGCTGCTTTTCATACTTCCTGGCAACTGCAGCTTATGTAACCATAACGTTTACCTGGAAACGTTGGCGGCGAACGCTATGCACGAAGACAAGCTTTCTGGTGGAAGCGTGGCCTCTTGCGTGGGTCGATATCCTATTGTTGTTTCGCGCTTTTAATATTTCAGTCTGAGAAGAGATAACATAAAAGATATGCGCTGTCGATGGCTTTTTTTTTTCTCCATTACAATTGTTTGTGGGCTGCCCTTCTCAAAATTCCGAGGAATAACCTTGTAAAGAATGAAAGACAAGTTATGAGCAGCTTAAGTGGTAGAAGAGTGGTTGGGTGTGCGTGGTTCGGAAGTGGTTCGAAAACGTGGGACGCCGGGCGCCGACGCCGGACGCCGACGCCGGACGCCGACGCCGGACAACAACACCGGATTTTCTGCGACACTGGGCCCTTAACGCTCTCGCGTTAAAATGCTTAAAGTACGACTTACACACAAGCTGTAGACATGATCGCTTCGGATTGTTATTCGAATATATGAGAAAACATAAATCTGTTACGCGGTAACTGAACGACAAAAGCCCTTTTCCAGCTGCCGTTTCAGGTATGCCTGAGTGGCCGCAGCCGCTAGGCGGCGGTATACTCGGCATACTCGGGAGGTCTTCTCTGGCGTTGGCGCTCGACCGGGTCCCTCTGACAGCTGTTGGCCTCCCGCCCGAACGTTGACGTCCGACCCAAACCAATCTGTCTTCCTTGCTCGGCTTCTCAGCTCCGCCTGTCTCTCCCGACGTGCACCCTTTCTTTTCTTTTCTTTTTTCTTCACCGTCCATGCGACACCGGCCACTTCGTGGTCCAGTTTACGGCGCCAATTCAGCGTGCAGGGCTAGCTATGGCATCAAAACGGGAACAAAAAGGGCGGGAGGTGATGTCAAATGCTCCTGCATGTTGATAATCAACAGTGCGCGAGCAAGCGAAGCATTGGCCTGGAGCCAAAGTTTCTACAAGGTATCCGTCTTGTTTTCGTCAGGGATGACGTAGACAAGTATCAGACAAATGTGGCAAGTATCAGAAGATGTCATAGTGACAAGTTAGTTATCTCTGATGACAGAGATAACGAATACAAGTGCCCTTTTCGAAACATTTTCTTCATCCTGAGGCCTCTCTTGCTTGACTGCTGTTGATGGCTTCAATATTCCGTCTTCCTCTAACACCTTTGTCTTGCGCTGGTGTTAAAGAGCCGACAGTGACCAGGGTGTCCGGAAAAACCATTAAATGGTCTATATGCACTTCACACATTACCCTAAGAAAACCGTGTTACGAATAGTGGTTAAAGTCTCTTCTGCTGAGTATTACAATTCTCCTTATCATGACGCAGTGACTAGTAAGCTGTGCGCACTTCCTGTCTGTATTCTTACATTTTATTTTTTCAGAAGTCAGTGTTATAAAGTATTAAACAATCAATAATCCCTCTGTTAGGTCCCACATAACGGTACTACCAATATCCCTCCCTGAAGAAAGAAAGAGTAGAGAGACCCTAAATCGCCATGAACTGCAAAATGAAAGAACAGTGCATTCAGTGAAGAAGCGTGGCCGCTTTAGACAGGCGATCATTCAACATGCTCGCAAGAAGGAGGAGGAGTAGGAAATAAAGAGAGAAGGGAGGGATGCTAACCAGAAATGCGCCTGGTAGGCTACCCTACTCTGGGAGACGAGAAAGAGGAAATATAAAGACAAGATAGAGAGAAGGAGGGGAGGGAAGCCGCAGTGAGCTCGTACACGCCTGAGCGAGTCAAAGGCGTTCATATAGGCCAGTCGCCCTCAAGAAAGACAAAAATGCCTCCATAGCTTTGTGGGCCGACGAGCGATGGGGACGGTCTCAAGCAGCACCTGCGCAGACAACGGCCCATCGTCCAGTCTTTCCGACTGAAATCGGTAACAATGGCACAATAACTGTTCGATGTTTTCTTCCACGTCACAGACGTCGAATGCAGCACTGTCGGTCATTTCAATCAAAGTAGTGCACGCCCTCGTGAAATCCACTCCCAACAACAGCATGTATAGAAGCGATGCCTCACGTCAGTGAAGCTCGGGTGGCGGTAGGAATCGGAGCGAAGGGTTCAGTTCGTACAACCTTGTGCGCCTTATATTTGTGGTGTTCCCCTCTGTTAAAGAAAGCTTGTGTATCAGGTGACGAAGCTGTCTTGCAGTGTCTGTCCTGGAAAGAGGAATGGGAACGCTGTGTTGTTCTTGATGTTACTCTCGGGCAGCTTTGTCTGCTTGATCATTTCCACTGACCCCGCAATGGCCAGGTAGCCACTGGAAATAATTTCGCGCTTTTCTGTTTGACGTCGTGATGAAGCTTGACGATTTCGTATGTTAGCTGTTCGTGAGCTCCACGTCTTATAATTGGCTGCATGCTGTGTAAAGCCGGTTTCGAGTCGGAAAACACGGCCCCATATACCAGGACTCTCTGTGTCAGTAAATTGAAGCGCACTGCGCAGAGCCGTGAGTTCTGCAGCCGTGGACGTCGTGAAATGTGACGTCTTGAATCGCACTGTTACTCCTCTTGTCGGTATAGACACAGCACCCCCAGAACTGGTCGATGTGGTCGACCCATCAGTATAGATGTGTACGTGGCTACTGTATTACTCGTACAACAGGAGTAAGCTCAATTGTTTTAGTCCAAGCGATGGTAGATCTGACTTTGCTGAAGTCCTGGAATTCCTCGGTGTACTTCAGAATGGCACAAACACTATGGACGAGAGAGAGAGAGAGAGAGAGAAGTTTAATGATACGAAATGCAGAGGGATCGGCCTGAGGTATATTCCTAGGAGGTGGCGGTTTCAAACACCCTGTGGTGTATGTTGTGAACCAACTACCGGTGTAACCGTGATTACGTGCAGCTATACTTCAGTGCCTTTTTGAAAGACGCATAATTAGACGCACGGGCAACTGACCCAGCACGTCATCGGTATAGTGAAGTCAGTTGGACGCGGTATCACTTTGATTGCGGCTGCAAAGTCAACTCTCGGCAGAACGTGCGTGACATTCGAGTAGGAGAGACTTGGAGTGGGAAAATGTTTAACGGTATCATGTCGCGCAAACGACAGTGTCTGCCGAGAAAATCACGCCTTAAATACGCGGCTTGCTGACAAGTTGCAACGTCGAGTGAAGCAATAAAATACTATTCCCGTGGTCAAGGTGCCTCAGCGGGAATGGGAGGAGGACAGGCTTTGCCTCGGCAGAGGATGCACACGCGTTCCTTGTTCGGTGGTGGGTGTGGCTTCCGCTGGGATCACGGGCACGTGCTGACCCCCTGTTGCACGCAGGAGATGCTAGGTCGCAAATTGTCATCGAATAGTGCAGCCAAGCTGACTCGAAAGACCACGGAGGAGACAGCCACCTGGACGCAGGTGTGTGCCCCGATGTAAGCGAGGCACGATACGCACTGACAGTTGTGCTAAATGACGTGCGGGGTCTTTCCACGGTGAGTGCGGCGAGGTGGTGGCAAGAGGTCCGGGCAATGTGCCTGACATGTGCACGCACTGCCTCGACGGCGATTTGCGTCGTGATTGAATAATCTTGAGCAATGGAAATAGTTTCAGCCGTTGACGCACAGCGTGCTAATCCAAGGCACATCCAGAGATCTTGGGCTTGAATGTTTTGAATTGTACGCAAATAACGGGTAGGCTGTAATATCCAACACCTGCAAAACCTATTTGCGTCGCCCTGGCCATGCTAAACATACCCTGCACAGAAAACTCTAAAGGCAGCAGCTATGAAAGGGTGAGTCGTGTGATCGTGTGTCGTGCGAATCAATGAAACCTGCGTGCTTCTGCATGAAGGCGAACGCTCTGCAATGAAGTATAATTAAAAATGTCTCACTTCCATTTGCAAGCTATTGTTCTCTCCTCATTGTATGTCAGGCGAAAGAAAGCCTTGCTCTCGCTGAATACGCAATGTGTATCCTGCCAGGCATTGCAGATTGTGCAGATACAGAACTAGTTAATTTAGATAGCATAACTGCGTCCATGCATTGTGCGTGCGGTGTCAAGGCATTTTCCCAATCAAGCGCTTCGGTTTGGAAGCGAGGAGCCCAACTTAGCTTTTCCCCTTTGCTTTTCACAACTGACACCCACCGCCTAGTGTAATGTATGCCGCCCCCACCCACCATTTCATCGGAATAACTTTGCTAACCAACCTCGTGGTTTCTCCATGCCATAATACATAAATTAAACGCAATATTCCGGCATAAATTAGACTTTTGTACCAGCAATTACCGACCACCTCAATTAGCTGTATTTCGACGGATCTTGTTGGTATCACCACAGCAGCAGCTGAACTTGCGGATGTGACTGAGCCATCGATGTATACGTGTACGCGGCCACTGTGCACCTCATGTAAAAGTTCTAATGTGGCCTGCTTCAGGGCAAACGACGGCATGTTAGCCTTTTTAGTGATTCCTGGGATGGTGAGGCGTACTTCAGGTCTGTGTAGGCACCAAAAAGGTGAGGATGGTCTTGCTGCAGGCATGTAGTTCAATGGCAAGGAGGTGCGATTGGCAACAATCATACGACTGATAGTTGCGTGTGGCCTTTCTGCGGGTAGAGCGGCAAGGTGGTGAGATGGTAGTCGGGCAACGTGGCGAATATGCGCTCTGAGAGCGTCGGTTACCAAGTACGTTGATATTGGGTGATCTCGAGCTATGACAATCGTTGCCGCTGTAGACGCACACCTCGGAAGACCGAGACACGTCCTTAGGGCTTGAGCTTGTAGTCCCTGGAGTACACGCAGGTTTGTTTTGCAGGTGTGACCAAGCACAGGGAGGCTGTATCTTGCGAAACCGAGGAACCATGCGTTATAAAGCTGCATCATTGATCGCACTGATGTGCCCCATGACTTCCCGCCGAGAAATTTGAGGATGGCTAGTCGGCCTATTAGGGGAATGGAGTGGAATAATGGGAAGGTGAGGACAGGGCGAGCTAACGAGGAACGCTTCTCCGCGTGGTTACACCATGCGGAGAATGCCAGCTTCCGCACCAAAGACGAATAACGCTCGGAGGACAATGTCGGCCTCTGCAGCAGAACGGATCCCCTCCTCGAAGCTGGCCGTTTGGCACCGGTGCGTTCGTGAATAAAGGTACAAGGGGCCGAATTCATTTCTGTGCCACTCAGGTATTGCCTAGACATATTGTTATTATAAATCACCTCCATGCGAGTACTATTAGGGTAATGGAGTGGAATAATGGGAAGGTGAGGACAGGGCGAGCTAACGAGGAACGCTTCTCCGCGTGGTTACACCATGCGGAGAATGCCAGCTTCCGCACCAAAGACAAATAACGCTCGGAGGACAATGTCGGCCTCTGCAGCAGAACGGATCCACTCCTCGAAGCTGGCCGTTTGGCACCGGTGCGTTCGTGAATAAAGGTACAAGGGGCCGAATTCATTTCTGTGCCACTCAGGTATTGCCTAGACATATTGTTATTATAAATCACCATTCGTTCGTTCGTTCGTTCGTTCGTTCGTTCGTTCGTTCGTTCGTTCGTTCGTTCGTTCGTTCGTTCGTTCGTTCGTTCGTTCGTTCGTTCGTTCGTTCGTTCGTTCGTTCGTTCGTTCGTTCGTTCGTTCGTTCGTTCGTTCGTTCGTTCGTTCGTTCGTTCGTTCGTTCGTTCGTTCGTTCGTTCGTTCGTTCGTTCGTTCGTTCGTTCGTTCGTTCGTTCGTTCGTTCGTTCGTTCGTTCGTTCGTTCGTTCGTTCGTTCGTTCGTTCGTTCGTTCGTTCGTTCGTTCGTTCGTTCGTTCGTTCGTTCGTTCGTTCGTTCGTTCGTTCGTTCGTTCGTTCGTTCGTTCGTTCGTTCGTTCGTTCGTTCGTTCGTTCGTTCGTTCGTTCGTTCGTTCGTTCGTTCGTTCGTTCGTTCGTTCGTTCGTTCGTTCGTTCGTTCGTTCGTTCGTTCGTTCGTTCGTTCGTTCGTTCGTTCGTTCGTTCGTTCGTTCGTTCGTTCGTTCGTTCGTTCGTTCGTTCGTTCGTTCGTTCGTTCGTTCGTTCGTTCGTTCGTTCGTTCGTTCGTTCGTTCGTTCGTTCGTTCGTTCGTTCGTTCGTTCGTTCGTTCGTTCGTTCGTTCGTTCGTTCGTTCGTTCGTTCGTTCGTTCGTTCGTTCGTTCGTTCGTTCGTTCGTTCGTTCGTTCGTTCGTTCGTTCGTTCGTTCGTTCGTTCGTTCGTTCGTTCGTTCGTTCGTTCGTTCGTTCGTTCGTTCGTTCGTTCGTTCGTTCGTTCGTTCGTTCGTTCGTTCGTTCGTTCGTTCGTTCGTTCGTTCGTTCGTTCGTTCGTTCGTTCGTTCGTTCGTTCGTTCGTTCGTTCGTTCGTTCGTTCGTTCGTTCGTTCGTTCGTTCGTTCGTTCGTTCGTTCGTTCGTTCGTTCGTTCGTTCGTTCGTTCGTTCGTTCGTTCGTTCGTTCGTTCGTTCGTTCGTTCGTTCGTTCGTTCGTTCGTTCGTTCGTTCGTTCGTTCGTTCGTTCGTTCGTTCGTTCGTTCGTTCGTTCGTTCGTTCGTTCGTTCGTTCGTTCGTTCGTTCGTTCGTTCGTTCGTTCGTTCGTTCGTTCGTTCGTTCGTTCGTTCGTTCGTTCGTTCGTTCGTTCGTTCGTTCGTTCGTTCGTTCGTTCGTTCGTTCGTTCGTTCGTTCGTTCGTTCGTTCGTTCGTTCGTTCGTTCGTTCGTTCGTTCGTTCGTTCGTTCGTTCGTTCGTTCGTTCGTTCGTTCGTTCGTTCGTTCGTTCGTTCGTTCGTTCGTTCGTTCGTTCGTTCGTTCGTTCGTTCGTTCGTTCGTTCGTTCGTTCGTTCGTTCGTTCGTTCGTTCGTTCGTTCGTTCGTTCGTTCGTTCGTTCGTTCGTTCGTTCGTTCGTTCGTTCGTTCGTTCGTTCGTTCGTTCGTTCGTTCGTTCGTTCGTTCGTTCGTTCGTTCGTTCGTTCGTTCGTTCGTTCGTTCGTTCGTTCGTTCGTTCGTTCGTTCGTTCGTTCGTTCGTTCGTTCGTTCGTTCGTTCGTTCGTTCGTTCGTTCGTTCGTTCGTTCGTTCGTTCGTTCGTTCGTTCGTTCGTTCGTTCGTTCGTTCGTTCGTTCGTTCGTTCGTTCGTTCGTTCGTTCGTTCGTTCGTTCGTTCGTTCGTTCGTTCGTTCGTTCGTTCGTTCGTTCGTTCGTTCGTTCGTTCGTTCGTTCGTTCGTTCGTTCGTTCGTTCGTTCGTTCGTTCGTTCGTTCGTTCGTTCGTTCGTTCGTTCGTTCGTTCGTTCGTTCGTTCGTTCGTTCGTTCGTTCGTTCGTTCGTTCGTTCGTTCGTTCGTTCGTTCGTTCGTTCGTTCGTTCGTTCGTTCGTTCGTTCGTTCGTTCGTTCGTTCGTTCGTTCGTTCGTTCGTTCGTTCGTTCGTTCGTTCGTTCGTTCGTTCGTTCGTTCGTTCGTTCGTTCGTTCGTTCGTTCGTTCGTTCGTTCGTTCGTTCGTTCGTTCGTTCGTTCGTTCGTTCGTTCGTTCGTTCGTTCGTTCGTTCGTTCGTTCGTTCGTTCGTTCGTTCGTTCGTTCGTTCGTTCGTTCGTTCGTTCGTTCGTTCGTTCGTTCGTTCGTTCGTTCGTTCGTTCGTTCGTTCGTTCGTTCGTTCGTTCGTTCGTTCGTTCGTTCGTTCGTTCGTTCGTTCGTTCGTTCGTTCGTTCGTTCGTTCGTTCGTTCGTTCGTTCGTTCGTTCGTTCGTTCGTTCGTTCGTTCGTTCGTTCGTTCGTTCGTTCGTTCGTTCGTTCGTTCGTTCGTTCGTTCGTTCGTTCGTTCGTTCGTTCGTTCGTTCGTTCGTTCGTTCGTTCGTTCGTTCGTTCGTTCGTTCGTTCGTTCGTTCGTTCGTTCGTTCGTTCGTTCGTTCGTTCGTTCGTTCGTTCGTTCGTTCGTTCGTTCGTTCGTTCGTTCGTTCGTTCGTTCGTTCGTTCGTTCGTTCGTTCGTTCGTTCGTTCGTTCGTTCGTTCGTTCGTTCGTTCGTTCGTTCGTTCGTTCGTTCGTTCGTTCGTTCGTTCGTTCGTTCGTTCGTTCGTTCGTTCGTTCGTTCGTTCGTTCGTTCGTTCGTTCGTTCGTTCGTTCGTTCGTTCGTTCGTTCGTTCGTTCGTTCGTTCGTTCGTTCGTTCGTTCGTTCGTTCGTTCGTTCGTTCGTTCGTTCGTTCGTTCGTTCGTTCGTTCGTTCGTTCGTTCGTTCGTTCGTTCGTTCGTTCGTTCGTTCGTTCGTTCGTTCGTTCGTTCGTTCGTTCGTTCGTTCGTTCGTTCGTTCGTTCGTTCGTTCGTTCGTTCGTTCGTTCGTTCGTTCGTTCGTTCGTTCGTTCGTTCGTTCGTTCGTTCGTTCGTTCGTTCGTTCGTTCGTTCGTTCGTTCGTTCGTTCGTTCGTTCGTTCGTTCGTTCGTTCGTTCGTTCGTTCGTTCGTTCGTTCGTTCGTTCGTTCGTTCGTTCGTTCGTTCGTTCGTTCGTTCGTTCGTTCGTTCGTTCGTTCGTTCGTTCGTTCGTTCGTTCGTTCGTTCGTTCGTTCGTTCGTTCGTTCGTTCGTTCGTTCGTTCGTTCGTTCGTTCGTTCGTTCGTTCGTTCGTTCGTTCGTTCGTTCGTTCGTTCGTTCGTTCGTTCGTTCGTTCGTTCGTTCGTTCGTTCGTTCGTTCGTTCGTTCGTTCGTTCGTTCGTTCGTTCGTTCGTTCGTTCGTTCGTTCGTTCGTTCGTTCGTTCGTTCGTTCGTTCGTTCGTTCGTTCGTTCGTTCGTTCGTTCGTTCGTTCGTTCGTTCGTTCGTTCGTTCGTTCGTTCGTTCGTTCGTTCGTTCGTTCGTTCGTTCGTTCGTTCGTTCGTTCGTTCGTTCGTTCGTTCGTTCGTTCGTTCGTCCGTCCGTCCGTCCGTCCGTCCGTCCGTCCGTCCGTCCGTCCGTCCGTCCGTCCGTCCGTCCGTCCGTCCGTCCGTCCGTCCGTCCGTCCGTCCGTCCGTCCGTCCGTCCGTCCGTCCGTCCGTCCGTCCGTTCGTTCGTTCGTTCGTTCGTTCGTTCGTTCGTTCGTTCGTTCGTTCGTTCGTTCGTTCGTTCGTTCGTTCGTTCGTTCGTTCGTTCGTTCGTTCGTTCGTTCGTTCGTTCGTTCGTTCGTTCGTTCGTTCGCTCGCTCGCTCGGAGTTTGAATCGAAGTTTCAATAAAAATAACTATGCCAGAAAGAAGAAAAGCTCACTCCATCATACTTTGTGGAAAACAAACGCGCATCGATATTTACTCGCTAATGGGCCTCTCTGGAAATTCAAACTGGAAATCACAGTTCGCGTCCTGATCTGCACAGACCGAGCTCCCTGATTTCACGTCCCCCTTCGGTAGACCGCTGGATAGCGAAATACCCCCGAGAAAGTTCTTGCTTTATACTGAAAGACCAAACCACTCAACTTGCTCCTGTTACCCCCGATAGAAGCGTGCCCCGTAAATGTTTAAGAAGGCTGCCGGTTAACTGCCGAAGAGCCATGTGGAGGTTCGGCGCGGAAGACAAATTCAATTAGGGCGGAAAGCGTGCGTCAACGTGTAGGCACTTGTCAAATTCGCTTCGTGCTGATGTCGCTTCCACTTTCACTACTTTCAATCTAGGCTCGGCACACCGTCTATCGGAGCTCGTACAGCGTTCAGAGAACAGAAAAATGCAATAGGCTAGAAAAGATACCACTAAGGCCAAGTGAAAGGAGGAGCTAATCTTCGTGACAGCCTTTTACGGGATTCATTCTAGTCTATTGCCACCGGAAAGTAAACGCAAACGGAAGTCACAAGTATCCGCGTCCAAAAGCCAGAAAAAAAAATAAAAATAAAGCGTACCTGAACGTGTCTGTGCTGGTCTGTATATAAAGCAAACAGCGGCCGACAGCAAAATATTCGGCTGACAGATATGCAATTGAATTTCTCCCTCTCTCTCTCTCTCTCTCTCTCTCTCTCTCTCTCTCTCTCTCTCTCTCTCTCTCTCTCTCACGGTATTATCGTGAGCTTTTGCTGTTTGACTAAGATATATTTTATGAAGTACATACTTTCACTCTCCTTCCTCCTTCCCCAGTGCAGAGTAGCGCACTAGAGCGCACCAGCTCAGGTCGACCTTTCTGTGTTTCCCAACAATAAATTCTATTCTATTCTTCTCTTATGAAGTATATGAGCAAGTTTCGGTATCAATAATATAAAAATGTGATGTGGTAATAGTGTAGCAAATAAATAGGCTGTGCCTCCATTGCTGGTACTGTTGATGACACTCCTCTGTGCTAGTGACTTGCGTTATCGTGAGTCATCCTTGTAGTTATATTCATCTCGCTTCTTTTTTCTTTCCCGAGTACTGTATTTCGGATAACCGGCGATAAAGAGGCCTACATTTCCATTTTTCTTCATTATTAAATAAACAAATAAACTAATTTCCTATGACAGCTTCAAGAGAGAGAGAGAGAGAGAGTACTTTAATGAGTCCTGGACAGTTTCGTCTTACGGCACGTCTAGCATGCAAATCTAGATCGATATGAGCGAGTCACCGCGTCTATTATTAGCTGTTAGTCTGGGACAGCCGACGAGAAAGTTACTTACCTCACAATTTCATCACCGTTTCTTAAACAGCGTTTCTGACGCGAAAAAAGTAAGTAATAAAGGCAACATGACTGCGGACTACCATACTAATAAACTGCACTTAAATATAGGAAAGTCTCCGGGAAAGTTGCGTACCTCACAATTTCATCACCTTTTTTAAAGCTGCAAATAGCAGAGACGCGAAAAAAGCAAGCAATAAAGAAAACATGAATGTGGATTATGGACACTAATAAACTGAAATTAAGCATAAGAAACCCGCGATTGGACCAACACTATGGAAGCTGCGCGAATGACGAGACAGGGGACGGGGACGGCACGTGACCGCAAGATCTACCGGAAGGACAAGACTTGTCCATTAGCCCGTTCATTCTGCCCGGCGTCTGCCCCGGAGTCCTCTTGTATATAGCAGCTGCTGCTGAGTGGCCATGTCAGGTGATTGCAAGTAGCGAATGTACTTTCCTCAGCAACCAACAGTAAAACAGCGGACGCTCGAATCCATTTTCTGTCTGTAAAATCATTTCTCGATGCGTCGCGCAATGAGGTTTTTCAATGCATGATGAAAAGCGATATTATGAAATGCCACCGTTTTATAGCTCCGCTTTTCATACGGCATGGGTATGAATACACGGAATCGGCAAAGATGGTAGTAACATTTAAGTAGTGTGCGAGAAACTTTCGGATAGCGGGAGTTAAAAACTGTTTTTTTTTTTCTTCTCTTAAGGAAAGTAAAATATATCTCTGTGCGGGACAATGAAGCGAGGAAATATAACGTACACCGCAGTTTGCCACACAGTGCAAGAAATTTTTCAATGTAACGCAGTAAGAGGATAGCACTAGAAAATCTTTTTAAAAACAAGGAACAAAGAAAGCAATAAAGCAAGCATGAATCAGGAAAATCAAGAAAACATGCGCGACACCTGTTCTTATCGGTCCTCCTTCGCGCTCATGGACCATGATCAGGTTTTTCTGTGGCTCCAGGTAGCCAGTGAGGAGATAGCCCAACTCACCTGCAAAACAAAACAAGAAAAAGACGGGAAATGATTAATTCAACGCACAATCACATAAATATGCTATCACGGAAATCGCGGCAAACGAAGAAAGGCCCTGTATATTGTCTTCTATCTGCCTCAGCTTCCGTGTTGCAGGTTTAATCACCGCTCCCGAAACAGAACCATTGCGGATAAAACGGCGAGCTGTGTGGCCGTTTCACGGATGCTTCGACACTTCCGGACAAAATCAGTAGCGCCAATGAAGTAGCGGCACAAATATAAAATAAAATAGAATGCAGGCACCTCAATACTCAACGGAAGCACGTAGAATGTCCACCGTTATCGTACACGACTAGGTTCACGTGACCACTTCCGGTGTTCTCTAAGTTTCCGAAGCTGCTTTCCCAGCGTGAAAGGACTGAATACATCGATCCAAAGACAATTTCTAAAAGATTTGAGACTGCTGTTTTCACTGTTGTCAGAGCAAAAGAAAGTAGACCACATACAAATAGAGAATGATGTGTTTAAATGACGGATTGAGGCCTACTAGAGGAAGTGGTTAAGTGGAAGGGAGTTAAGTGCAACCCACTAGGCAAGCTTCACATGCGAAGTTCCATAGACAAGTGTCTACTTGACCTTAGCCCGTCACCGCCTTACGACGTCTCCACATTAGGGCGGTATTGGTCCCTCAATGTCTAGAGTCCGCATTCCACATGAGGCGATGCATGCTAGGTGTTACCTCCCTTTTGCATGAATAGCGCATCACTGGTGGATGCGATAGCGGAGAAAAGATATCGCCGTCAAACATTAGGGTATTAAGTTCTGTTATTTAGCATCTTAGCTTATCACAATTATTTCTTCACGTCCCTGCACTTTGAGCGCAATTCAACATCTTCAGTACACTCGAAACATGCTTACAAAATTAAATGATTTATTACGTCACTTACAATTTTTGCAGGGCGATTTGGCAAAAGATCAGGGCACTCGCTTGCAGTTTACGTGCGCCAGATGTTATAATGTAGCATGTTATCCGTCTTCTGCTAACGACAGCTGTCTGTTGTTCTTATATCCGTTCTATTTGTCTATATCGCATAACTGGTCAATATCTTTTGCCGATAACCCCGCTTGTCTGCGAACGTATCCGCTATTCTGGACGAGAACGTGATGGCCTATCTCACGTCGGAATTATCTCGACATAGAAAAAAAAATGGAACGCCGTGATGTTAGTTTCATCCATCACAGGAAGCAACGGAAGATCTTCCGCCATGTGTGACGTCTGCCCTGTGCAGCCAACCATGCCCTTGTGGCCGACTTCGTTAAGTGCGCGTGTAGATTGCACTAACCAGTTTCCGCTCTCCGACCTCAGCCTCAATACTTGGTCTGCGTACCGTGTTAGAAGATTGCTTAGCCAAGTACCTGCCGATTAAAGTCCCAGCAAGCTTTTATTATTACGGTAGCTATAATATGTACATTCCAGGCGCACTTCCGTCGTCGTTGGCGGTGGCATCGCCGTGATGTTCTGTATAAAGTCCAAGTGCGAAAACATCGGTGCCGCGGGCTGTGTGCCGTAGGTGCGTCTTCCTTCCTCGCGTGCATGAGGGAGGAAGGCGCGGGCGTGACATCATGCTTGTTACTTTAGTTAGTAAGCGATTGTTTACAAGTTTATATTGCGGATGAAACTACTACCCTTAATTCGCATAGCTGTCTAATCATTTGCTACGGAAATGGACGCTTCTTTCTGGCGAATTTGCGACTTTCATCACTGATAAATATTCCACTGTTGCTGTTTATAATGCAATAACGACCGCTCTACGGCTGCAGAGGCCCTCATTTGCTCATATTTTATTCGGTGAAAAAATATTGGCGCAAAGCGGCCTCACGACCCGAACTTTACTGCATTATGGCTCGAGCTTAAACTGATGGCCGGGAAACGTTCTCTGTGCCCAGCTTCAACCGCTGCAGGAAATACTGAACAGCTTCTTTGGTTGTGTCCTGCAACGTGTGCAGTCAGGTGCATGAAGCCAAAAAAAAGGCCAAAGTGCAGTCATGTATGTGCCGAGCAACTAAACTTGTTAGGCAACAGTAACAAGTTTGCAGAGATATTGTAGTTCTTCTAGGTAGAGAGCTGCATGCTTTTGTTTAGGTATCGTTTTTTTTATTGTGTCTTGTGACCAAGCCTTCTAATTGATCATGTGGGCATGTTTTCTCCAGCAGTTTCTAGAAAAGTGAAGTGTTATCGGTTTGATCAAGCAGAACATGCGTGCGCTGTTCTTTTTAACAGATTATTTACGATACAGGACCAGTCATCACAAAACTTATCATAGCTTACTGCCGTTCACGATTGTTCATAGCCGTGGCGATGGTATTGTTATCGTGCCGATGGCTATCGTGACTGGCGAGCGCCCAAACTCCAGCCAATGAGCAGATGCTCGAACGCAAGATAAGTGTTGTGAATACAGGTCCAGATGCATTAACCTATTGTTCAGGCTCGTCAGACGCCTTTAATGGAAAGCAACTTGCCATTGCATCTCAACGTGAACGGACACCTCATTGTGGCTTTATTTAAAATTAAATTCTGGGTTTTACGCACAAGAACCACGATCTGATTATGAGGCACGCCGCAGTGGGGGACTCCGAAATTTGGACCACCTGGGGTTCTTTAACATGTACCTAAATGTAAGTATACGGGTGTTTTCGCATTTCGCCCCCATCGAAATGCGACCACCGTTGCCGGGATTCGATCCCGCGACCTCGTGCTTATCAGCCCAACACCAAAGCCACTAAGCGACCACAGCGGTTGTTATTGAGGCGTGACCGGCCGTGGAAAATCGTAACTAACGACACATTGCGTACTCCTTTTCTCAAAAACGACAGGAACAGAGATTTTGCTTCTCTGTTCTATATAGGGTTTCAATAGTTTTTTGTTACTTAAACTTCTTTTTACACCTCCGAATTTTGAAGTCTGCTTGGTTTTCTCCTCTTCAGTGCAAAACGAATTGAGCTTAGCTTGGTAGCCATCCTTAAAGTCTAAGTCAGCCTGAAAATGGCAAACCCCCATTCGGCTACGACTTACGAAATAGCGAGCCCATAAATTTTGACCGTTTGCAGAGAGTTATTGCGATCGTATACAGTTGCGCATAGCGCCCTGTAGAATAATGCTTTACTTCAGAGGCTCATGAGAGAGATTACTTCGGGTTACTGCTAAAAGAAAGAATAGAAAAAGAAGCCAACTGCCCCGAACCACTTTTAGATCAAAAGTTAGCAAAAGGATAGCTGATAAAAAAATATGGAAAGAAAATTGTCTAGAGGAGGACACCAGCAGCTGTCTAAAACAGCAGTCAAAGAGAGCAGTCAACGAGAGCAATATTTGTCGAAAGCAATGACCTTTGAGTGTCATTTTATTTTAATACACTTATTTTTTCTCAGTCTGCGATTTTCTCGTCATATTGTGGTGCTCACAGTCGAAGTCGACTGGGCGCGGTTTCGCGTCGCGTCCTTTCTTCGTGCGCCATCGAAGGCACGGTGCATTCTTGACCAAGGGGCGCTTATTACGTCATTTGTTATACGCCGACGACCTCTTTTCTCTCTCCCTTTGTCGACCGTGGGACCATTAACTGGACCGCAGGCCATCAACGTGATGTAACTGCCCGATCGCCGACCCTCGACCGAGGTCCTCAAATACTACACAAGGCACACGAAGATTGGATTTCGAAACCAGGCGAAATACCTGCACCTTACTGCGGGCACGAAGCAATAAAAGGCCGGCAGACAAAATGATATTTATTGAACTGCTGTTGGAAATGCAATGACCAAGGTTAACTGCATAGCTTGTGAGAAAAAAAAAATATTCTTTGTGTGCCTTCATGAGGTCGTTAACCGCGTAGTGAGGTTTGAGGAGCAGTCTGACACTGTCAGCAAATGCGGTGATCGAAGTCCCGGCTTCGATCGGAAGCCTGTATCTGCAGTTTCACACGAGTGCAACTGCATGAGTTCGCGTATTACGCAGTAGAGCCCGTCTATATGTCATCAGAAATTCTTCGCGGTATTAGTACATGGATATGAAATGTCATTGGTGAATTGCTTGTCTACAAGTGATTAATTCGTTTAGAGTACAAGAAGTTTTTATTAAATGGCAGCGCAAGGTTTGATTGGTTGACTAATTCATTTGCTTTACACTAGCACGTATATTTAATTCCTCAAATGAGCCGTATATTTAAATAAACACTTTGCAGGAACTATTTCCTTTCATTAGTTGACTAATTCATTTGGTTTACACTTGCATGTATATTTATTTCCTCAAATGAGCCGTATATTTAAATATACATTTTCCGTGAACTATTTCCTTTCTTTGAGGCCATTTTTTCGACAAGCCGTGCGGCTTACCTGAGCTCTCTTTGAGAGGGACATCAGCCATCATGATTCAAAGGCGTACTTGAGCAGAAAATATGATCGCGCTTGTTGTAGGAGTAGTGTTCTTCTTTTTTTTTTTCTGCACGGTGGCCTTTCACAGTAGTAACAGCTCTCCCCTAAGGCCCTGGGCACGCACGTGCGTCGTAATGCAGTGCCCAGCTGAAATGGAGGTTGCTGCCATTCGGACAGATATTTATAGCAGAGTAAGTAAGCAGCTTTGGCCATTCTTTATGCGGTCGGTATGTTCCTTGGAAGACCACGGGAAGTACAAAAAGAAAAAGCCAATTACTTCTCTTCATTTTGCTTCTTCGTCCAATTCGGCAGAAGCTGTATCATTCCTCGCACGTTGACAACTAAAAGGAAGCCCTTGTTTTCGTGTAAGATTCCTTTTTTGATATCATCCTACCTACTTCCACAAAGGCAACAAATTCTCCGTGTCGATTACCTTCGGCTGCGTTGTCGGCGTCAACGGCCTTTCGTGATGTACTGCAACAAAGGTAACAAACAGCGTAATACACTTGATACCGTAACGAACACGACCCCACATAATCCTCCCAGGCTCGTGGTTCGGCAATGTAGGTGACAAGGTTCCATTACTCAAATGCACGCGAGAAGTGCCCGCTCGGCCCCACGATAACAAGGACGGGTGAATGAGATACTCGCACGAAACGTGAGCCGTATGTGCAATACAGCCGTGTTTTAATCTTAGTTCCCCTCAAGATGACACGGGGCGATGACACTTTTCTGTATTGCTACTTGACGTTCTCGGGTACTAGAGGAAAGAGACGACTTTTGAATTTCTTTAAGATGATTTACCAGATCGGAAGTTCCTTTCTGGATACATTGAAACGGAGATGTCCTTTTTCTCGGGATGCACATAACGAATTGTGATTAGTTACGTACTAGTAATACTAGATATGTCCCCACTAGCAGATACGTAGTATTTAAATGAGATTGTTCAGCTCTACCGACTGTAAGAAGCAGACTTCCGATTTAGGCCGCCCATGTATAACTTACAGGTATTGTCAAAAATCTGAAGTTTTTAAAACTGAGGAATAAAGCTCAGAAGTGCTCACTGAAAACGTACATCGCAATACTATCAACTGCCTTAATTAAGACGTCTAAAACCGACGCTTTGAAGTAAAGCAGTAATGTGTAAGTACAAAGTTGCCAAAGTTCCCATAAACAAGACTGTAATGATTTCAGGTAGCTTGCACAGAACCAATGCATAAGGCTTCTCTGATTTAGACACACTATAACGTGCACAGTCTACGGAGATGAGATATGTTTATGGCGATGGTTGGTGAGTTGTAAACGTCATCTTTTCTTTTCTTTCGGGGTCGTTAATTTTTTATAAGTGCGAAAGACTCCTGATGCAAAATCAAAATTACGATTTCAACAATGACTACAATTTAACATTCTCTCTTTGGAGCAATTTTTGCTCGATCCAGTGGTAGTACGATAAGCGCGTTTATTTTTTTCACAGTTATCTAAACAAGAAAACCGATGTTGGGGCCGAGCTTCCTAAGCTTTATTTCAATTGTGAGTACGTGACATGAGCCCTGTGAAACTTTAGAGCGTGAGCACAGAAATGGGATAATGCAGCTATTTTGTTTTATTTCAAAGCTATTCGTTTCAGTGATCCGCCAATGGTCCAAACAGCGCTCTGTCCATGTTATCACCGGAATCGGCCGGTAGTGGAAGGTGGATGGTATGAAATAAACAGAATCTAACAAAAACAATCCCTGCAACATACCGGCGCAGGGTCCGCTATAATTCCTTTCGATTCCTTAAATATTCATTTCGCTCGTTTCCATGCTTTCCTTATTATTCATAGCTCGCGACCGGTCGATCTTACTGATAACGTAGGCCGTCGCCACTTGGGACACTGATGAAACTCGAATGGGAAAAAAATTAAAATATGCCGGTATATTGTAACGATTCTATTCGAATTCTTTTCGTGTTAGCGATTCCTTGCGCCTTCCTGTAAGCTAGCCAATTGATTTCTTTTTTATTTTCTCGTTTTTTATATAGAATTGTTTGGCTAAAGCTTAATTTCCATACCTCTTGTTTCCTTCCTTCCTGGTTGTCCTCGCTTTCCCTTTTGTTCAAATGTATACACGTTTTCAAATGTAATAATAACAATAATAATAATAATAATAATAATAATAATAATAGTAATAGTATTAATAATAATAAAATCTAAAGAGCACGGTCTTGGAATGGACGATACGTTAGGGTCCCAAGGCGTCCATATTTCACACGTGATGAAAAACAACGAGCACTGCCACCTTTGTTAAGACTGTACGAAAATTGTTGCTGCATTTGAATCGTAATGGCAAGCAGTGCATTGTCACTGCACATAAATATTTGATCCCCACACGGCGCAAAGGAGGAATGTCCAGGCCAGGGATAGCCTGAGAAGTAAAGAGGGAGGGAAGGAGGCGGACACGTGCCGAAGGAAGGAGAAGAGAAGCAATACCACCGAGTTTTAATCTCCATTCGCGGCGACAGCACACACCGGGGCCAGTGGCAGTTCTCAGAACTACGGGCTCTTCGTATATAAACGGCTGAGCGAAAGGAGCTAGCGATGGGAATGTGGAGCGCGTTGTAAGCGTCGTTGGGCTTCCAGGAGAGGAAAGGGCCATTACGCCGAACGGCGATAAATCTGTACCCCGCCTACCCGGAGTCGACCGGGGAGCGCGCGGCACCTGGAGACCGCCGGAATCTCTCGGGGGGAGAGAGAAGGGGCAGTGAAGAAATAAAGGAGGAGGGTATGAGGAGGTGCGAGGCAGAGCGCGCAACTGCGTGCCCATAGCGGAAGACGTGAAAAGGGTTCATGCGCTGTGCGGGGAAATGGAACGGCTGTTGTGGGATAAGCGCTGAAGAACTGCGGATGCGAGCAGCTTGGCCTCTCGAGGGTGAACAAGGAGGGCAGTCACTGGAGCAAAAAAAATGGAAAGCACGAGTGAAGTGCTTAGAAGACAAATTCGAAGTAAGAAGATCTAGGGAGAGAGAGAGCTAAACGGGGTGGAGACGTCAGGGAGGTTCGTGGGAAGAGATTCTGGTTCGCTACCCTGCACTGGGGAAAGGGTAAGGGGAAATCAAAGACGGAAAGAATAGCAGAGAGAAAAAGCAAAGGCACAAAAAAAATAAAAGAGGTTGGGAGAGTCTTTGAGAAGTACAGTCTCTCTAATAGGCCACTCGAACGCACAAATTTCAAGTGTGCATTGACAGACTTGTGGTGTGATGAATGTATGAACCGCCGTTCCAGGACTGTCTGCTCCGAAAGTAGCCAGTCTTGTCAAGATTGGCCAACGTGATCGCGAGTGACTGCCTGTGTGCGCTGTATCGGGGACAACGGCAAAAAAGGGTTCAATAGTTTCCTCGCTGCCGCAGTGATCACACGTAGCAGTATCGTCGCTTTTGATGCGGAAAGCAAAGGGTTTTGTAAAAACGACGCTAAGCACAGTCAGTAAAGTACCGTTGTCTCGGGTCGAGATAGTCCAGGTGAAGTACGAAGTCGAAGACAGGGGTCCAGTCGATGTAGACGAGTGTGCTAGAAATAGATGTCACACAGCTATTGTGTGACATCAATTGCAAGTGACAATTGCATCAATCGCTGCTGCACCTGTTCTTGACAGCGGCACTGGTTCCTGCACGCCGTCTTCATGAGCATACCTAGCAGCTTCACCGGCACATCCATTGCCCATTAGGCCACAGTGCTAGAGAGCTACTGAAATGTGACGTCGTGTCCTTGCTCGACGAGATGAAGGGGCTCTCGGATTTCTAGAACTAGTTGTTCGTCGGGTTCACAGCGCAAGGCGGAAAGCAAGCAATGTAGAGGTACCCTGAAGTCACTGAAAATACTCTATTCGTGAGATGGTTCCTCACGAATGATGACGATTGCGCTACGAAGAGCAGCAAGCTCTGCGGCTGTGGATTTCGTCTGGTGTGATGTCTTGAACTTCAAGGAGATGACTCTCGCAGGAGAAATGACTGATCCTGCCGAACCTTCCACGGTGTTTGAACCATCCGTGTATATATAGAAGGGTATGATCACTGTATTTTTCGTGCAGCAAGAGCAGCGAAAGTTGACTGGGAGCTGGCAATGAGAGTTGTTCCTTCGTTCGAATTCCTCGTACTGTCAGTCGAACTTCTCGCTGAGCCAAGCACCAAGGGGAAAACAGAACTTTCACTGCAGCTGTGTAATTTGATGAAAAGTACGCACGGTAAGGCATGACCTTCTGGCAAAAAGAGGCGTGTGTTCGGTCTTGTGGCATTGAGCCCCTGAACCTGAGCACTTTCAATTGTACGAATGTTAGTGCTGCAGGTATTGTTCAGCACTGCCAAGCTGTGCCTCACATATCCGAGAAATAGAGTCCTGTACGGTTGAATCATCAGTGTACTGAAGTACCGAAGGTTTTTCCTCCAAAAAAATTGAAAAGGTGAGAGGTGGCTGTCAGGCGCTATCTTAAGTAGGCCACATGGGAACTCCACAGGTTCTTAGCGGTCGATGACTACCGCTAGGAACCTGTGCGTCCTGATATAAGAGATATTGTGTCCACAGATGGATATGGCGTACGAAGTGATTGGTTTCTGGCTAAACGCGACCAACGCACATTCTATTGTGGAAACTTTGAGGCCTTGTTCGCTAAGGTAAGTCGTTATCAACGTCGCAGATATATTGGAGCTTTGCACGCACCTGAGGACGCGTCACGCCAGATGCCTAAACGCAGATGTTATGGGCATAGATTGACAACTTCACCGTATTTGGTAGGTGTTCTGCGAGGCCAATAAGCACAATGTTTAACACACCGTGGGGTTCCCGGTGGAACTCCACGGTGTGTCTAGTGTTGAGAAGTTGGGCTGTCTTCGGTATTCACAAAGAGAGGCCGCAGATCTACGAACGTTCATAAACATAACGAGGAGGAAGCAGCGGAAGGTGGCAGCCGAATCAGCCATTTATTGGGGCGAAAGATAAAACAAGTGCTTAATGGTGTGTCGATACTGATCCACGTGTCGAGTCAAAAGGATCGGGTGTGTAATAGAGCGAAAAGGAGACGTGCACTTGAAGGGGATATGCTGTATAAGTGGTTTATACTTATGTGAGATGATCTGTGTTGTCGGCAATCACTTGATATGCATGAGAGCTGTTTTTGCAGCCAAACTGCACATGACTAGGCTGTAGAGTCGCATCGACAGATAATATAAACTGTCATAGCCTACCCACCAGTCTTTGTGCCTTGTTTTCTTCTAACGTATAGCCATCGCCCTACGTTATCAGCAGTTGCACTGCTGATAACGCGTAGTTCGCTCTGAAGAAGAACGTGCCCTCAAAGAGCGCTGACGTTAACAACAGCGCGAATGGGCACGACAAGGACGGGAGGCCGTTGCCACAAAACGCGCTGCGGCCGACGGGTCGTGACCATCGAGTAGCTGCTCTCTTACCGACGAAGTACAGAGGGCCCAAGTACAGAGGTCTGGAGCGTCGGCGGCAGCAGCAGCGAGAATATGTGCGGCGACAGCGGGCGAATACGGCCGACGACAAGCACGCAGCGGTTGCAAAGCGCAAGCGTTGTGCATGTCAGGACGCCGAGCACCGCGAGTTGTAGCCACAACGCGAGTTGTGGCTACAACCCATCGCAACGTTTCCCCGGGTCGACGGCGAGGTTGGAGCGGGAGTCTCTGGGCCAATCATTTGGCGCCCCGTGTGTGGTGTGCGGTCGACTGTGGTTTGCCGGGGACTTGACCACATCAGCATCAGCGTGAATGCGCGGCGGTGGCATTGCTGCAGTGTGCGCACACTCAGGGTCCTGACGGGCACAACGCTTGCGTTTGGCATACGCGGCGCGCTCCTCGTACTTCTTCGTCGGTGTACCACAGCGACCACAAAGCTTTGGTCAATGTGGTAACGAATGAGTGAAAATAAAAGATAACCACGAACTTACATGTATGTGTCTTAACCCAGTCATTATAGTAATAACTATATAAATCAATATACTTATCACAATAGTCATCGCAGTACGGCTTCGCTGGTTATCCTTCTTCACAAAGTGGAAGGACACTAGAATTTTTTTCTTTCTGTTTTCCCCTGATAATTATAAATATATTTATCATATGCTAAATCTGTTCTTCATTTGAGCTTAAAGTTTGCTTCGACAATGACTTCAAGTTATTTACGCTAGGTTAGTAGCAGTTATAACCAAACAAATTTATATTTATATTTAATTGCAATAGAATAGCCAGAGGCGTACAGCTTTGCACTTCTCCAGTTAGACTCTATTTAACCCTATCTAACTAATCAAATGTCGCTAAGCCATAACCATCCAGACCATTCAATAGCGCGAAGGTGAGCATACTTTTGTACGTGAAGACAGATTTCTATTCTTACGACCCTGTGAAATACTGTCATCGCCGAGCTCGTGAATAAAACTCGGACACTCAAAACAAAGGACCAAGAAGTCTTACCAACCTGGCTATTATACTCCAAACACTGCCTTTTGACTAGTTGGTACGCAGCAGAAATGAGGAAGAATATACAGTACCAGAGAAATCTTTCACGGCAGGAAAATTTTTTGCAAACAGCAGTACTTAATGTGGCTGTTTTGCAACACTACAATTCACGCGAATTCTTTATGTTGGATGTATAATGAGGGCTGCTGCAGTGGCAGTACAGAAGGAGCCATAAAAACAGTAGTATATCTCATGCCTTCTCTATACGGAGTAGAGCTGAATTGGGGCCAGTTGATTTTTGTCAGTTGTTTGGATAAATGTACTGTTATGCAGAGGGACAGAACTGAACGACGCACATAGCACACAGAGCGCGAACTAGCAACTGTTTATTTAAGATCATGTGTTGATGGCGTGTTTAGCACATGTGAACAAAACATGTGTTAACAAAATGATCGAGCGGTAAAAAGATAAAAGAGTTAAAAGTACAGTGCACATGAGTATTCCTTTTCCATACCCAAGCCCGGTCAGAAGAATGAAGAGCATTTGTTTTTGCTATGTTCCCTGAATTGAAATTATTTCTAAGGTGGATATATTCATGACGCGTGCTCCTGGTGTGCTTTGTTCAATTTTGCCGCTCTCCAAAACAGCATGTGACCTACCTGTGAAAATTAAGTGCGACAGTTTGCACCACACTTACTTATGGCCACCTGCTTTCAATTGAAAAAGTGGGGTTGCAGCCCCATTAGTGACCACTTTGAGTACAGATTGATCGTCCTCTGCGTGAACAGACAGTACTAGAGCACCGTCCCCACTGATCATCGACTCAGAAAGCAGCGAAGGCACTTTTGCGCTTTCTGAGAACGCCTGGTTTGCACGAGCGGCTTTGACTCAATGACTGTCTGTGCACCTCTTTATACTCCCTCTCTCTCTCCCTTCTCGCTCTTCCCCTTCTCCCTTCGCCTAGCGCAGGGTAGCCAACCAAACTCTTGACTGGTTAACATCCCTGCCTTCCTTATATCCCTTTCTCTCTCTCTTGAGTACAGATCTTTTTTATGAGGTTTAACGTGCCAGAACCACTTTCTGATTATGAGAAACGCCGTAGTGGAGGAATCGGGAAATTTCGACCCCCTGGGGTTCTTTAACGTGCACCCAAATCTAAGTACCACGGGTGTTTTCGCATTTCGCCCCGATCGAAATGCGGCTGCCGCGGCCGGGATTCGATCCCGCGACCTACTGCTCAGCAGCCCAACACCATAGCCACTGAGCAACTACGGCCGGTTGAGTACAGATGCGTGACGTGCATTTTCCTATGCAACATTTGAACTATCTACGGAAAGCAAACGCAACAGTTCGCACCGAACGCACAGGTGGCTGTACTCCTACATTTCAAGGTTCCCGGGTCGTCGAACATGAAGAAAGAACGATTGAAACCTCCCGGCGCGACCGTGAGTGGCTAACCTGTGCTGCGGGGCAGCCCATCTTCATGAGTGAGTTCCCCCTTTGCGGCGAAGCTATCATTTTGCGGTTAATACTTGGTCGGCGCCTACACGAGGCGGGCGAAGCGGTCACGAACCGTGAGGCGAGCCGTCGCCCCCACCTAAACGACGCCATCGACCCGGTTCGAGAACCCCCTCGGACCCTCCTTTCTGTGTGTGTAGCCGCTCTCGCGCCTTTGAAAGATAAATATCGGGCGGTTCCCGCCCGCCACTCATTCGCGAACTGCCAGCCTCTATTCGAAGGCGAACAGGGAGGGGTCTGGCGTTTCCAATTGAGCAGAAAAAAAGAGGGAGAGAGGGATTAAATACAACGCCCAAGCCGAATTCCGTCCTGCACTTTTGTCTCTGCCAATCGTAAGTTACGAAAGAAGAGTTTTGAGAAAATACTGCCCTGCCGTTGCTCCCATGGCAACATGTCGCCGTCGTTGCACAAGAAATACTCCCGCCTGCGCTGAAATGCTCACTAGAAGCCTATTTTTATGGCCACTGCAGGATGAAGCCCTCTTCCAGTGATCTCCAATTACTTCAGTCTTAAGCTAGTTCATTCCAAGTTGTATGTGCACATATTTCATCCCCCCACCTCATTTGCTGTCATCCTCTACTGCACCTCCCTTCTGTTGGCACCATTCCGTAAATCTAATGATCCACCGGTTATCTGCCCTACGCACTGCATGGCCTGCCCAGACTCATTTTTCACTCTTGCTTATGCACCTATATACATATATATACATACGTATGTACGTATCTAAATACGTGTATATAACCTTATCTTTCACTTCTGCTCCAACATGCATAACTGCAGGTAGAATTCCAAGCTACTATAAAGCAACTTCGCTTTTCAAACGCATGATGTCACCCAAGGACTGCGTTTTATTGTCTATTTACTGAATTATGTCAGATGGATAGCTGACCTTGCACCAAGACTAAGCTTTAAACGCATTTCTGGCTAGCAACCAGAAGCACGCCGCTAAGAAAATTTAGAACTTGTTGTTCTTGGTGGTGGTGTTTTGATTACCTGATTGTAACGACAGCCTTACGATTACATATGCGCCTTTTTACAACAAATTAATTCATGAAGAAGTACTCCAGAAAGGGACAAAAACTTGCATCAAAGTGTTCACCCATTATGATTATTATTATCATTATCATCGTCGTCGTTATCGTCGTCGTCGTCGTCCGTCGTTATCGTTGTCGTCGTCG
The DNA here is from genome assembly GCF_023375885.2 of Dermacentor andersoni. Lineage (NCBI taxonomy): Eukaryota > Metazoa > Arthropoda > Arachnida > Ixodida > Ixodidae > Dermacentor > Dermacentor andersoni. The sequence goes on from NC_092818.1 coordinate 176,988,584, forward strand.
TCGTCCGTCGTTATCGTCGTCGTCGTTATCGTCGTCGTCGTCGTCGTCGTTATCGTCGTCGTTATCGTCGTCGTTATCGTCGTCGTTATCGTCGTCGTTATCGTCGTTGCTATCGTCGTCCGTCGTCGTCCGTCGTCGCTATCGTCGTCGTCGTCGTCGCTATCGTCGTCGTCGTTGTTGTTGTTGTTGTTGTTGAAAATTAGTAGGCAGGCCTCCTTACGGCGGACTATCCCAAAATCTCAAAAACATCTCAGGCAAGAATAACAAAGTAAAGAGCAATAAAGAAAAAATCTCTACAGGGACTAGACACACAAACACAACCCACAAGCACACATAGTGTCGCTATAGGAAAATACTACGGGCATTGTAGTCCAGTTCACCTATCAAAGCTAGCGCATCCCACGTTCGGTCAAAATTCATGGAGCGCAAGCACCAAGCGGCTGAGAACATCAACAAAGACCAGAGACGGTAATAAAGAACGTCAGCTAAAGACACGTCAAGTTTCGACAAATAACAACGTGTAACCTTTCCCTAACAACTAGCCGGTTACTCCTGTTGTTAAGCAGCGCGGACTTTAGTGAATGGCTTCCCGTTGGGCGGAGGCATCACTATAATGGCTATGTTTAGTTTGGCACCAGCTATCCATCGTAGACGGTGTAGTATTTTCCGAAAAATCGTTTTGTAGAGTTGCATACGGTGAGGTAGGCAGTTTTATGAAAGTAGGGTTGAGAGCAGTAGCGTGCGACAGAAAACTATTGACTGACAAACCCGAGATGTTATCCCCAGGCGACAGCGGCTCATGTCCACGAGCAGATGAAAATGGCTCAAAAATGCTATCCAAAATATCCATGGCAACCTTCTCTTAAGACCGAGATCGAGGGGAAGAGATTTCTGTCCGTAAGTTGCGATGACGGAAGAATTGATAGCTTGTAGGGAGGTTGACTTTGCGCGGAAACGCCGGTGAGCTTTGAACGCAGTAATTATGCTGACCTCCCCACCAGTGTCTTCCTGAGGAGCGGAGCTGAGATCGTCTGGAGTCTGGGTTTGAGCCATACTCCAGACGATCTCAGCTCCGCTCCTGCCACCTCTGCAACTGGTCAGGTACCTTCTACGGGTGTTAGTGAGCTACAGCTGCCATTACACTACCACAGCTATGGCTCGCCGATCCTACGTTATGGTTCATACAGGCTGAGAATAAGTTCCGCAGTCATCGCATCATGGTCGGAGTTTCCCAAATATGAACATCCGCTTGAAGCTTTTCCACTACAGGCCATGGTCGAGATGCGCTCGTAGTTCGTTCGTAGTTCGGGTCAGCAGTAACCGCCGAACCACCAAGCATAGTTAAGAGCACAGGGGACTCATTTGTACGTCCCTTCACGTGATCTCCTCCATCGTTTCTAACTCCTCCTCCTCATCTCTTAAGCCGTACCGCACTACTCGCTCATGTCTAAAACCGGCGACGCGCCAGGAGAAGAAAAGTTTGCTACAACCGCATAATAGAAGGTGATACAGAAGAGAACCACTATTCAGTTTAAGTTGATAAAATATTTTTAACTCTATTTTCGTTCATCTTCCGATGAGAGTTTCACTACTAGGAAGAAAAATGAGCGTAACTCATCCCTTGTTTTTTTTTCCACATTCATAGAAAGCGTCACCAATCACCTTTCACCATAGATTAACACATGGTTTCTGCTTATTTCTGTGTAACCCAACCCTTATGTAATACCCCGTTCGGGGGTGTTTAAGGAATAAAAATGAAATGAAATGAAATTTCACGCCGAAATCCCGAACACCGCCACGTCAGTGCAATGTCACGTATTTCCTTCTTTACTCGTATTTGGCTAGTCGCGTAGCAGTAAATGTTCCTGGATCTTGCCATGCGCAGGCTTCGGTCCCTTTATAACGCCATATAGTGCATCCTTGCCGATAATAAATTAAACTAAGCCCGAGAAGACGCCTGCAATATCCGTGACACCACGGACGGTGAGCTGGTGCAGAAACTTCCATTCGGCGTCGCCATGCGTCTTTCGTTCTCGAGTCCTTCTATGGGTTCCCAAGCCTCTTTCCGCGGTGAGACTGGCTTTCCGAGTTTTATGGAATGGTAACTTACAAAATACAACTCGATCAATTTCTTCCTTTGGTGTCCTTTTGAGGGTGACATCCCTTGTCCCTTCCCGGTATTATAGTGTTCTTCTACTTATCCTGCTAAATCATGTGCACGCAAGTTATCTTTAATTAACTGCATTACCACTGAACAAACGGCTCAATGTCAGTACATCTAGTGCATTCCGGGAGAGTTTAGCACGTCCCACGTCAGTGTTTACTGAAGCCATAGAACACCCATCAAGTGTCTGTGCACAAACACAAAAAGTCACCAACTCGAGGTATGAAGGCCATCCTGGCGGAGTAGAGGAAAGCGAGTTCGCTGCCGTTTCCTTTGAAAGCTTCATCTACGGACTGCTGTGTGTATATATATATATATATATATAACACCACAAGAAATAAAAGATAACAGTGGTAAAGAAACGTCTTTCACATGCAAAATTCAAATCGAAGAGGCGACTATTATATACACGATGTGTGTGTGTGTGCGCGCGTGTGTGTGTCTGTGTGTGTGCGCGCGTGTGTGTGTGTGTGTGCGCGCGTGTGTGTGTGTGTGCGCGCGTGTGTGTGTGTGTGCGCGCGTGTGTGTGTGTGTGCGCGCGCGTGTGTGTGTGTGTGCGCGCGTGTGTGCGCGTGTGTGCGTGTGTGTGTGTGTGTGTGTGCGCGTGTGTGTGCGCGTGTGTGCGCGCGTGTGTGCGCGCGCGTCTGTGTGCGTGTGTGTGCGCGTGCGTGCGTGTGCGTGTGCGTGCGTGTGCGTGCGTGTGCGTGCGTGCGTGTGCGTGCGTGCGTGTGCGTGCGTGCGTGTGTGTGTGTGTGTGTGTGTGTGTGTGTGTGTGTGTGTGTGTGTGTGTGTGTGTGTGTGTGTGTGTGTAAAGGCCAGGTGCCGACTCACAATCCAGTGACCACTTTCGACTTCGTGCGCAGGCTAAATGAACTTTGACAGGCAACTACACTTCAGCCACGAACCAAGCCAATAGTCGTGCCCGTCAACTCGTTTGTCTTCCAGCTGCAAGAGCAGTGCATGCTCCTCGACTCCCTCTCGTCCGTTTACTGCCACCATACCCGGAATTCTTTGATCATTCTTTTTCCACAAAGCAGTCTCGCCGACAAGATCAGGAGGTCAGTTAGGACCGGTCGGCGCCGCGTCAATTAGGACTCCGCCTTGGGTCGCGAGCAGCTGCTGGGGATGCCTGAAAGAAGCCGCCGACGCCCTCAGATGTGCAGGAAGCCCTCTTTCGTCCCAGATGCGGCGTGGCCGGCCCATGCGCCGCAAATGGACCAGGCACTTCCATTAGGCGGTGAGCGTGGCTTCGTCTGTTCAGTTCATTGCTTTATGGCATTTTCCTTTAGTTCCTTAGTGTCGCGTTTACGAAGTCTCACTTGTTTGTAACTGTATTAGCCGACAGCCCTATACATGTGACACTTGCGGCTGTGAAGAAACAATCACACATCTTCTGTGCATCTGCCCACATTAGAGTACGCAGAGGCAGGTGCTGCGTACTGCGTTGGAGGCAATGGGCGGCCGGTCGCTATCAGAACAAAATATCGTAGGACATTGGTCACAATGGACGTGTGCTCTAAAGGCAGCTAGAGCTTTACAGTTCCCACCATTGTGGTCTACGTGAATGTGAGATAGGTTGTAATACTGGCGTGTGCCACTTTTCTTTTGTGCACCGATTCCAATTTCTGTACTCGGCTTTCTCGCTACCTATCTATTTAAATCCCCTTTCCCTTCTCCCCGCTACACTCTTAGACAGAGGTACATGTACACCCTTTGGGGTGTATATTTGCCGCACAACACTAATCGTCATCTGCCTTGCTTGCGTTTCCTCTCTTGAAAACGCCGCGTCCGCTACTTTTCTGTCGAGAATGCTCTGTCATGCTGATAACGCGCATGCCGTTGGTGCTTTGGAAGTACCGGGCTTGCTGCCTTAAAGAAAGGAAATGCGGACAAGACAGATGACGACTAGTGTTGCATGGCAAGATACGACCCAAAGGTTGCGATTTTGTTTAAAAGTGTACAGGGTAACAAACTGCACTTTCTTTCTGGTTATCCTCCCTGCCTTTCCTTTGTTCCTTTCTTTCTTTCTCTCTCTCTCTCTTTTTTTTCCTTTCTATTCAGGTACCCCAAGGTCAGCTGCGCAGACTTTGTATTTTCTTTTGCTTGCGTGATCAAAAAAGGAGACGAAGGCACATGACAATGGCGGTCGTAATTCCTTGACACATGGGAAAACTTAAATATGCCAAAGACGTTCGCAATTCATTAACAAAATACGAATGCAATAACAAGCAGTAGCCGACACTCTAGACGAGGTTCAGAACATCAAAACCTACAAAAACAAAACACGTGACACTTCCTGCACTCTATTATGGCGGGGAGGATATTATGCTTACGGTGTTTTTTGTCGTCTCGATTAAAGCATCCGCCTTCCCTAGGAACTCTCACAAGAGCCTCACAACCTTTTCAGCGATACAATAAGGCGCCTTCTTTGTTCACATGTAGACCACCAGGAATAAATGTGGTCTTCTATTTAATGTAGGCAATGCAGACCAAAACCAAAACACCATGGATCGTTCAAAACAACTGTGTGAGTTGGCTTTCTGCCGACATTCCACTAGAGTTTCAAAAGTGACCTTCTCCTCCATACAACTTTGGGTAGTTAACAAACGTAAGAGCACCGGGTCCTGTGAGCGAAAAACTGGCCGTCGTGTGTTAAGGTCTGAACGTTCCAGTTAATTTCAGTGCCGTGAGGAGACAATTCTGGGACTCCTGAACTTCAAGGAAAACTGACCGGGTCTCCAGGTTATGTAACAGAAGTGTGACGGTACTTTCCCCATTGGAGCGATCAAACACAGCTGAAACCGCCAACACCTAACTAATTACTCCCGTTGAACAGCATTCGGTAACGCTCTGCTTATCTAGTGGTGGTGGTGTGGCGCATGCCGACGGGTGCGGTGGAGTGTTCTTTAGCATAGAGTGATATGCAATCCTTTACCGCTCTCTGCATAGACAATTAAGGTACTATTGCCGCCTGCCTAGAAGTTCAGGCGCACGTATACACGAATTCTCCGGTTCTCGAGTAGTGGTTATTGATTCTGTACCGCGACATACACCGAATTGTCCTAGTGACTTAAGAGACCCAGATTACAAGTGCAACAGCGACGTGGTCTAGTTAGACTGCGTAAGATGGAAGCACGAACGTCGTTGAAGCAATCCCGAACAGGTTTTGAGAAACCGCAAACGCACAAGAAGAAATGTTCAAATTAACAACCGCATCTCTCCTAACCTCTTTTCATTGGTCAGCCACCTCGTAATATGTTCATTGTCAGAACTGGTTGGCTCCTATTGCTACAAATTGTTGCCGCGCTTACAAAATGGTTTAAGAGTAAGAACACAGGCCCCGGACCTGCGCACACCCTCATTGCAGGGTAGGCATTATTCATGAGCTCTACGCCACTTTCTTTTCCGCTCTTGGTGACCACTAGTGCTTTTAATGTTTGTTATCTTACTGAACCGCTTATGGCTTGGAGTGGCATGTACGAACGCGTACTACTACCGTATTGAATGATCTATAGCCCGTCTTGCGACTCCTGTGGGTGCAAGGAAACCGTTGAGCACCTGTTGTGTATCTGTCCTCGCTACGACGTTCAACGCCTCTCTCTTCGGACTACATTAAACCGGATAGACTCGACAACATTTTCTGAGTCAATGATACCCGTATCGTGGTCACATCCATCGCTGCCACGAGACAAGTGCAGTTCTTGAAGTGCACTGGTCTGAATGACCGTTTATAGACCTCCTGTGCACCTTCCCGTGTGCAAGCGGTGTATAACTGTCCCCGTTTTTCCTGTTTCTTTTCCCCTTTTCCCTCCCCCCCCCCCCCCCCCGCAGTGCAATGTATCCAACCAGAGGCTCGTCTGGTTGACCTCCTTGGTTTTCCTATCTCTGCTTTTTCTGTCTCTTATATGACCCCCTGCCTTGACAACTGTCGTGTGCGATGCAGCTAGCTGTACCCGTCGTGTCTCAAGCTGGCAAAAGAAAAAGTGACATTGAGACAAAATCAAAAAGTTCAAGCACTACATGAAGCTCATCCCCGTCAAACGCGATCCTTTACAAATCACTCCAATGAGAATGTTATGTGATGTCCACGTGTAGCGGCCGTTAGAAACCGCGACACGAGTTTTTTAACTTGCGAAACAGACCACTAGTCGAATGCATGTTTGGCCATTCTGCCGTCTGTATTGCCCGGGTCGGCTCAAGGATATGGAGGAGAAAGTGGTTCGAATGGTCCAACTATTACAAAAAGAAAATAGTTTGAAGGCGCATATACGATAAGCATAATCGCAGATATCAGCAGTTTTCAATAGTTTTATTTCAAATGACAGCCCTCACACACATCCAAAATCACAAAATTCGACTCGTATTCAACAAGCTTCTCCTACATAAGTGACAGGTGCAATTCGTCACAGCTGCGGCAATCATCCCGTGATGACTCCGATCGCTATACTGAGTATTAAACCCTCAAATACCGGCCAATGAAGAAACGCTCTTATACGAGAGAACTCTGAACACTGACCCTGTTCTCCTAGTAGCCACGAATATTCTGCAACACAAAATAAAACCTCTCTTTCTTTTTTTCTTCTCGCCGTGTTCGCCTTCATGATGTGACAACTTATCTCGTGCTTGAGATGAACTGAAACAACAGCTGCTTTGACTCCTAGAAGAAATAACTGAGGCAAGCTTCAATGGCTGCGGAGATGCAGGACGAGCAAGCCAGAGCAAGCGCAAGAGAAAAGCAGACGAGGTAAAAAAAAAAAAGAAGATCGGCAATCGGCATCCTCTATAAAGATCCACATGCTCGGAAAGGACGCACGAAGGGCTTGCCACTCGCTACGATCACCGTATAACGGCGAGCGCAATGTGCTGAGCAGCCGAGTGGAACCAACGTCATATATAGGTAAGCCCAAGGGTGCTTGCTGGCGGGAAACGATAGAAAGAAGTGATGGGAAGAATACGTGAGGCGTGCACGCAATAAAACACGCACTGCCCACCACGATCGCCTGCTATGATAGCGAACGCTTAGTGGACATGTCGGTGAGTTGAGGAGCTCCTGCCACGATGTTCTGACCGCAAAAGATTGGGAGGAAATATCCGTCCGAGCTCTATGTCGATGATGTACGAATCGATCGGCGACAGAACAATTTTGTCCGGGCACGGCTTCGAGCTATGCGGTGGCAATCTTGTACATTCGCGGCAAACTCATGACGCCTTTACGCCAGCGGATTCGGGTTGCGTAATCGTTCGTGCACGTGTGCCAGCGCAGAAGTCTTCGCGTTTAATGCCTCCGTGGGGACAAATGCTGCGTTTCCAGGACATCTTGTAGTGCTTGAGTGTATTGCGTTTCGGCGTTGCTATTTGATGAGTCGCCACAAGAAATGCTGAGTTATCCGGTGCTCAGTTTGGAAATATACGCAAATTCCCTGACTCATTCGCATTTGTGCGTACGTGCTTGCGAATATTATAGGCGGCACCATCATTTTGCATCATCGTTATTTGCCCTATTTATGCCGCAAAAGCAGCACAGTAAACCTCAATGCCTTAGCGACCTTTCTTTCTGAAGCCTAGTTGAAAGCCGAAAACCGTGTCTACCTAACGGGGCCGAATATGTTGAAATAATTATCGAAGCCTGCTGGCATGCCTGTTCTTCGTCATGACGCAAAATAATTCAAGCAAAGATGGTAAGATGCGTGCGTGCTGGACACACGCATGGAATTTCGAACGCAAGAAAGTTGAACGAGTGATATGCAACCGCAGCTTCTGCTAAAGCGCTCACTATACAGACCGCAGCACAGGAGCCTTATACTGTGTAGTTCTTAGCCTCTCCCGTCTGCTTAGTTTGAGCCTATATCATCATCAGCAGTCGCAGCAGCAGCAGCAGTAGCTGCAACAACAGTGGATTTTTGCGTCCACTGCAGTACGAAGGCCTCTCCCAGTGATCTCCAATTATCTCTATCTGGCGCTAGTTGATTCCAACTTGCACCTGCCAATTTCCTAATTTCATAACTCCGCCTAATTTTATATCGTTCTCGACAGCGCTTCCCTTCCTTTGGCACCCATTCTGTAACTCTAATGGTTCACCGCTTAGCTACCTTACGCTTTAAATGGCCTGCTAAGCCCCATTTGTTTTGCCTCTTGCTGTCAACTAGAATAACGGCTATCCCCGTTGGTTCTCTGATCCACACCGCTCTCTTCGTGTCTCTTAGCGTTACGCCTAAAACTTTTGGTTCCACTGCTCCTTGCACGGTCCTTAACGTGCTCTCGAGCTTCTTTGTTAACCTCCAAGTTTTTGCCCCATATGTTAGCACCGGCAGAATGCAATGATTGTAAATTTTTGTTTTCAATGGCAGTGGTAAACACCTGGTCAGGATTTGTTAAGGACTGTTAAGGCCGTATGTACCCCAACCCATTTTTATTCTTCTGTAAATTTTCTTCTCAGAGCCTATATACCGATTTCTAAATTTACTGGTTTTAAGCTACGCAACAACCAATTTTGCGCGAATGCAAACAATGGCAAAGTTCCATCTTCGCTACATCCTGAACCTTGAAGCCGCGATGAAAGAAGCAGAGTTTTATTTTTTCTGCCAAGTGTCCTACGCAACTTTTGCCAAAATAAAAAAAAATATGCAAGCGCCACGTAGTTGGACAGACCAAGGAAATGTTTCGTTGCTTAGTACGTGCTAAATAAAAGCCCGCAAACACACACACACACACACACACACACACACACACACACACACACGCACACGCACACACACACACGCACGCACGCACGCACGCACGCACACACACACACACACACACACACACACACACACACACACACACACGCACACACACGCACACACACACACACACACACGGAAAAAGAGTGCTTCGCGACTAGTCGCATGGCACTTTTTCGTGTGTCGCGGGCACTTGCATACTTTTCTTTTAATTTTGGCGAAGTTACATGAGACACATGGCATAAAAGTAGAACTGCACGATAATAAAAATGCATGGCATACGCTTACTCAGTAACAGTAATAGACGCTAACAAGATCCTTAGCTAAAGCTTATGTAATTAGTTCACAAAACCTTGCATGCAGCGCGGGTGCCACCGGTAGGGCTGGGCCATTGCGGTTTCGAGGCGCACTGAACGCGTGACGCGTTCAGGGAGAACTCACTTCCAGAGTGCTTCTTGCGTTCCCCGCAAGATCGTCGTGACACGCGCATTCCCGAGGTCGCTCGGTCGTATTGCCTCCATTTTTTCTTTCAATTTTCATTGCTTGATATTTTTGGGGTGCAACGCTGCTCTCGTAAACAGCGTCCGGAATTCCAGCTGCTCACCTTGTTCTCGTGTTGCTCATCATCTTGAATTTCCATCTCCCCTGTTTATGGTTGGGTGGCTTCAACGACAAGATTCGTGCGTATGCAAGAATGCTCGTCGGCGCACCGAGCATACGCTCACGGGCGCTATACGATTATTCGCAAGTGCATCAGGAGCCGCTATATGTAAACCTGTGCAGCCAAGTGCAGGGCGCCGTTGCTTAGCGATGGTCGTACGGCAGAGGCTCGCAAGTCAGTGATCGCACTGAGAAGCCGTTCTGTCCGCTTTAAATCTCTGACTGGCCATTTAACTGCGTGACGACGCGAACACCGCGACCTGAAGTTTAGTGCTCTATAGAGGTACCCGACTCATCAGACGAGATAAAGAGAAATAAGGCCAATGAAAGGTGGGAAGGATAAAGACGGAGATAAACTGGAAAAGAGAAACTGAAGAATTGTTGTGTACTAGAGTCGCCGACGTAACGAAATTCTTAAGATTGTATCACAGACGGTCGTTCAGTCCGGTTTCCTCAGGTAACGCAACAGCGGCTCAGTGGCATTCGAGGTGAGTTGTAAACTATTCCTAGAGCGCTAGTTTACTAGTGCTGAAAATTCATTCATGTAGTTTGTGGAGAAGAAGGGGGACGGGAGGGGGTATGATACTGTGATGGGAGCGAGGCGAGTGCTGGCCCGCAATTCCGCGGTCCTAGCACTGCGCCAAAATGTTAAAATCGTCAAATTCATAACGAGCCTTACCACCGTACGTTTTAAGAAAGCGTATTCTGTAAAGTTCCAACATAATAGCCACTGACGATCCCCATCTTTTCCCAGCGGTATACTTGAATAGCAACAGTGAAAGTCAGTTTTCTTCTCTTGAAAGGCTCCCTGAAAGGTCGCAATCGACGCTGTACCCAAAAATCGCTGAGTCATTTTATAACCGATCACGTGTCCATTAAGAGACACGTGGTTGGGCGCCACAAGTGATCACGTTAGCGTGATTAATGCACATTTTTTTCCGCTTACAGTACCCGTCCTTGTAGCGCAATGTATACACCACATGATGCCGCCTTCTGATGTATTTCACGCCGTCGGAGACGTGTCACACCTAATGCCCAAATAAAGACATCGACTGCGCAAAATGAGACGCTAACTGTCAGTGGCTGTGATTGTACTATAGCCCTGCAAGAGTTAGGTGGTTGGAAAGAGTGCAACTTAAAACCCCACCGTGTTGGACACCACGACAAGCACAATGTTCACTTGCAGGGCCATCAGCCACATTGTTTTTGGCACTTTTCTGCTGCAGCGATCCGGTGTTGCTGAACACGTGCAGGACTGATTTCCGCGGACTATAAATTAAGCTTACATGCCCCAGCAATCCGGGTTTGCCTCCGCCTTACCCGAAGCGATTCTACAGTCGCAACGATTGTCATTGCTCAAGACCACAGGGTGGCAATACAGGTAGCCATCGAAGTACTCAGAATTCACTTGGGCAGCTTATCTTACGCCCAATGTCACCACCTAGCTCCTCTGTCAACGCCCCAACCACGCGCTACATTTTCCGGTATTATGATACTTCACACGCCCGCGGCTAGACCATCTACTACTTTGCGATACATCAAGCAAAACCCATAAAAGGTTGTTCCCGGCATTAAATAAGTAGGCGACTCGCCACTGGTAACTCTAAGACAAGTCACTTTACATTATTTATATGAATTGTATTCTGACTGAGTGCATGAATACACAAATGGTTCTGTTGCTATAAAGAGCTCGTATAAGGTGCGGTGGTCATCTCATCAAGATCAGCGTCGATCAGGTTTAAGCTCTTTCATACCACAACATCGACAGGATCGAAACTTGCGGCTCTCTAAGGAGCCGTTTGCTTCGCTGTCAAGAGCCACCTAATTTGTGGACAATATATTTTAGCCAAATTGTAGCGAACCAGGTGCAGCGTCGTTAATCTATTATTCTACCTGTCTTGTTTTTCTTTCTCTCTCGCTCGAAAAAAACTCATGAACGCGTATAAATGCTCCTAGAACACGTGACTATCTTCATCACGTAATTCTCGCCGACATTCTGAATCCTTACGCAATAAAAGACCTGTACCTTGCGATTTTATCCGCGCATTATCGTTCCAAGCTGTTATTAGTGGGACACAAACTATACTACAAGGTATCCACTTCATTAGAAAAAAAAAATTAATTCTCATAACCCAGCAGGATACGTCATGCCGGTACAAGCGGCCATGATGTATCCTGCTAATGAACTGCATGTAATGACAAAGTCTTACAATTAGCGCCAATCACGAGTTGTGAACGGCGAGGCACGCAGCCTAAATGGAGCATCTTGTCATCGTCCGCAAGCGATCGGACTGACACGGCTTGTTCCTTTTCTTCTTTCTTTTTTTTAGGCGCGTTTATGTGTGTGAATGATGCGCTCATTAGAGTGGCTGCTAGACCACGTTCCGGTCATTGCGCCGCTAGAGAGCAATCAGTCACCGCAAGATACGGATCGTGACCGGATCAAACTGGTCGCTCGATATGTGCACTGAAAGCGCCACAAGGCCGCCTCTTCTATAAGTTCTTAGTCCATACTTCTCTAGTATATTTTGTGCCCAGTAATCAGCGGTCTGTGCGAGTAAAGCCACGTGTCAAGGTCAAGCGAGTCACGGGTCACTTCAGAAAAAAAAAAAGTCGGTTACTGTGCTACAATCTATCCAACCAAAAAGGCTATTTAGGACGATGATCGAGAGGTCTCCATCGCTGGAGATTTATTTGGGCACACGCAGTCACAATAACGTCCTCTTTCTTCATGTTGCTTTTTACCCCTCCTTGACTTTTTTTCTACGATTTACATTAATAGCTGAGAGTGCGCTTGACCGACAACATGACATGCTATCATTCAGCTACGCAAGCATATAAAACAATGGTCTGATCGAATTCTTTAAGCCGAAAGTTTTTTATATATAAGCGATGTTTGCAAGTGAAGTTAAGCATTAATGCGACTGACTGAAACTATAGCTCTTCCAACGGCGATACGTGCGCGATAACAATGAGATATGCAGAACCCAACTCGTTCCCATTACACAGCACGTCATGAGATCCGCCTTACGGTGAGAAGCCGACTCTGTCGGTCGACGCTTGAATTGTAGCTTCGAAAGTATTCGCCGAGCTCCTAGTCTGCCCTTTACGTCTCCCTAAACGTGATGTGCCCAGCCGACGAAGCTTCAGCTCTGTGAATGCGCTAATGCAGTGATGAGGATGACGGAAGCACCCGAACGCAGACGTTCGCTCCAATTGACGGAAAAAATTTATTATTAAATTATGGGGTTTTACGTGCCAAAACCACTTTCTGATTATGAGGCACGCCGTAGTGGAGGACTCCGGAAATTTCGACCACCTGGGGTTCTTTAACGTGCACCTAAATCTAAGTACCCAATTGACGGAAGCGTCATCATATAATTAACACAGATCTGTGAATATATGACACAAACAGAGGAGCTGATATGCGGCGTTCACATATATGTGAGTGATGCTTTTTGAGGTCGGTCACAGAGGGAAAGCTCAATTAACAGGTTAGCTAAGTAGTTTGTTAAAAGGAAAGAGATTCGCTTTATTTTAATGGACGTGGAGATAGCGAACGCGAGCTAGAGAACCTAAGGCTACGAAGAGGTACCGCGTGAAAGCGACAGCATCGGCGTCGGTCACGTGGTACACAATCGTCCAACTGGCTTGCCTAGAGGCAATGGAACAGGAATTCGCGAGACGATCGATCACGGTCGACCCTTACGGGCACGCTCGTACAACGTCGAGCGTGGTTCTTGTCTGTCACGTCGCGCAGTCCCAGTAATTCCGAGGATCGCAGAAATCAAGATCCCTCCCTCATGTAAGTACTTTCCGTGGCTGCTCCTTTTCTTTAATGGGCAATTCAGAAACGTTGTGCACGTTTTATGTGCGCGCTTCAAGGGACGAAAAACGCTAGCCACCACGCGAATTGGACTAGGCCTCGCCGTTAACAAGATGCGCGCGCTGTCGTATATCGGTTACGCGAGCCTCCTCGATAAGGCGACATTGCTGAGAACATAGCCCGAGGCATTCGTGCATAAAATGCAGCATTTCCTGTCGAAAACCGGCAGCCGCAAGCATAAGCGTGGGAAAAGCAGCGCTCGGAGCTCACGGTCAACTGCCAAGAACGCGCCGAGCGAGTGTGCGCCTGTATGTGCCGTCTTTCTTTTTCTGCATCGCGTTTCTTGTCTACCGCTGGCACATACCTGCCGAGAGCTACACTTCCTCTTTTAGCCGCCATTGCTTCTTTCAGGCTTGTGGTTCTTCATCTCGGTGTTCTCGCGCCTTAGGCTCGCTTAACGAGCACAGACCATGTACTTCGAACATTACTTTTGGACTAATGTTTTAGCCTGGCAAGGGTTTCAGTGGCCCGATATGTAACGCATTTCCGAGGTATCTTTAGCGTGGGCATCACCCAGATTCTTCAAGTCCACTTTATTCCAAACGATAAATACGTATCATACGCGACATCAAGGAACACATTTTGGCCGTGATTATACAGCAACCGTACGTAAAAGAGACACGTCCTCAAGACTCATAAAATACGTCGCGAACTCGGTGCATGAGGTCACCGGTTTTTGTTGACTGGCTAGCCACTGAGTGGCCCTTTGTTCGTTCTGTATCGAGGTGACAATGAGAATTCTTTCTGGCATTTTGCATGCGCGGCTGTGTAAGAGACGCAAATTAACCAGTGCTGGCTCTTTTATTTTACGTCATCGTCCCTATAGCAGGAGAACAATTGCAAACGCAGTGGGCACTGAGATAAAGACAAAAAAAGACATGCGAAGCTCGCCCCCTTGAAGGCAGCGGATGAATCGGAGCAGGGGACTGCATGCTAACGCGAAGCGGTAAAAGAGGAAGCAGGGGCCGAATTCAGAGCTTTCAGTTCGTAGGTGCTGTTCACCATTGGCCGACAGACTGCGCTAATACTATGTCCAATATTATGATAGGCTGTAATCTATTCTTACAAAGATTTCCAATGTTAGAATGCTTTTGTGAGTACGGGCCGGGTTTCACTTTACCGTACGTAAAACTTAGCCTACGTAAGAAGTAAACCTAAGAGTAAGGAAGAGTAAAATATAAACGCCTCGCTGCCACATTTTAGCGTAGCTTTGAATTCACAGGCGAGGAGTAGCGTGTTTCGTGTTCTCTGGAAAACGAAGCTGAGGCTTAGTAATTCACTGATTTGCCAGGACTAACTGCATGAAGAAACACTATTATCTAAGAAGTGGAACCGCAACAAAGAAATGAAACTTATCGGGCTCCAGTGCTAAGCTCTTTTCTAACGACTCAGATACCTGTCACGCGTCACCCATATAGTGTAAGTGAGTCCTTAGCCCCAGAGACTGAGCACATTTGAATTTCCGCGCATGAATACAGCGTCGAAGAAAGCTTTCGAACTTGTGCGTGGCTGAAAATTACGACCTTAACGTTTCCTGCAGTATTTACTAGACGAAAATCAGGTGCTGGGATTGGTCAGCTGCCATGCGAACGATGGGTAGTAGATGAAGTTGACTAATCTACGTGTTTGTGGCTTCAGGAGTTCTGGTTGCGTTAGATTTTACGCTTTATTTTTCTAAGCTTCCAAGTAATTATTCATTTTTAAACACGGCAACGCAAGGAGTATTTGCAGATATACATAACCATTGCAAGTTGTTGATTTATCACGCAATATCTTTAGAAAGTAATCAATACACAAATTTTCAAATCCTTTTAAAGCCACAAGACAAACGCGTAGGCCAATCCATGAACCATAAAATCAAATGCAAGAAAAAAAAAGAAATTGATCAGCACGCCGGATACGTGTAGTTACATGGAAGTGGAAGTGCATATATATAGCGTAGGCTTTCACGTACGTTTTGGGGCCAAAATTATGTCATGGTTACAAACCCAAGGGGAACACGAAAATAGAACAACACACTCTGGTCGTTCTCGGCGTGCTCGCGTTTGAATGTATGCTGACAATTCTCAGGATTCCCGCGCCGACTGAACCACCCTACTTCCAGCTCTCCCGTAGGCACTAGCGCCAGAGTTCCCTCTGGCAATTTTCGTAGGAAACTCTACGCTTCCGGCACAAACCAGCGGTGCTACGGTGAAGCAAAAACTGATCACGAACGTTCCGGCGTTTAATCACTCAATCGCAAGGAGCACCGTGCGCTCGCGTGAGCAAGTGCGTGCTCCTGTCTCGGCGTTGTAGACCTGCCGGTCCTAAAGACAAAAGCAGCGAACTCTTCCTTGCCCCTGCACGGGCGAGGTCAGCCCCTTCTCGCGCGGCTCGGCTCCCACGGAAGGCGACGCGCGCGGGTCAAGGGGAGAGCGCGCACTGCAGACACGAAGGGGGGAGAAGGTCGACCGGATCACGCAGTGCGGATTCAGGGGCAAATGGAGCGTATACCACTGCGGCGGACGACGCGCACGCCACGCTCGGCTGCGGTGTTAAATGAGGCTCGCCGCGACGATCACAACGGCAAACAGCCAGGAAACGCCACTGTGATCCGTAACTGTCAAGAGGGGATAACGTAGCCTGCCGGGCGAAGCGACGTGTTCCTCGGTAACGCCGTTTCGAGCGCGACCTTCGCGCCACCCACATCGGTAATCCTGCCCAGTTTCACCGCAATGCAGTTTACACTGCAGCCACCCATCCGGGTACTTAAGGCTGGCTGCTCGCTGTCTTTCTCATTATATCTGTAGTGATCGGCCAGGAATAGCGATGTGCTTGTCATGCTGATAAGTAACTGATCTTGAAGGAGCCAGTGAGAATAAGAGTAGGGTTATCAGGACAAGAAAAGAAGTTGTTAGGGTCGTCGGCGGTAACATAGCTAAGCAATCTCAAAGAATGTTAATAAAAGAAAACTTAAGAAAACTATAATTCAACTGAAGAATGGCTGATGATGAAAGATGTGGATAATGATGGTAGAGCCGTCTCTGCGACGGTTCCTATTTCAGCGCCATTCATATTATGCGACCTGCAATAGGTAATATCAATTGAAGGCCCTAGAGTACTCTTTCTTTACAATGCAAGAAAGGAGTCAACATTCTATCTGACATTTATTGTCATAGTCCTCTAATATAATAATCAATAGCCCTCAACATAGAGAATAGAAAAAGATAACAAAAGATAAACGACATATAAATGCTTAAAGGACAACCTTCACGGATACTGTGATGCTCTTTGAATCTCTGTTTCTTGTTTATTGAGTAAGAAGCTGAGAATTGAGAAATTCCTTAGAAGGAAGGTTCACGCAAGAATTCCTTTCTTTTTTTCTTGCTTCGACTAGTCGCCTTTCTCGAGCTTGCGGTATAAAAATGTAGGCTGCCAATGTACCGTTATAGAAGTGGAGACTTTTTACGGAATTATTCAAAAGAGAAATGGACGCCGGCCGGCCTTGAGACTGCTCAATCGAGGCCGCCTGGATGCAAATCCAGTCGAGAAGACAAGTTTCAACATCTCGCCACCCGCTAGCCGCCTTCCAGCTTTGCAGGCCGAACCGTCTCTGTCGGCAACGGCCACGCAATAATTTTTTTCTTTCTTTTTTTTCGTTTCTCTTTGGCTTTTCCTTCGAGGCTTGGAGCCTCTCATTTGAGAAACGTTTTTCCAGCTGCATTCTCCAGTGATGGAAAGGCCGGCGTTTTCTATGTTGTTTCCAAGTTCTTTTCATTTTACTCCGATCTTTTTATTTTTCCCCCTTTCTTTCAAGCTCTTTGAACCTCATAGCCGATGTTGCTTCACTTTAGCTTTGCCCACGTAGGAAAAGGTCTGTGGGAATAAAGGAAAACGCACAGGATGTAGTTGAAGCCTCTCTTTCACTGCCAAGTCAGAAACCTGCCAATTTGCAGGCGGGATCATAGGCCAAGCAATATTTATCAAGGTATTACAATATCATGCAAAAATGCCGTAACAGTGCGCAAGAAAAATTAATGTCGTCTCTACCAAGCGCCTACGTTGGCGAGGATGCTCGCTTGGAGCAACAGTTCCTCTTTGCATGACTGAGATATTCAGTCTTGATACGTGTGGGAATAGTTAGTGAGCAGCTCACCGTGCCGTGTTTAGAGGTTGAGTTCGGGTATTTTTCTGCAACAAGCACAAAAACGCGGCTCTGTAGAGTTGGCCTTCAGTCGACTTCAATTTGGCGCCAATAATTCTACAGTGCAGGGCGCGCTTTGTGTGCAATGCAATGTGTAGCGAAACACATAGAAATTCTTCATCACAATGATTTCTCGTTATTTTCGTAATAACTAGACTTTACAATGTAAATGAGCGACAACATATTTCGCACTTACAGGCTCTGACTGCTACGTTTAGTTCGGGAAACGAAGACAAAATTATCGATAATCATTTTTCGTGTACCTGCTTGGAACTCGAAAATCGAGAAAGGGGCTGACAGATGGAATAGCACACTGTAGTATAAAGTTTGTAAGCAGGGATAAGGTGCCTCAGAAAGGCTGGCCAACGTTTCGTTAGGAGGACATATCTTCGCCTTTGACAAAGATAGGTCCTCCTATCGAAACGTTGGCCAGCCTTTCGAGGCACCTTATCCCTGTTTACAAACTTTATACCACTGTTTGGAACTCGGGATCTCATGTCTGTCCTAAAAGTTCGTACAATCAGTCTGCAAGAAAGTGGGCGAAGGAGTAGTGGCGCCGCCCTCTCAGACCTCTCGAACTGGACTGCTGTGTGAAAAGGAAGAGTTTATAGCGTACACTTTTTGGGCAAACTATTTTTAGTTTTTGCCAAATGGAGGTCGCTGAACAGACAGAACAAAGGTCCAACATCAAATGTCTTGCACAAATGGCCAAGAACGGCGCAGAAAGTTATCAAATGTTGCAAAAGGGCCGTGGGATGGATGCCCTAAACGAAATAACTGTGTTCAAGTGGGTCCACCATTTTCGGGACGGCCGTGAAGACCCTAAGGATGATGCAAGATCACGACGCCCCTCCATCTCGTGTGATGACGAAAACATCGATAGCGTGCGTTCTTTTTTATTCAGTGACTGCCGGAGGAGTGTTAGAATCATAGCAAAAGCCCTTTGGTTCAGAACCGTCCTCCGCTAACCGGATTCTGACTGAATGCATTGTAATATATAAGGTCTATGCCAAGATCGCGCCGAATCTGTTTAATCCTGAGCAAAAGTTGCGACGAACATAATGTTGCATTGATTTAAAAATGTTCTGACTACAGCGATATATTCTTGCAAGGGGTCGTCGTCGCCAGGGACGAAACTTGGATTTACGAATACGACATCGAGCTCAAATCGCTGTAAGAGGAGTGGAAAATGAAAGATGAGCCAAGGCCACAGACAAGAAATGCGCGAAAGAACGCAGAAGAAGAAAGCAAGAACGAAAGTCATGTTGATCGTGTTTTCGGATACCATGAAATTGTGCACCACGTATGTTGTACCAGAAGGTGAAACGGTCAATTCGTATTTCTCTCTGCAGTTTCTGAAAAGTCTGCGAGTTTTGAAAATTACCTCACGCCGCGTGCAGCGAAATTTGTCCAAACTGGGGTGCTGGATTCCGCACCACGATAATGCGCCTGCGCATTCTGCCTAATGGTGACTGCGTTTCTGGCACGCATTTCTATAACTGTGTTAGAACACGCACCCTACTGGCCGTATGTAGCCACATGCAACTTCTTTCGTTCTTCTGTTCTTTTCTTTAAATTATTATTCCCCAAATGCAAACTGGCTCTACACGGACGGTATTTCTGAGATGTGACGTCCTGCTGAACGACATCGCTGCTGAAACGCTTAACAGAATAGGACTTCCAGGGGTGATTAAGCAATGGAAAAATAGGTTGAACCAGTGCATCGTGTCTAATGGGAAGTATTTTGCAGGTGATTACATTAATGTCTTTGAAAGCTTATTAAATGTCTTTTAAGCGTACTGCATGAACTTATGTACCACACCTCGTAGGTGCGTATTGTCCGAACTCGGCTAGTATAAAGTGCGCTGCAACTTGTTCTCCACATTCGTCTGTGTACGTTCCAGGGTGTTTAGGTCCATGCGTGGACTTCATTTAATCTCGTTAACTTTGCCCTACATTTCTGGAAGCTGTGACGAGTCAGCTTAGAATATTTTTGTTATTGTTATTACTAATATGAGAAAAGCAGTAGGTGCCACCACATTAGTGAGAGTAAATCATTCTTATATGTTATTTCAAAAATAAAGTAAGACAAGTTGTCCATAATTCGGATTCAAAAGTTCTTTTCAACAAATTCATTTCATTCCAACAAACAACATTCAATAAATATGCTACTGCTGTCAACGATATTCCTGAGATAATTTCCCTCTGCTGTGCAATAAGGAAATTCAGGAACGTTCAGAACTCACCTACAAATCATCCTTGCTTGTTTGTCTTAAAAAAATTAAATTATGGGGTTTTACGTGCCAAAACCACTTTCTGATTATGAGGCACGCCGTAGTGGAGGACTCCGGAAATTTCGACCACCTGGGGTTCTTTAACGTGCACCTAAATCTAAGTACACGGGTGTTGTCGCATTTCGCCCCCATCGAAATGCGGCCGCCGTGGCCGGGATTCGATCCCGCGACCTCGTGCTCCTTGTTTGTCTTGCTTGCGTCTTTGTTTTCTCTTGTCCCACCGTACTTGCCATTCGCCTATATTATGTAATGTCCCAGCGTATAAGGTCATATAGGCACTAAGGTCTTAAAGCTTGTGGGACATCTTTAGATTGATTGATTGATTGATTGATTGATTGATTGATTGATTGATTGATTGATTGATTGATTGATTGATTGATTGATTGATTGATTGATTGATTGATTGATTGATTGATTGATTGATTGATTGATTGATTGATTGATTGATTGATTGATTGATTGATTGATCTGGCTAGCATCATGATTAAGAAGGCAACGCGAAAACGAAGCACGAGGCAGTGAAGACCTACACGACTGCAGAGTCACTGAACTCACAGCTGACTTGTTCTCCGCTTCGCGTTTTGTTCACGCGCTGCTTTCTTCGAGTTGCAAGTGTACCCGCTCGACCAGGTTGTCAATCCGTCTAGAGCCGCTAGGAATTTGCCACCGTAAGTTCCGGCTAGATCAGTGTGAATCTGCATTGTGTGTGCAAGTAAGTTTTGGTGCCACCTGCGACTTCAGAAATAACAGCAATGCGTTTCATCGGACAGTGTTGTGCTCCACTCGTTGTTCCTAATACAACTTTTTTAATGTTATTTAGATGGAGAACCACGCGAATGTACACTACCTCAGAGTCGGCTATCCCAAAATTCCAAATTCGTTTCTCGATAGAGAACAGAAAAAAAAAAAGATCACGAAGTACGATACATTCACGACAAGGCAAACGGTGTGCTCCTAGCTGCGGTGTTTGCGCCTGTTTTTAACACTCATTTGTTTCCTTCGTTTTCTGAGCAGTAATAGCAGCGCGACTGTCAATGCCTCTGTGAGAGAAACAGGAATATTGAATGCTTAATAAGAACTTCAGAGAGACAAGCCTGCATCTTGCATGCTACTCTAGACAATTAGCCTGAAAGACGAAAAAGTATGCAATTAATAATAAGAACGGGAATAATAAGCACGTACTCCAGCGAACAGCTTCGATTGAACCTTGATTGAAGATATATGCACTGAGTCCAACAAATTCGTGCTAATACATTTTTTTTTTTACAGTGTTTGGCACGTTGCGTCTTTTGTGTGATACGTCCATGTGGGATTTAATTCTGCTTTTCTGAAACTGCTCCGTCTAACGTGGCTAAGGCCTCCAGTATCGCCCGTATCCCGAGCTTGTTTCTTTTCGTTTTTTTCCACGCTAGCATACATGGCAACGTTCCAACACGCAAGAACGGCAGCGCCGTCGAAGGGCACGAGGTCAAAGTGCCCGGGGACATTAACAAGCCCGGGATGGCGTCCTCATCA
This sequence comes from Dermacentor andersoni, assembly GCF_023375885.2. Taxonomy (NCBI): domain Eukaryota; kingdom Metazoa; phylum Arthropoda; class Arachnida; order Ixodida; family Ixodidae; genus Dermacentor; species Dermacentor andersoni. Next base: position 177,010,008 of record NC_092818.1, read on the forward strand.
ACGCCAGCGCGTCGCTGTTTACACGGCCCGGCATCGCAAGGCGGTTTTCCTTCCGGCGCGGCCAGAACATCAGAGGAGGAGAGTCTTTGTCGAGAAGGCGTCAGCCACCCACTCCCGAGGCGCCAATATACGCGTGCTTCTTCTTCTAGAAGCCAATCTTTGGAGAGCCTAACAGAAGCCTCGGCCTAGATAGACATGGGCTTCCAGCAATTGTGTCCGCGCGTTTTTCTTCTTTCTTTACCATTGCGTGCCATTGGCATACCGTCATTGCGATCAGGACAATGCACATCAGAGGAGTAATAGGCTGTGATATACAAGATACCACGTGTAACTCCGCCTTACTATGAGTGCTTATGACATTGCGCCAAAAACAACCGTTTTTCACATGTGCTCCTTTTGACATATCGTATCGCAGTAATGCAACCGTTCGCATCCATACCGGTCTAGGCCACAATGTCCACTTGTCGTCGTCGTCGTCGTCGTCGTCGTCGTCGTCGTCGTCGTCGTTGTTGTTGTTGTTGTTGTTGTTGTTGTTGTTGTTGTTGTTGTTGTTGTTGTTGTTGTTGTTGTTGTTGAATTTATAGGTATGCAGGGAAGGCGGCCCGAGCTCGTGAGCTCTAAGCTGCTACTCTGCGCTGGGGAAGCGGAGAGGGATAGATAATCATGATGGACAAGAATAGTGCTAGGGCGATGTTGGTCGCCAACGTAGAAGCATACTTAAACTGTTGGCGCTAATCCTGTGTCGTGTGAAATATTTAGCGCGTAAAATGCAGAAGTCCGTATCTTCCTACAGCAGGCGGTTTTCCAGCATAGTCAGTGTTATGGATAGTGCTGCTCTTTGAGCATCAAAGGCACGGAACATGGACAGAAGTGATCTGGTACTTTATGCTCTTGTTTACGACACACGCGTGGATTTCAGTCATTTCAACCGGTATATAGTACTCGCAAAAGCATTTTCAGGCCGTAGACACTACAACATAATCGAATCACACTGTGCCAGACCTGGCGAAAAGCGAACGCTTACTCGAAGAAAGACTTACATCCGGAACGAAACAGCGAGGCGGAGAAAAAACGCTTAATGGTAACTGGCGAGTTTAATCTAGTGATAGGCTTGGCATACTACTCCAGGTATAACAAATCATTAGGGATGAAAGAAACAGTGAGAAAGAGCACACAAGGAGGAAATTTAGACAATAAGGCAACATCGAGGTTTGGAGCCTAAACCGACGACGTTAACGAAAACGTGAAGCTTGCCGTTAATAACAGGTTTCTCGTCCATAGTTCTCTCCTCAGACAAACACTGGGAAGCTACAAAAAGAATAAAATATCATTTCTGTGTGGTACAATATATTCAGCGATCCCATTGACCCTGTACGAAACAGTTCCAGATAAAGCGAATAATCGTTTATTGAGAACTAGAGCGGCGCGACCTAGGCCTGGTGGTGAAATGTCAGTATACTCCCGTAGGGCAAGCGAACAGCGGGATTCTTCCAGTGCAGGCGTGGCAACCATCGTATAACCGCCTGCGCGGTCTTCCTTTGTGCGGGAGCGCAAGAAAGCGCGCGTGTGTGTGAGAGAGAGAGAGAGAAAAGAGAGGGCGGAGCGAATGCCTTCCGGGCACAGAGCACACAAAGGGACGCGCTCACAATACGTGAACATGAGAAGAGATGCGGCGGCGGCGGCGACGCGACCTCGTTGTCACGCCGGCCCCCTTTTGCATGACAAGGCGCGCGAAGCGACGACTCCTCAGTGGTCGCACGGGTACGCACCTCGAAATTCGCCAAGAGCTCGCTCGGCACGCCTAGGCTCAAATGTACTGCAGACGGCACAAAGTTCTTCCCGTCGGTACTACCATTCTGTGATAGAAATCTTACGCATTCGCTGCCGTGGGTCGCAAAAAAAATTGCTGCAGAAATTGTGACTCGAAACAGAACGGTAACATGTATGTGCTCGTCGAGAGAGAACGATGAAGTGCGAGTGAACCTTGTTACGAAGTTCCGGTAGTCGACTTGTCATGTTTGAAAAAGGTATGAGTTCGCGATCGCGCAGAAATAGAAAACAATAAAAAAAGCGGATCCATGCACGCAGATGACAGGCACGAACGTACATGCAGAGATAAATATACACAGGACGAGTGCCTGTGTCTGTGTGTATGTTTGCACTTGTCGTCTTTGTATCAATGCTTTGCCGAGTAACCAAACGAGAAATACTTCTGCGATGAGGAGTTTTGAAAGGTGACCGTGTGGACTTACCAGTCCGAGTATTACATGTAGTGCAAATCGGATATCGAAAAGCTTTTGTACATGAACAAAAAAGAACAAATGAAGCCTTATAAGTATGTAGCGTGTTTCACATATAAATTTATTTGGGTAAAAGGAAGCAGAAAGTGTTTTTACATCTTCATTTTGTTGCCTTGCCTGTCGTAACAACGCATTTCACTTCCATCGCACCTGACTTAAGTTTTCGAAGCGGAGGACACTGAGCTAAAACATGAAAGTCACCCGTTTAGTGAATGGAAGGCTCAGGCTAAAGATCACAAAGCTGGTCATAGGAAAACAAGTTGGCACTTGCTAATCATGACAGCGAAATCTCTTCAATAATAAACACCTTGTGATCGAAATGCGTTGTGAATCGGCTGCAGAGAGGAAAGGAGACATCATCGAGACTCAGAAGCTGTAGCTGTGAATTATTCTCCCGCCACTTCGGGTGCTTTTTGGAGCTAGATCTACTCATGAGGTCACTTGGACCTTTGTTTTCATGCTCTAGTGTGTCGTTCTGTAGTAAACATGGCATCTGTGCATTTAGATAAATCTTACCTACTGGACGACACCGACAGCCTCAGTATGAAAAGGGGCGAGGAAGCGGCGCTGAATTTACGTGGGGCCTTCTTTTCAATGTCCTTCGTTTATTTCATCGCTGCCATTATCGCCAATATGACTGCTTTTTGAAGTAGCCTATATGCGAACCCATCAAGAGCCAGAAGGCTTCAGAATGTCCTTCACACAACTGTGTCGCTTGCCAAGTATCGCCGATTGCACTGGTCGTGGGCCTTGCTTAACGCACAGCCTTATTCGAGGCGGATGAGAAAGAAAGCGACAGCGAGATTATCTAGGACCGACTGGCTTAATTTGAATTCTGGAGTGTTACGTGGCAAAACCCCGATTTTGTTCTGAGGTATGCCGTAGTGGGGGACTCCGGATTAATTTCTACCACCAAGACCGACTGGCTCAGCTGCGCAGGATCAAGAGGGTAGATGAAAGGTTTCAAATTGACTCTCTTTGTCGACAGCTTGTATTGCTACATCCTCCCGGTGGTACCCGTCGCGGGAAGTCCGAAAGTTGCGGCGGGTTAGGAGTAGACGTCTCAGGTTTCGAATCTTTAAAACGATGCCAATTGTACGCAGATCAAAGTAAAGCGAGTGGCCGCAGGTCCAGTAACAAGCACAGTGCTGCCGTGTCTTCAAAACAAGTCGTGCTCAAAGTGGTGAAGATAGGTGGAAATCAGCAAAAATCGATCCAGCCATTTGGGGGGACGACGTGTAATTTTTCGAATGCGTCTGCCTAAAATCACTCGAACCACTACCTCGTTTTGACGCCGGGTGTGCCTCGATCCGGATGCTTATATACGCATTTCACGCCACCGCGAGCCGACAGCTGCGCCTGTCGCGCCTGGCGCCGGCCTTGACCGCAGAGCCCGATTTGGAATGCTCGCGGCCGTTGCGCCATATTCGTCGTCGCTAAGCAGTTTATTACACCCTTCGTGATGCGTCCTTGCCTCGCAAGCGTGGCGAGAGAATGTAGACGCGGAATATCGACAACACTCTCCGCAGAGAGAGCCGCGGAATCTGGCGCTTGTTACAAGCGTTGGCTCGATAAAGAAATCTTGTGGATCATCATACTGAAAATACCACAAAGAAATTCGAAGCCTCATTCGCAGGCAACACATTATAGTGGAGCTTTAAGTTCTTATCCTGAACGCTCGTGGCGCATGGGTAAGATCGAGTGACTCTTCTTCATCCTTTCATTTATTATTTTCTATATAGCAGCAAATAAACACAGTCAACTGGCAGCTTAAAGTTCCAGCTTGGAGACAACACCATATACATTTCAGTTTGCTGCGCCAATGAGTGTCACAGCGAAAGTTCCAAACGGGCGAATGTATTAATTTTTTATTGCGACGTAAATAAGAAAAATACTTAGCCTTCATTCTCTGTAGACTATAGTGCCCGAACAGGCGGAACCGTGTGGCAGTGGAGCCAAAATAGTATGAGCCCTGAATTGACTTCGTGATTTTTTTTTTCAGTGCCACCCCTGCTTCTGGAGCATAAGCACTTCGACTGAATGTTCAACGAAATAAGCCTGAAACGCGACGGTCCCAATCTCGGTAGCTCAGTGGTTACAGCGTTGTTTGTTGCTGAGCATGACGTCGCCGGCTTGATGCCCGGTCGCTTTCTCGACCCCATACCGATGGGTGAGTAAAGCAGAAATACTCGTGTCCTGGTATTTCTGTATGAGTCTGACAGTTACGGCGGTTCTCATTGCCAAACTCTCACTTTGAAAGATTGGACCACATACGTTATACATTTTACAGCAACCAGTACCGATATCATGGTCAAGTATTTCGCGAGTTCTCCTCAACATTCATGTTGACTAAAAATAAGGCCCCGTTCACGTCAGTATACAACCTGCTGCAACATTTGATTCTTACTTCATTTATCTTTCATCGCTTGCTATTCTCTGAGCTGTTATTTCTTAATAACGGAGCCATATTTCAGTGTGGCGCCCGCTATAAGCTGGTCTCGATGAGGTTGGACAGCCGACTTCAGTGTTCTTAACTTTACATACGATATATTTCGCTCTGACATCCTTGCTTCTTTCCTCGCTTTCGTCAAGAGCGTGAGTGTCATGTCAGTCTTATGACAGCCTGCTCGTATTTCTTCCGACGGAGGGAAACTAGCCGGTTTGATAACCTTCAAGAGAGGCCAACTCTTTGCGTTGTTGGCGCTATACACGTCCAATAAATTATAGTTCACGTGTCAGCGCGTACTACAGTCACAAGTTAAGAAGAAAACAAGAGTGAAATGCGCTACAAAGATGCATGGACGAGAACGTTGATGAAGCGCTACGCTGTAGCTGTGCTTTAAGCCGAGTGGCCTCCGCAATGGCGAGCCGGAAATCGTGACCAATAACCTTGGACTATCGAATTGTGATTGTTTCCGATCAAAAGCACGTCCCACAGGAAAACAATAACTAAAGTAAATCTAACGAAGTAAGCGCGATAACAATGCGCATAACAGTTCGGCTGGCAGCGTAGCCCCGACTTCATTATTGCGATCCACCGCGCAGATAAAAGCCGGCGAACGGCCGTGGGCACGCAGGTCACGAAGGCGGCGGCCGCGTTATGGGAAAAGGGCTGCACGACCTGGCTTAGCAAAAAGTCGATCTGTAGACGCCACTTCATCGTCACTGGTCTTAGTGCTACGATGGCTTGCCCGAAGGACCTTGCGGGCACTCAACGACCACTTGATCAGAAAAATAGATGAGGCTCCATTCCATGTGCACAACGGCGAGCTCAAAGCGTGGGATACGAATGAATGAATTGGAAAAAGGATACATTATGTTTTGTGCCACACCATATTCCCTTTGTAAATAACGCATGATGCTCACGAGTTCATTTTATCTCTCGCTGCTAACTCTGTGTTGCTACTTCCAGAGTGGATCGCGTATTCGTGCATTAAAAAACACAAAATACGATATACGATATCACCGGAATTAAAACTTCAGTTTCTCGATTTTGCTCTTTTGTTTATCATGAGCTGCTCGAACTAAAATATTCGTAAGCTTTCTGTTTTATTTCCATCTCCTTACGTCATGCCCACGAGGACACTTGAATAGAAAAAATAATTTCGACAGTCAGCAAACAGATCCTTGAGTCGAGGCACTTTTGTTTCGTAAGTGCGCTTATTCCTCAGGCATCGTAGAGTAGCAAAGTAGGTGCAACATGGTTGATCTCGCTTTTCATATTTTTTTTTCTTTCTCCCCTTTCGCAACAGCCTTCCGCAAACGGTCATCGCCACAGTCATCGACCCGTTATACCTCAAGACACTATAACGATTCGCAGGCACCCGAACACATCCAATTAAAAAAATGCCTTAGGTAAGAGAAGTTTTGTTAACGCTCGGCCCACGTCTAGAAAAACGAAATGTGAGTGCTGTTGCAAATCAGAACATTTCAAGCACGGTGCACCTTGCACCACCGATTACCAACGCGGCAGGCTTTTTAGTAAACTCTTTTCTTTTTTTCCTTTCACTTAAGATCGGCGTACCGATTTCGCACACATTTTGGTGTTCTCACATCTCTCGCAACGCCGCTCCTTCAATTCCGCAATGGACAAGCGATGGCGTCTCTGCGACGAGACCTCCAACGGGACTTCTTCATTCGAGGGAACTGGCACATTCGAACATGCTGTCTTCTTTGGCTCATTGCGGTAGAGGCTTGGGCGACTTGGTCGTGGTTCATAACGGCGGGGTTTGCGCAGCGCACGAACGTAGCAAAGAAACGACAGAGACGAGTAAAGAGCGCTAACTTCCAACTGATCTTTATTTGCGGACGAGCATAATGTCAATGAGAATAGACGTATACAATACGGTGCACGGGTTCCTTGGTATTCATTGCCGGGCTTGCAAGTGCGTCCCCCTCCGTCATCAGTGTGTGGTATTGGCAAGGCATAAGTCGCAGTTAAACCGAGAAATAATAGAAGCGGAGCACATTCAGAATCTAGGTGACCGCTGCGTAAGCACCCCTTCCATTGCTCTGTCACGACCTGAGCGAGATTACCTGGCCGAGCGCAGGGCAATCGTGGGCACGTGAAGTGATTTGACTTATCATTGATGTGCTGGTTCAGCGCATCCCCCTTTTCTGTCTCTTTTCCTGGTTACCACGCGTATATATTGTGCTCGTCCGCAAATAAAGACCAGTTGGAAGTTAGCGCTCTTTACTCGTCACCGTCCTTCCTTTCCTAAGTTCGTGCGCTACGCAAACGCAGCCATCTTTTGCTCAACTATCCAGCGTTTACAGACATTACAAAGACATTACACGACCCATGTTCGTACCCTCCCCTCTACCCTCCTTTCGTTTTTCACCAATCCGTGCCTGAACTTGAACGAGCCCCGCTTCAGACGATATGTCCACCTCTCTCTCTCTCTCTCTCTCTCTCTATATATATATATATATATATATATATATATATATATATATATATATATATATATATATATATATATATATATATATATATATATATATATATATATATATATATATATATATATATATTCTCTGTCTCTCGTGCCCTCTTTCGCAATCTCTGCAGCATGTCCACGAGCACGTAAGGCCACTACGGAATCACCTAAGCCGTGTGCGGTGGTCTTCCGTCTTTCAGCTTCCGGGGCGCTCGGAGGGCCGCCCGCAAACGGCGGCCGTGCAGTCATCAAAGGGGGACGGGCAAGACGGCATCGTGACCTCAGCCCCCCCCTCCCGTTCCCCCTATTTCTCTGCAGACGATGCGGCCGTCGTTGAGACCTCGTGGGACTGAGACGGCCAGCCTAGCCGCACACTGTACGGTGAAGCATGAGAAGCACGGGAGGAGAGGACATCGTTTACGTTGGCCACGTAGCACATCGAGCATCGTCGCTTCCGGACAGTCGACGGTAGCCCACCGCTTCGCACGTGTGTGCATGTCGGAGCTCCTAACCGTGACAGAAAGATATAAAATAAGACTGCGGCAAATTCGCAAACCAGGTTTGAAATTTTCTGCCCTCTGTTTTCATGTTCACCGTTTCTTAGTTCCTTTCTAAAGGCTGAACAATTTTTTTAGCCATTCTTCCTCTTACGAGTCACTGCTTTGCGCAAGTTAGTGGAAAAGCAGCATTACGATTTTTAAGCAGTGGTTACGCCATGGGGAAGACTCGGCTGTGCGTTCGAGAAAAGGCGGACAGCTGTCCGGGAGGAGTAGAACTCGAGGTGCCATTTTCCTTGATCGCTAATGCCGACTATTGAAGCAAGCGAAGCGCACAACGCTTTCGCGGCACTTCTATTCGTTCTTTTTTTTTTTTTGCCTCCCTTCTGCTTATATTCGCCGTTCTCTTTTTAGTTTACTAAAACAATTGAAGCAGTTACAAGTTAAAGGGAAACATAAAGTTAACTGGACGAACGGATGAAAACGCAGGAGAAGTTAATTCTAGGTAGCAGTTTAAGTAAAAGTAAGGCGCAAGAAATTATAACATTCAAAGTAACACTTACGAGCATCGCTGATACAGCCTTCTTTTCCTAAGTATTTTTCCAAAAGTGAATTTGATTTATTTGGCGGTGAAAAGTTCGTTAAAAGAAATGTGAATGAAGGTCTGAAGGACACACTTTAGTATCGTAAATTTCACATCCAGGAACGCGGTTCCCACAAGGAGTTCAAGTCTCTCACGAAGGATTCAAAAGTATTTTTGCGTATAAGGATCGGGTCTGCGCCGGAACGCTACTCCAAATTTCCTGTAACGAAGGTCCGGTTCCTTTACAATGGACCTTATTCCTCGTATGTCGATGACAGCGAACTAGTTTCGCGAATACACTTTCAATGTGAAGAAATGTTCGATGCAGCAGAGAATCAACAAATCCGTCACTGACAACCACCCGAATTAAGAAGCCAGATAAATCAGTTGTTTGCAAATATTCAGTCTGTACTTCAACTGCTCGTAACGTCAAGGCAAATAAACCATGCAGGTCTGTGCATAGTGTATTAACCACGCACTGTGGGAACCGATTTGAAGCACATTACAGCAAGCTCACCATCCAGCATCGTTTGGGGCTCTGCAAAATGTTACCGGATAGACCAAAGTGTTCGTGTAAGGCGACTGATATGTGTAACGGCGACGACGACAGTATGCCTGCGACGACATGAAAACTGAGTTTTGTACAACCTAGGACGATCCAGAAGAAGATCCAATAGTGAAAAGCGTCTAGTTAGCGCTAGCTGCTACGAGGACAGGAGTGGCGAATGTGTGCTAGATCGGAAGGCGATGCAGTACAGCGACTCGAAGCGCTATAGTTGGCACGAGGACAGCGCGGGAGAAACTGCCACGCTCTCGTTTTTATACGCCTCCCCCCTCCTCTTCCTATTCCCCATTATAGGCCTTCGCGCCATCCCTTAATACATTTTGTCATCATCATCATTAGCAGCTTAGTTGTTTTGCAAGGCAACACGCGCGAATTACATCGCTAACGTTGACTAGACTTATATAATTATTTTCGATGTTTCCTGGGTGCTTTTTTTTTTTTAACAGCGAAGCTGTTAAAAAAGGGAGGGTAGCCATAGACAGCGAAGCTGTCTATGGCTACCCTCCGGAAAAATCATGGTGGCGAACAGAAAACACCTTGCGGCAAAACCCAACTTTCTCGCGAGTGCTCTGCAGGTCTCAATATAATGTAGATATCTCGGAAAAAGTCGTGCTGAAATTGGTTTCTGAGACGACTCTATCATTGCGGTGCGTTTCATTTACTTGTCGTAATTAGTTAGTCCACAGTGAGGTTGCAAACGCTGCAGAATTCATGTCTGCTGTCAATACATGGACATCTGAGGGTAGAGTATGGTTACAGAAAACGGCTGTAGCTCTTATGTTATTGAAACTATCCCGAAACAAATTATGTGACAATTAGCGGCTTAGACGACTCTAACATTTCACTAATTCTCATTAACTTTTCATGCACGTAGTTCACGGTGAAGCTGTAAATATTGCGAAATTCCCGTCCGCTGTGAATACATAGGCTTCTACGGGAGGGAAATGGACAGCCCCCTTGTTTGTACTGTAATAGAAGAAAACTCTAGTCCTTCCAAGTTTCATGCAACTAATTAACTAGGAAGTATGCTCAATCGCAAATTACAAACAAACATATTTTGTTTCGTGCACTCCTTTGGACTGCGGCCCAGTCAACGCATATCGTCGCTCGCGTCGAGGCTCGGTTTAACGGCCACCTGCGTCTAAACGGCGCCCCCATCGCAGCTGCGTCCACAACACCTGCGTCTTTGGAGCGGCATCGTAAAAGAGCCATTGGCGGTGTACCACAGCGACCACAAGGTCGTCATCACTTGCGTGACAAGATATAGATAAAATAAAAAGAAAAGGGACAAGCCAACAAATGATTGTGCACTTCTTTGTATTTCGCATAAATGACATATGCATAATTATATGTATAGTTACATACCCACAAAACTCTGTACCAACATAATTTATAACACCATAGCGGCTTCGCTGGTCAGCCACCTTCACAGGGTGGAATGTCACCTCAATGTTTTTCCTTTGTTCTTCTTTTTTTTTTTTTTTTTTTGGTCTGTGGCAGAATGGAAACCGGCGCGTGTGCCCGTGCTTTCACTCAGGCTACGTGACGACCTAGCACGTCGGTCTCCTCAAATAGCTGTCGTTGGCACGAGAGGAGTATGTTGTGACTATCTGATGTTCTAAATGCTGTAAACAGTTCATCTATATATACACAATTGTACTCCTTCAAATACATACCATAGCAATAAAGAATATGTCCTAATGGTTGAAGCATATACATAGGACTGTTGTGCTGGGAGTCCAAGGTTCGATCCCAGCAGTGCCTCAGACGCTTCAGAATTATTTTCTCTCTTTTTTTTTTTCAATGAGAACGGCCCGAAAGTATTGCGAGACAGTAACCTACCTACCTGATGACCTGCCGCAAAGTGACTAGCACTAGCCAAAAATGTTTTGCATTAAAATTACATAAAGAAACATAGTCAGGAAAATGGCGCAGCTGACACATGTAGGGGAAAGTCACACACTGTGCATTTCAGTCGGTTCCCCGTTATGCGGGCATTTAACTAAAAGAAAAGTTTATATGAGAGAGAGAAAAATGAAGAGAGACAGGTAGGGAGGTTAACCAAGGGCGTCCCGGTTGGCTACCCTACGCTTGGCGAGAGGGAAAGGGGAAGCATAGATGAGAACGAAAGAAAAAAAACAAATTCGGCAGAGACACTTAAGACTGCTTTCGTGTGGGGAACCCGCCGTGGTTGCTTAGTGGCTATTGTGTGGGGCTGTTAAGCACGACGTCGCGAGATCAAATCCCGACCACGACGGCCGCATATCGGTGGGGGCAACGTGCGAACCACCCGTGTACTTAGATTAAGGTGAAAAGAACCTCAGGTGGTTTTGGCACGTAAAACCCCATAATTTATTTTTATTTTAATTGTTTCGTGTGAGAATGCCAAAGAATTATAATCCCCTTAGTGAAATGTCTTTTTCCGCGCGTTCCTTGCACGCCATGCTCTCGCCTGCGTTCTAACTGCGGCACGGTAAAGCCGTGTTCAGACTACAGTCTGAACCCTACGAGTCTAGCTTGTAGAGCACATCGCTGAGCATCAAAGGATGGGCAGCGGCACAGAAGGTGCTCCAGTGTCTCGCGGCACCCACACAAATTGCACGCTACACTGGTGACTATTCCTATTGGAAATAAATAGGCATTTATAAATTCCGACGCCCCACCAAAGGCGACACAATAAAGTTATTTCGCGACGGGAGAGTACCGGTGGCAAGCGAGTTCGCAAATTTACTGACAAATCCATTCCATCACGCTCCTCAGCGAATCTCCGAGCCTCCTATGCCTTATTCCTACTAGGTCACACTAAACGTAAATTCCAGTCTCCTTTGCTGTTGCTCGAGCCAGCCAACGATGCGCCATAGCACAAAAAAAGCACGTGCCACGCTCTGGCGACTAAAGCGATAGCCCTTACATTTTTGCGGCCGGCTGTAATACGCACTTCCTGCACTAAACCACCCGCGTGTAGCAAAGACCTCCAGGGGTGCGAGTCCGCGTCAAACAGGCCGTCACCGTGAGAGACGTTCCGCGGCTAAACGCATCACACCCGTGGAACCGTTACGCGCCGCACTCAATTTACGGACTGAGGCGAAGGCCTGTGGAGCCTGTTTCGTGTAGCGTGAAGGAGTAGGAAGTCTCTGCTGCTGTCGCGCGTCTCTTCGCGTTCACGGAGTTATTTACCAAAAGAAAGGCACAGAAAGAAAGTGGGGAGGGGAGGGGGGTCATGGAGACAGCCCTTTTCCACGAACGCAAATTGTCTCTGACGGCTGCATGTATTCAGCCGACCTAAGCGTTCTGAGCGTCTTCCGGCCGCGAAAGCACAAACGTGTTCACGCCTCGCAGAAATCTTAATGTGAGAAGATCGGGCGGCCCACCGCTACCGCCGCGGTTTACGTCGCAGCAGCTTAAACGGTTGCCAGCGGAGCTCGCCGACGTGGAAGTCCCAAGTTGAAGGGACACAAAGGAGTGACGCCTTAGAAAATAAGTCTACAATCCCGAAGCGCCATTTCAAAGACCGTGTTTTCATTTATTTGGTGGAAAAGAGTTCATTACTAGGGCAGAAAACGAAGTCAAAGTTTCTCCCCTTTTTAACTTCGCGCGATAACTCCAGTGTAGGTGTATGACACTGTCCTTACGTCATGGATTACAATCTGTTTTTGCTTGGTTCAGCCGTTTCTGTGGCGGCAACGCTGTCAAAACTCGCTATGTCGAGTGAGTCATTCTTTTAATATGCGAACTAGTACTAGTTTGTCAAGAAAATGTTAAATTACTCCCAAGCAAGTAATATCCATGTACATTACGTCGCTGGCAGCTTGAGCGATGACTCCAAGGTGGCGCAGCCAGATGACTTTCGTTTTTGCGCCTTTTCCGGCTTACCAACTTTCCGTGCGAGGTTAGACTGCTGCTTCCAGTGCCCCATAATTGTAGTTTAGAGACTTAGTTTAAAGGACACGAGAAATAAGATTAAGGAGATTTACCGTAATGGTTTGTCATATTTAACGACCAGTTCGCTAGGGTGTTTAGTAAAAGGATGTCGCTCGCTAAATCCCTGACGATTACAAAACCATCTATCAAGCACAACTTCTCAAGTGTACCTATCACAGCGAACGGTGTCATTCGAGTAATTGGCAGACTACCTCCCAAAACCACCCCAGGACCTGACGGTAACAGCTCCACGCAAGCTTCTAAAATTGACCATGCAGTCACTATTTGGTTTACACTTACTCTTACTCCTACTTCATCAATCTCTATAGGTTAAAGTTGTCTATCAGAAGACCAGTTTGAAAACTTGCTTTTGTACCACATTTACGAATCCTGCTGATAGAACCGATCCTATGCATGTAAGTGAAATTCGTCTGTCGTTAATACAGTGAATGCAAGCATACCAATTTCACTTACATCCATTTTGTGTAAGCTGCTCGGGGAATATTCTGTACTCTAATAAAATAACCCAAATGATCTCCTTATTGAGAGTCTGCATCACTTTCGACACCAGCGTTTGACTCAATTATATGAACTTGTTACAGGTCTCCGCCGTTCATTGCATATGTCTGATGAAATTGACGCTGTATTTAGGGAATTATGGAATACATTCAGCCATGTAGGTCACAATCGTTTAATGCTTACTATTCATAACCTTCAACTTGACCAGATAACAACTATATGGATGGACTAGTGCCTAACCAATCGATCTCAGTCAGTCGAACATAAGATCTTTAAGCGCCCACGGATAACATATCGCGTATACCACATGACTCTGCGCTTCGCCCACTTTTACTTCTTTTACACCTGCCGCGGTAGCTTAGCAGCTATGGCGTTGCGCTGCTATGCCCGAGGTTGCGGGATCAAATCCCGGCCGCGGCGACAGCATTTCGATGGGGCGATATGCAAAAACGGCCGTGTCCTGTGCAATGGGGGCACGTCAAAGATCTCCTTGTCATCAAAATCAATTCGCAGTCCCCCACTACGGCGTGCTTCATAATCAAATCGTGGTTTTGGCGCGCAAAATCATGGAATTCCTTCGGTTTTTATTTTTTCACATTAACCTTGTTGATACGCCTTCCAGTGGAAGCATGTTGTTGCAATTGGCAAATGGAAATGCACACCAGCAAAACTGAACATATAAAACGTTTTCCTGCTCGTGACCCAGGATTCAATAGTTGCACTATTATTAACTCGGTAATTTAATCTGTAATATTGCTGAAGTACCTGGAGGTCTTCTTTTGCAACTTGCTTTTGTGATACCAATTTATAAATCCTACGATAAAAACTGAGCTTGTCTACAAGCAGCCGCGGATGGGTCAGTGGCTATGGCATTTTGTTTCAGAGCATGAGGTCGCGTTTTCGGTTCTCGGCCACGGGGGCCGCATTTCGACAGGAGGCCCGAAAATTTCAAAAGCTACTCGCGTAACCAACCTTAGGTGAACGTTAAGCAACCCCATGTATGGTAGGGTATGATAAAACTTTAATGAAGAACTCGAAGCCCTCCACTACAGCGCATCCCTCATAATCCACCGTGCAGTTTCGAGATGTTGAACCCGGCCTCTTTTTCTACTTACGTATAGTGCATTGCAGAATAAATAAATCTAGGACCCTTTAAACGGCGCGTGCACCTCACAGATAAAGGTACCAAATTTCAAGCGCATGACACACTAGTATGACCTTGCCATTATTTTCAACCCGCATCAAGATAACGTTACTGATATACTCGAGGAATTTCGAGGTAAAGCAGTTAAACTCACCCTATCATCGTATACGCCTTATCAAAGTGTATCCACATGTAAAATGGACCATTTGCCTTCCACCACTCGCCACATACACAACTAAGTTAGCCCGATAGTCGCTATTCTCCGTTCTGCATCACAGTGATGATCAATAGTGGTCTAACAACAGCCGTCCCCGAAGCTAAGATTTCGACCACAGGACTTAACTTCTTCGTTTCCCTGATCAGGTGAAGGTACACTTGTCAAAACTTAGGCTATATCCGCAGACATCTCTTGTACAACAGCCGTTCATCATTTTTCGTCTTCAAGTTTATGTGAGCCGCTGTCTTGTATGGATGCGTATCACAGTAGGCATCCATTCGCCCGCAACAGCATTCAACAAGGGCCGCATCTCGCGTAGATCTTACGCACAAGGTTTGCCCTATATTTTCTCGCTCAGTACGTTACTTTACCCCAGGCCTCGTATTTTCAGTCACTGAATAGAATTCATTGTCTGCCAATATTGCCTCACTATGCCTGCCAACGTCGTTTAGGGAATAGTTCCGGCGTTTTTTTGCAAGATAACAACGCTGTTTAGTTATGATCGTGCTTTCCTGCATATGCAGCTTTTTTTAAATGAGTTATTGCGTAGTAGTCACCTCGAAATTGTTCTGTTCTAGCTTTCTGCTGCGTATTATGCATTCCATTCTCAATCGTGTTTCTATTCCTCCGCCTCCTCTATTCGTAATGCCCATTTTGACCTTAAGGATAAAAATAAATAAACAAATAAATAAATTTAATGAAGAATATTATCGATGCTTGGAGAAGCAGAGTGAGCCGCTTATCCAAGAAGATTATGACGGTTGAGAAGCTCGAGGCTTTGGCGCTGCTCCCTGCCGTTCTCGGTTCGCTGACTACGACAGTGTCTGTTTTATAAAAGGAGCAGATTCCAAACACCCCCACTATAATAAATAAATAAATAAATAAATAAATAAATAAATACATAAATAAATAAATAAATAAACAAACCCAGCGCTTATGAAGCTCGAAGAGAAAGGTACACCTGAGATTAACTAGGTAAAAATTTGCCCTGTTGGCGTGTTGCGATTACGTTATGACTTTTGACAATGTTTCCTATATTCATTATCTTTTGTTGTTTTTGCTACCTATAATTTTGAGAAAGTCAGCCCTACTTTCGGCCAACTTCCCATATTTCACATTCAATAAAGAAGAAAAATAGGAACTTGACAGCCGTTCTAGCGCTATAACCAGTAGGTGAGTTCTCTTAACTTTCTTTCTGAAAATCAGTTCAGTCAATTGAAGATACACAAAAATTCTACAGAGTTCTCGTAGACTCATTTAACTTATGAACCTGTCCATCTGATTATGCGAAATTTAGAGACTGTACGGAATAAAGTGGCTGAGACACACCATCTATTTCGGTCTTTTTGCTGCCCGCAGACATCCAGAATTTATGTTTGTGGAAACTAGACATTAGTTGATAAAGCGTAAGGCCCCGATCCTACAATCTATTCATAGACAGTCATTGACCGACAGACTCCACGTAAAAACATCGATGTGTTTTCGCAGACTGTCTAAATGAATTATTGCGAAGGACAGATGATCAGCGACTGGATCGCCGATGCATAAGCGTATAAAACAGTAGCACGGCCAGCCCAAAATCCAATGTGGTAGGTTCATGTTCTGAGGCTAACGCTCAGAGTGCTCGATTTCGCGGGATCGAATCCCGGCCACGGCGGCCGCATTTCGATGGGGGCGAAATGCGAAAACACCCGTGTGCTTAGATTTAGGTGCACGTTAAAGAACCCCAGGTGGTCGAAATTTGCGTAGTCCTCCACTACGGCGTGCCTCATAATCAGAAAGTGGTTTTGGCACGTAAAACCCCATAATAAATAAAATAGAGTGCTCGATTGCCCAAACACACGTGAAAGCCGCACAGAGAGGGCCCGTCAACGTATACAGCATCTTGAGTTCCACATCAAAGGATAACGTTGGCAGCGTCTCGGCATGAAGGTTGGCTGAAGCAGGGCACCCTGCGGTTCCACTGAGGGTAAAAAGTAACTCGAGCACCCATAGGATGATGGCGACCAAAATTTGTGACCTCTCCCTGCCCGACTCCCCGACCCCATCCCGTATCACCGCACGCCGCACTTGAGGTAAACCTAGATCAAAGGAAGTTCACCAACCCCCGAAGGACAGAGACGCGTGCAACATTTCTCTAAGAGCCCCGTTAGCATGCGTTTCAATGTTGTTTGGAACCTTCCGGCCGCGTACGACGGTTGTTTCCTTCGCTCAGCGGCTGGGTCGGTTTTACTTTCTGCGATATCGTTCTTCTGATTTGGTTGCTCTTGTTTGCTTGCAAAGAGGCAAAAGCTTTCCTCCAATTTCTGTCGAGTCACTTTACAGTAGCGATCATCTTATAACCCGTCCTCCACCGCTACGCGCTCAGAGTAAGAACCTGGAAGGAGGAATAGACGCCCCGTTGACATTTTCTTCAGAGCTTCCGAAGGCATGGATTGCAACCCAAGCACGCTCCTTGTATGCGCTCTGTTTTCGGATGTTTATTTCGAGTAATTGTTGTTAGGCCGCAACCATACAGGGACGACCACGTCACGGACGCGAGCTGCAATCTTGGAAATGCACGCGTCGAGCCCAAGTTTTCGAACTTTGAAGACCGGGGACGCAGAGGCGAGAGACGCAAAGGCTAATTAAGATGGACGGCGGTGTAAGCTTTTGAAGAACAAGCCCCGCGGCTGCTGCTGAATATTTATGAAACACTTGTCCAAAAGAACGAACTACGTGCCAGCGCAGCTGGAGGCGGTTCGCTACAGGATCAAAATATGCAAGCGTCGAACAAAAGGCAGCGCATATTACAGCGAAGGCAATTAGAAGCAATGAGCGATCAAATGTGTTTTGTAACTTCGTTGTTCTTTTTCGTGGTTCTCTTTGTTCTTGCGACAACACTTAGTTGATGTGAAAAGCAACTTTTATTGTTGAAGGTGATAGGTGAAATAAGAAATGAACATACAATCGTAATTAACATTGTAAAGTTGAACGGTCTTACTTCTTTTCTTTTTTTTTTGTTACATAAGCACGAACTATGTTTGAAAGTTTTGACTTTCTCATCACGTGGTCATACTCATTCCAGGTTACCAGCATTTCAGAGGCGTTTCCATCCCATTCCAGCGCTGGATACTCCCATGTATTCCCAACTAATGTCTCTATTTATTTATTTCTGTTCAGCGTACTCCATCATAATGGCTATATTACAACACTACGGCATATGAATTGCATAGTGACGTAAGCGGTGTATTGAACAAGCGCTGACGGATAAACAACATCAATATTGCTCATTTGAGAAGTTATCTATTTGCCTCACACAACGTAAAGCTATTCCAAAAGTTTCTATTCCAATTGTGCAATAAGCCCTCAGCGATTGGTCAAAAACTTATGGGCCACCCTTACTTCGCCTGTCTGTCGTGCGACGTCACGAAAACCGCGATAGATTCCAATCTGACATGACGTGTACACGCTGATTATGCATGATTCGACCGAACAAAAGAAAAATAATTATTTTCGATTCGACACCTTTTAGCCGTTAACACTCTACTATTGGCCAAAAGGTTTCAGGCTGCATCCACTTCACCTTTCTGTCACTCGAAGTCACAAAATCACGAAAACTCATTGCGTAAAAGTGACGTGTACGCGTTAAAGATGTATTAATATGCCGCACAAAACTGGATTTTTTTTTTTTTTCTGAACAGCCCGAGACCGCCCCGTTTCGAACGGAATAGAAGATGGCTGCCGTCGATAGCTCAGGCACTGGCTACTGGCGCTTTCCGGAGTGCATGCCGTTTATTTGCGTGCAACAAAACTTTTCTCGTGGCCGTATAACGCTACCGAGCGCTTTCGGCACCTATACGACATCACTCTGCCAACTCTTCTTTGCAAGAATCCGTTTTAGCGGCATTTTTAACAGCACGTGCCACGCCGCCGCGATTTTCGGCAAGCCATCGCAAGCTAAGTAAGGGAAAGGGGACCCACCGCGAACGCAGGCACCTCCCTCTTCATTTGGTTATCTATTTTTAGTGAGCTGGTTGCTCCATCGAACCCTTCTTCACTTGAACGCACTCCTCGCCTCTTGTCGGCCAATTAGATAAGAAAAAATGTTCAGTGTAAGCAATGTTATTCGTTTTGAAAGCAAAGAAACGTGACCTCCTCTAAACGAGGAGTGCGTTTGATTGGGCTGTTCAGGCGACGCTGCGGGTCACCGCATGATTTACGTCGGCGTTTACGTAAACTTGACGTCAGGAGATTCGAATAACAACATATTGTAATAGTTTTGCGTTATAGGGCCCACGATCTGCATCTGACAAGTACATTCTATGGAAAAAAATGATGTGATAGCCCGCAAGAACTACCTCAGTTTCTGCCACTCTATATGTCACGTGGTACATACTGCGCAGTGTTATACCGTTAGAAAGGGTGCAGTCGCGTACTCGAGGTGCATTAGGATAGCATACAGGAAGTCTTTAAAAACCACAGTGCGAAGATATCAAGCCAACAAAACTGGAAACCAATTCACAAAACTTTTCTTTCGTAAGTGTTTTCTGCCATTGGTGGACTACCATCGCCAATAATATGTCAGGTTTCATGATTGGCCGGCATTTGCTCTACGAGCAGTTTTTGCGTAAGTAAGCTTTGATGAATGCAGGTCCTGAGCACGTATATCTCGAGCAAGGAGCGTGAAAAGGAGAGAGAGTGAGAAACAGAGAGGGAAAGGTATTCTAGCAAAAATACGCCCAAAAACGGCGAGTAGGGTGAGGCCTTGTTATCTTCTAATCGCATAACGACGCGTCCAATTGATCATCATCATCATCATCATCATCATCATCATCATCATCATCATCGTATGACCAAGACTGCGAATTCCATGGAATGCGGCCTATGACGTCTTTTGTTAGAGCTGTGAAATCGTTGCGCTACGGGCACCTCCTTTCTTAGTACATCCTTGTCAAGCATAGAGAACACCACGCAACGCAAAGTTTTCTCGAGCCATTAGGAGACTAACTTCGCTTTTAGCACTCGTCAGGCCTCGATCGCGGGCGCTCCCTACATCATGCGGGAAAAACGACCTACCATGCATCGCAAACGACATCGGCCTACGTTAGAGCCTCGTTTATTAACAGCGTGGACAGCGTTAACAACGCCGACTAGGAGCCACGCTGGAGAACAAATTGCGGCGGCCTTGACCCACAATCGTTGTCTCTTTGTCACTGGAAGCGCGCGGGCTTATTTCACGGACCTCTTTGTCTTTCGGTCAAACGTTTGAACTACCGCGACGACTATAAGGAACGAGGAGACGAAAGCGAAAAAACAAAAGTGACGATAAAAGCTGAATTTGGTTACATGCGAAAGAGAAGCGTGCTCGGGGGGGTTGCCATTCTCCCGAAGGCACAGTGAAGGCACATCACTTAGGCGCCATTCTTTCGTTTTACGTTCCGAGAAGGCATAAAGGAAGATGCTAAACGGACAGTAGCGAACATTGAATAGTGGACATGCTCGACTACTAAAGCAAGGGCGATGGTCTCTGCACGCGCTAATACTCATTGCAGCACCTGCGTGTGTTGCCTACTTTTGAACAATCTGTGAAAATTATCCGGGACAGTAGGCAGTATAGTGAAGCGTTCAGTAAATTGACCTCTTTTCTTGGCTTTCCGAAAAGATAAGCATCCGAACCACATAAATTATGATAAATTGCTCCCCACATACGTTTCCCGGTAAAGATTACTGTTGCGCAAGCTGTCGCGGCTACGGCAGCTTCCGACGTAGAAAGTGATGTCATTATCCCTTCGTATATAAAAGAACCAGCCTAGCAACTGATATCATTGTTGTTACAGCACCGCTATAGGTAGGCAACCCATAGTTAGGTTTCCCGGGGAGCAGCCTACCGTACCGTTAATTTTAACTATTCTGCGACTAAGTCTTGCTTCATGACTCATTGACAGCTACGCTTTGATACATTTTGTGACGCCCTACTACGCTCTTGTGATACGAAATGGTCCTTTCTTTTACCAGAAGGCCAGATAGATACCGAGATTCTACGTGCGCCAAACCCATGTGATGTCGCCAATGAAGACCCTGTCTTCAAAATACACTTGGTAAGGGGCTATATACCATAATCCCTGGGCTTTCGGAGTATAACTTGGATACACTGAGGCCCCAACAGCATGCACAAGCAACTTGCGTCCACGATTTCGAACGCTGATTAGTACGTGGCGCTTTTCAGGAGGTCGTGATAATGGAGAATGCCACCATCGCCATGGAACGCCTCAGAGAACGTCTCAAGAAACAACGCGAACAACGTCCCACAATGTCATACAGCTCTTGTCACCCCTTAACCGCAGTCCGCACATGCCATACCACAGGGCAGTGGGAGGGGCATGGGAGAGGGGGTAGTCAATAAAGGTTTATCTCTGTCCCCCTGAGTAATAGTGCAACCACGCGAAAGTCCGCTCTTATTGGGAGGAGTTGAGAGGACGTCGCAGCGAGACAGGCAATTTCCTGGTACACCATGTTGAAACATTTACAACTGCTCTACTTTCGCGACCCGAGTAAGAGCCCTGCGATCGTCCCTGTCCATTCTCAAGGAAAACTAACGACGCGTTCACAGGTGCTGTTCTCCAATTTAGGCGCGACTTAATTGCCATGAGCAATTCTATGGTAGGCAGCTCACGACGCTGAGCTTTCGCACGTATTCCCATCGTCAGCAGAGGCTACACGTAGACGACGACATTGCGCTAAAGGATTCCTCTGGCGAGGCGGATGTCAGGGAAGATGGAAGGGCACGGAATGCTCTTTCTCCGTATCCTGAGAGGAAATGTTGAAAGCGAGGCTGCTGTCCCAAGGCAATTCTAGAAGTAGGGCTACTGCCAAAGGGCTCACTATTTCTAATTACGCGCTCATTTGGGCCGGAAAGCTCGTATCGCACGGTCACCGGTGCAGTCCCCACTGAGAGGGCCGGCCTAATTGCTTTTTCGTGCCGAGCAAACGCTTCTGCTTTTGCGGCCCCTGTGTCGGGCGGACTCTCCGGCGGCGTGGAGAAGAAACCTTGTGCCAAGAAACCACCGAGGAAATCATGGGCCGAAGCACAAGAAACGAAAGAAACAAACTGAGCCTTTCTTTCCCATTTGTTTTTTTTTTTTGAAAATTTACTTCGTATTTCTATTCGGAAATACGCAGGACGAGCAGAACACCGTACCACAGGAGCTCGGATCTTTTCCGCAGCCAGCCTTACGCTCGTCGCACCGGGAAGCACAGGTGAGAAGCCGCCGGACGTAGCTGAGTGTCAAGGGTCAAATCCGCAAAATTTTCTCTTCGTAAGAAGAATTCGTCGCTGGGCGGCCATATTCGCTAATATGCTCACTGGTATAATGGGCTGCTGTCATTGTTACTTACAGATACGAAAGAAATATCGACGTGCTGATACGCAGCCAGCAAGTCTTCTCTCGTAATAAAGAAGTATTATTTACTTGTGCACGTATACTCGATGCACTCATACGCACAGTTTTCGTAGGGAAGCGAGTGTATCGCCATGAGACCGCACACAATGCTGCAACCTACAGCAGTCAAACCAACAATGCTGATAAAAGCTTTGACGCAGTCTGACCGAAAAATTTATTACAATTAAATTATGAGGTTTCGTGTGTCAAAACCACTAATTATGAGGCACGCCGTAGTGAGGGACTCCGGAAATTTATACCACCTGTGGTTTTTTAACGTGCACCTAAATGTAAGTACACGGGTGTTTTCGCATTTCGCACCCATCGAAGTGCGGCCGCCGTGGCCGGGATGCCGACATATTTATGTGTACTAGCAATAAACTACTGAACAGTCAGAACCTGTTCATGTATAGCAACCGGGCTTAGCGTTTGCAAGCAGGTTTGCGAATATGATCACAAACCAGTGCTACAGCGATTCTAAAGAACAGGCACCGTCTGCTCATGACAGCGAATGTGCGTATATAGAAGCCTGCCCGCCAACGAAAGGCAGTCAACGAAACAACAAAACTCATAAAAAACAGACATTATGAAAAAGCACCAAAGAACACCTTCGTGACGATTTTTGTGTCGCTTGTTGGAGTACCCAACTGAAGTTTTTGATGGTTGCATATATAGCGTTGACGTATCTAACACTTCAACTAAACTTGCAAAATAAACTCACCATTGACGTAACATACATGAATTAAAAAGGACATCAATAATATGTGCTCTCACCTGGAAATGCAAAAAAAAAAACGGTGCCCTTCCACTCTGTGAAGAAGGCTGACCAGCGAAGCTGTGTATGTGGGCCCCTTAATGGCGGACTACACCTGCGCCGTGGGTCAGCCCGGCATTGCACAATCTTCGGGATCGGCCCACGTATGGGAAGTTTTGTGCCTACACACGTACGTGATCCTGGGGGAACTAGCCCTTAACAGCTGTGCTGTAAAAATGATTTAAAACATGAGCTCCAATCCGCGCTGTGAAGGTGGTTGGCAAGCGAAGCTGTGCTATCACCTGATCCGATAGACCAATGTGACAGCCTTGAACTGGGTCTTGCCAAGCCTGAGCACGAAGCCGTTATGCATATTGACGTTGATATTGCCTTCCTCAGTCATCGTATTCGTGCTGCTATTCGGACGTCCTAACTGTGCGTCACTTGCTTTCAGCAGGAACCGCAGTGCCCTACCTAGCCTGGGCACGACGCCGTTGTGCATACTGACGGTTCCGTTCGCGTCGCAGCTGAACATGCTGACGCTGCTCTTCAAGTGTCCTAAATGTACGTGGCCTTTAAGAAGCGCTATCACAAAACAAATGAAATCCGTTGCTGGGCGCGTTCTTCTTTTATACGTGAAAGTGTAATTACGCCACTCCCTGCTTCGAATGCTAGTGTTGCGGCTTTCCAGCAAATGCAGCTTATGCAACCATAGTCTTTACCGGGAAACACTTGCGGCCGACACTATGCGCGAACGTGGGCGTTCTGGCTCCTTTTTTTCTTTCCCCCGCATGTCCGGCGCCGTCGCAGCCGTGGATGCGCGGAGGCGAGCGACTTTCGCTAGCGCTGCAACGAACCCAGCAACGCACGCGGCGCGCGCTTCTCGCTGTGATTGGTTGAGTTTTTGTCCACGGACACGACAAATGCATTGGGTAGTATATGTATACAGCTTCAATGTAAATGCCACGCTTGCTTTGGAATGGTGTTTCTTATGGTGGACTTGAGAAGCTGCTAGTATGCTAGCGCTCACAGACGTAAGAACCATTGCTCTAATTTTAGTGTCCCCTAATTTATTATGCCTTTTCTGAATACGAGACAAAAACCCTTATTTACATAACTTTCCTTTACGTTGTGCCCATGGCTATCGTTAGTACTGCGGGCACTTTCTCTCCAGCCAATGAGGTGCATTAGCGTGAGAGAATTTTGTGAACATGAGTCCCCGCTCACTATGCAAATTTGTCCGCCACTCTAGTGCAAGCACAGCTCCAAGAAACTCACGCCTGGAAGGGCTGAGCAGCCACTAAAGTGCGGAACACATGACAATGAGGATTGCTTCTAAATGCAGGGAAAACAAGGCAGGCAATTTACTTCCGCCTCTTCTCGCTAATGGCACAGTGGAAGTGGCAATCAATAAATGGCGGTGCAAGATCAACCGACTCGGCAAACATCCCTACCCTTTCTTACTCAGTGGAACCTCCAACACTCCCCCCCCCCCCTCATTTTTTTTCTTTCTCTGAACGACGAAGGACATGCTATCAGTTGACTCATTCCATTCGCTATACATAGGGCACAACCTCATGTTAAAGCCTACTCGCCATTGGTGAATAAGTTGACAGAAAACGAACGAAAGAACTACTCCGAAAGTCAACAAAAAGGCGAGGCCGGAGCCCAACGTAGAAGCGAGACGACGCAACGAGGATCCGACGCGGACAAGCACGGCGCTTCGATCATTGTCTCCCTTCTCGTGCTACAGCTCTCACACTTTGCGACTATCTTTTCTTTTTTATTTGCCTTTCGTTCTCTTCCTAGGAAATTTTGTTCACGCAGCCCCCTCACATTGCCCCCCTGCCCGGCAGCAGCTACGGCCGCTCAGCCTGCTAACGAGTTCTCGCGGGAACCGGGCCTCCGGGAGTCCGAACGCCTCCTGTACAGCAGTGATGGGACAGCGAGAGTTGGTTAGTTCCCCGGGCGTGCCGAGACACACATACCCGGGGGACATCTCTGTCGTTTTAGCGGTTTAGTTTGCTTTGCGCTGCACGCAAAACTTTTGCTGTTGGAAAGAGACAGCTGATAAAAGGAGTGAAGGAAGCAGAGAGAACAGCGCACCTCCATTGGGGTAATGCTCACGCCCGGGGGGCTATAGTGTCATCGCAGGCGGCGACGTGAGCGTAAGCTACAGGAGAAATGGGGGAGAGGGGCGACTCGTTTGCTTCTAGCATCGAAAAGCAGTAAATTAGCCAGGCAGCGTGGCCAGCGTGCCAGTTAACAAAGTAGGACAACTGCAACGAAGACGAAGCACGGACTGCAGAAGATTACAAAAAAAAAAGGCTTTTTCTACAAAAAAAGTAGTTCTTGTTCTTGTCTTTTTCTCACTGAGAGAAACACGTGCAGAACGGAATGGCCAGACTAGTGCAGGCAAACAAGCCGAGAGCGCTTTTGAAAGAAAGTTCTAATAAGCGACACCCCTTAACCAGAGGTATCACTCCCCCCCCCCCCCCCCCCCTCCTCCGCCGAAAGAAAGCAGTCTATTTAATTCAGGTAATCTATTCAAAATCCCGCTCATTTGAATTCACGGTGCACGTGCTACATTCAAGTTTGAAAATTATTTTGGCGGAAGGTCTAAATAATATGAAACGTTAACCCCATAGCGCATAGATCTTTCTTCTTGTGAAAAAATAAGACGAGCCTTTGTTTGCGCAAGGTATGGCCAAATAAACCTCACTTTTCCAGAGAAAAGCGTGCTTGTGATTTTATGAGCCAGAACTGCCGCGCACCAAATATGATACACCAAGCAGTTACGGATATATCTTATGAACCCGGGGAAAGACGTTTCAGTTGCAGAAAGCTTTTAAAAACTACTAGAACCTTTGAAACGAAAACTGAAATATTGCCTTAGAAGTGGAGCATATTTGTCGCAGCTCCAGCTAGTACAAGTTTCTTAATAAATTGCACACGTCATCCTTTATATGTTTACTAGATGCCCTCAATATCTAGGCTGGATCATATATAGAGAGCAGTTACAGCTTTCGCTTTGTGGAATCTTTAGGAGCTTGATACATGTCGAAAGAAAGCTTTCTTCCTTTTCCTCAGCGAATTGGTTGTTGCCGCAGTTGTTATTAGAGCTCCTAAAACACGATATCGTTTCCATGGATACTGGTGCATTTTCATTTTCTCAAATATTCAAAGCCAATAACGGTGCCAAAAACACACAGCCTGCATCCCGTAGAAACATTTTTGTCACTAAATTTCTTCTTTCGCAAGGAAACAAACATCCGCGCTCCTCCACAAGATAATCCATAATTGCATGCCGTGTCAAATATGATGCAGCCTGCAGCATAACAATTCAGATTAGGCTAACAAAGATTAAACAAACACCTTGGTAATTTTTGTGCGCCGATTTAAATTGCATAAATTTTGAAAATAACCTGTTTATTTAGGAACTTCTCGCACATTGTCGGGCAAGGTGCCATCACGCATTTTCTTTTTTTCGGGAAAAGTGAAAAATTACTGCCAGTACTACAATAGCTATTTTATTTCATTGCTAGAGTGGACCACATAGGATACACGGTGTGGTAAAGGATTAAAGAACAGAGAGGCAAAAGTAATTTGAGTATCAATGATTCACATACACCTTTGCACTAAGGAAAAAAGAAATGACCATGACCATTCTTTAGTAGTTCTACTCATTTCCAGTAAGTGTCGTGGATCTAAACGAATGTTATGATGGCAGTCTTGAAGTTTGAGCATAGAAAAATACAGACTGAATTCGATAATATGCATTAAATTGCTATCAACTGGAATAAAATTGACTCGCCATCTTGGCCCTGTGAAAATCTATGTCCTGCGATGCTGTTGCAAAAACCACCGCTGCCACTGCTGAAGGGGGCATGCAATGCCTTATTGATGTTTCAGATGCTTGTTTTCAGCTTGTTCTTTACTGAAACATGCTGTTCCGAGTGTTGTATGCGTGATTCCAATGAATATATGCACTATTCGCTTCCCTTTGCTCAGTGTTTATAGCCTCTACATTACGAAGGAAATGAGCCATTGCATTTTTGCTTGCTTACGGGGTGTGAGCCACTGCATTTTTTGATTGCTTAAGGGGTATGAGCCATTGAATCTTTTGCTTGTTTACGAAGGTGTGAGCCATTTCGCTTTTTTGCTTGCTTAGAAGGGTACGAGCCATAGCTTACGGGGGTATGAGCTATTGTATTTTTGCTTTCTTATGGGGGTATGAGCCATTGCTGATGATGATAAATACTTGTTTTGAGCTTGTTATTTATTGGAACGTACGCGGTTCCGTACATTGTATGAGTGATTTCATGAATGTATGCACTGTTCGCTTCACTTTCCTGTGCGCTTGTAGCCTCTTCATTACGAAGGGGATGAGCCATTGCACTTTTGCTTGCTTAGGAAGAGGGGGGGGGGGGGGGGGTAGGAGCTATTGCTGATGATGCTAATGTTTTTCCGGATGGACACGAAAAATTCCGATCACCGAAAGGCTAACAGCTTCGTTGTAAAAGAAAAAAGCAGCGAATCTCGAAAATTGCCACCAATGACTAAAGAACTCGACAGGCCGCTCTGGAAAAAGCAGTACGGATAATTTTGTCGTTGCTGCGCTCTTTCCAACTTGTCCAAGCAATACTGTTGCTCCAGTCGACTTGGAACCTGCTACAGCCCAATCTGCCATCCTTCCTGCACAGAGGTTGCTGCGCAGCGCGCTGCTACGTCTGTCATCGCTGAGCTGTAAACACGGCACAGAACAAGAAGTCTAGCTTCCGGACACGCGATATCTGTAGCAGTGCCGGTGCTTGGCAATACAATACATTGCTATATATAGGCGACGCCGCTTCACTGGGCTGGCTGACTGCCCAGAAACCGTTTTGTTTTGTAGCGAACCAGCGCGCTTTTAAATCAAGGCTGTAGTAGCTTTATATCTGGGCCTTCCTTCTTGGTTCACAAGTATGGTGCACACTACTAATGGGTTGTTGAATTGTACGGTGAATTATTTGCACACATGCTGAGCCTTTTCCCTGTTTTATTCTTTTAGCCAGCATATATAGTTGAAGCACGCAAAGCCAACAGCTAATGGTGGCCTCCGTATTAAGTGAAGCTACGAAACCCTCTCTGCACAGCAAAAGTGATAAGAGAGAGAAAGCAAGTAGAGTAAATGTACGGAGGCGGACCGGATAGGCGACTGATTTGCTTCAGTGCGATTAACAAAAGGCAGGACGGCACCATCAACTATGTTGCAGAGCTTTTCCATGCAATGTGCCACGGTGTATATATATATATTGAGTGTCCGATTTGAATGAACCTACGAAACCACGACCTAGGAAGGAGGGAGGTTTACTAATATCACAACACTTTATTCTCCGTTACTGTTTGCGTGCATGCACTCCTTCCAATTCGCATCGCCCGAATTGCGTCGCCTACTTGAGGTTTCAATTTCTGATCACTGAAGCTTTCAGTGCGGTGTGTTATTTAGAACGCATACATGTCCATAAGTCACTGCCCGCATGAGGTTCCTTCGCTGATTCATTAACTGCTTTCTAGTTCTTTCACTCCATTGTTACGGTCGTTTATCACAATTCATCCTTCAAACCCCACACATGCGCACCATCCGTACAACACTTGCAGATCATACTTTTTCTCGCTCTGTGCTTTAACTGTTTACTGATCCAATTATTAAACCACACAGCTGTTCGCAATATGTCTCAGCTGCTAGTTAATCACCCTCCCTCTAACGTAGAGATTAAACTCCGGTCGATGTATTATTTCACCGTCAGCTCCATCGTTTACTTAGCAAATAAGGAAGCTCCTGGCGTTCATTCCTGAAGTTCATTCTATACCGTACCTACGTTGCTCAACTTTTATAAGGTAACTTTATTTATTAGCAAATTGTTGCTTTTTTTTTATTACACAATCGATTAGAGTTTAGGCATTACAAAACAAATGTACCTGAAGCTCACCGTTGAGAAAAACCCAAATGATCTGCACCGAAAGCAAGATGGCGGGTTTCGCAAGCGCTGCGCCTTTTTAGAAGCCCTGAAAGCACAGCAGAGTAGAGAACACGGAGACATAGCGTGAAGTAGAACCAGTAGGTGCGCCTAATACGACACGAATACAGCATTACACCGCTGCAAGCAGAGGCAGCCATCCATAAAATCGCGCTCTCCCAAGCACAACGCTGAAGCGGCAATTGCTGAAGCTGTATCGGTGCCGTTTGTGCACCGTTCGTTCGAAGATTTCATTCTCACGTGTACACTTCTTTCCTTGCTTCACTTCTTCACTGCCCGCTATGTCACCGTGTTCTCGCTGGATTGAAGCTCACAGAAAAGCTATGGATGTTTACTTAAATTCTTTGTTAGGTGCAAACTTTTCAGCGTCGACTCCTCCAGGCCCAACCGCAAACCAAACAGCCGAGCTGGCTCAAAGTGTCGCGTAATCGCAACGATATTTTTATATTAACTTTAGCTTGCACTGAGTGTCATGCCTCCCATATTCGCTGCTGCTGCTTGTTCTTATCTTTCATTTCTTTTTTTTTAAATCCTCAAACATCAGAAGAACAACAGGCGACGGGAGAGCAGAGAAATATACAAAATTGGCTTAATGCAGCTTTCTGCGTCTTCTGATAAAGGTGCGAACCTCGCGTAAAACGGATCAGCGAGTACTGTATTTCGTATTTGCATAGTAGCAGAAAAGAATTGCCCAGGGACATAGTATGCACTCAACGAAGACACCGCCTCACCGAGAGATGCCAGATCATATTTAGCGTGACACAGCAACTTTTTGTTTAAGTTGATTTCAGTTTCCCCCTCCTCCCATCGCGGTCAAACCAGACACACATTTTCATCACTTCGGGCAACGTGTGAGAAAATTTCAATGTGCAGCAAAAAATTCTGGTGTGCCTTCTAATATTCAAACACGTTGTGTCTTGCAACAATAGACAGCTTGCAACCACTTATAGCTACAAGCATCGCCCAGCAGAAATTGCAGGGGAAAAGGGGCTTATTTGATTGATTGATTGATTGATTGATTGATTGATTGATTGATTGATTGATTGATTGATTGATTGATTGATTGATTGATTGATTGATTGATTGATTGATTGATTGATTGATTGATTGATTGATTGATCGAAGTCTCTTTCTTTTCAAAATAAAAGCACGTTCACCAAAAGGAAAAGCCCCAAGCCCGACGACGGCTAATTAATGGCGCAGGACATTTCAAGTGAACAATTCTCAAAAGAGTGCATTTAAATTTTGTTCAGAGTAACTAATTTTTTTTAGCAGTGTAGCCTGTACACAGACACTAAAGTCAAACAATATTTTTCTTGTTTAGTAGCCTGTCAGTAGTACAAGGTTGCATCTGCCTTTCTTTCGACATCCCTGACAGAGAGAGAAGAGAGAGAATTTATTTGAAAGTAGACAGAGAGGTCGGCCTGAGCTAACACGCTCTAGCCTGCTACTCTGCACAGGGAGAGGGGGAACGGGGACATAAAGGTGTGATGAGGGATGATGATGATGACACAGAAAGAGGGATGCGCCACGGTGAAAGCAAGTTCAACATTCTGATGATAAACATTCAGAAATCTCATCCATGAAACCGCTATCGGATTCCCTCTCTTGTCTGCAGTCACTAGTTCAAGTGAACCTAGAGATAAAGGCGCTAAGGCGAAGCTGGTGTGTGGGCCTCCCCTGTGTGAGCAGCACAGGTGCCAAACAAAAGCTTTACAGCATGTAACGAGCTGCGATAAACGGCTCCAGTACGGCGAGCGCCTGCAGGGCACTTTTAGCGGCTGGATTCTGGAGCCACATTTTCTTGTAATCACTATTAGCGACATGCGGTTACCTTAGCGGAGTGCCAGCCGACAAATGCTTCTGACGATGCTATCCACAAGAAAGAAAGTCGATAATCAAGTAATGTAGCTTTGTTTTCGTCTGAAAGTCAAACTCCACAGCGTAAGCTGTCATACGAAAGAAATATCTTTGCCCCGAACGGTAATAGTATGTACAACATAGTGGTGATAGTCTTTCATGCTGTGTTTAAGGGCTATAATGGTAAATGAACCCCCGCTATATATACAGTGCACAGATAATTCCTGTATTAAAGAAAAAAACTTTCCTATGTTAACATTTTGAACAAATACAGTAAATTGAGCAGCATAAGATCGGCAACCACAAGCATAATTGTGGCTTAGGTATGTGCCAGTGTACCCGACACGGTGGCTTAGCGGCTATGGTTTTGCGCTGCTAAGCATCAAGTCGCTGGATCGAATCCCGGCCGTAGCGGTCGCATTTTGATGGGGGCGAAATGCGGAAACGTCCGTGTCCCGAGAATAGTGGACACGTCAAATATCCCCTGGGGGATGAAATTAATCCAGTGTCCCCCACTACGGCGTGCCTTGCAATGGAGTCGTGGTTTTGGCACGCAAAACCCCATTATTCAGATATGCGCAAGTGTAAAGAAACTACAGATCATTATCTCTTGTATAAAGTAGACTTTTTTCTTAGACTCTGTTTAAAACGTATTTCCTTGTCGCATCAGAAGCGACAGCACGTTTTCGATCATATTCAGTTATCGGGCTCTTTTTCGGTAACGAAGCAGAACGCAAACAGCTGAAAGAACCATTAAACGGACCTCAATACGAAGGAGCAAGCGCTTGACTACAGCAGCAGGCGCGTTACATGGTCACCGTTTCTCTCTTCAAGTGATCAATGAATTATTCAGGAAAAAAGAAGACTTAGCTACTGACAGACACGCTTCGTAAAAAATTACTTCCACAGATAGCAGCCATTGCGCGATGTTCACGGCAATGATCGTAAGTGCACTGCAGAAGTGTAACGCGCCGGAGGATCCATTTCTTTAGGTACGCAACAGTGTCCCGTTAAACTGCATCATACGCAAAGTCTGGCTTTTACATTCAGTGGCAGCGCTTAATTTTTCGCGCTGTAGGCGTCGAGTGCCGCATTTGAGGCCGCGCTACTCGCCGCCGGATGCCCCTGTACGGGCGCGAGAGACCGAAGGCCACCAGTGAAGCCTGGCAGGGTGTCGCTCATGGAAGTCCTCTTCAGTCGCAGTGCACACAAGCATACACCGCACACTCTCGCAAGCCTCCGTCAACTTTTTCCTCGTGCATATATCTAAGCCGCAACGCTTCCAACGGTGAGCAAGTACCATTCGGTGCTTGACGGCGGCTGCATCGTCGATCGTGTCGACATCGTACCACGCGTCAGACGGCCGGAAACTGCAACCAAGAGGTCGTGGAAAACGGCAGCAGACGGCTTACGTCGCCGATTCCTTTTTTTTTTTTTACAGATATGTACATATTTTCTTTCCGTTGCACAAACGTTCGTTCTCGCATGATTTACAGTATACGCGAAAGCAAGTCTTCCCTATAAGCTTGCCCATTCGTTTTAATCTGCTTGTAGCTCATGCGCCGTCCAGACTACCGACGGTAAGAGCAGAAGCAAAGGAACAGCGGGGAATAGTAAGTATCTGCGCAGGAAAAGTATAAATGGTGACTTATTATGCCAGCACTTAACCGTAAGTCAGCAACCGTAAGGCTGAGTCAGGCGGTTGTGTCTATCTTTAGACCAGACGGACTACTCGCACGATATTTTTTTTTTTTTTTTTTTTGCAGGATACGCCGCAGCGTTTGCTCTATTTCGTGAACAACAGGTTCTTTGGTCTCAGTAAGGAGACGGGCGTGATCAACTGCACAATAGCAATGCATCAGTCGTGCTTTTCGTACGTGCGTTAGAGTCCCTAGGTGCGCTTGTCTAGGACGATGGAGCAATGCGCTCCGCAGTTACTTGTCTGAAGCACCTGGCTTGTGAGCCGCATAAATTACCCTCTTTTCTTTCCTCTATGCAGCATTGCCCTCATGAACCGTGACAGGCGAGCAGGTGGCGTCTTTGCTGACGGAATCGCCATACCTAAACCGAGGATTCAGCGATGCTAAATCCGCAGCCAGAACATTAATGGAACGAGCATGTTGCCTACATCGAAAGAAAAAGCTATGCAGGAATTGGGATCTTTAAGAAGGTCTCTGCGCAAATCCACCCCAAAATTAAAACTAATTGCGTACAAAACTTACATCCGTCCAATCCTCGAGTACTCTTCCATGGTTTGGGATCCGCATAGCCAAGAAAACACTAAAAAGCTTGAAATGATTCAAAGGTAAGCAATTAGATTTGTTTACAATCGCTACAGTTCCTTTACATCCCCCAGCACACTTCTAGATAACGCTAACCTGGATACATTGCAGACAAGAAGACTACATGATCGTTTGAAATACATGTTTTTGCTTTATCATGACAAGCTGCGCATAAACAAGGACACGTACATAGAATCCGTTAATCGGCAATCCACGCCATCCGAGCACCCAAAGAAACTGAGGGAATATTTTTGCAAGACACGAGCTTTTCAAAATTCTTTTTTTCCGCGCACCGTTAGTGAATGGAATGCTCTCTCTGCTGATACAGTAAATTGTACTACTGTTGAGTCGTTCATGGCAAAGCTGCGGCAACAATCCCCTTGATTGACCTCATCGTACATGCCCCCCTTCCCCTATCTGGCCCCGTTCAACGCACGCGCACTACACTTCAATTTACGTTTTCTAGTACTTTTTCAGTGTGCTAAAAATAATTGCTTGGCGTCATGTGTATCTTTCGGTGTTCGCAAGGCGTAGCGTTTACAAATTTATCTTGCTCTGATTATGGTATGTTCACTCGTTGCAGAGATGTTTGTCAAGAGATGTCTGTTGCCGTCATTCTGCCCTTGAATTGTATAATTTCTAGTATTCGAGTTTCTAGCGTTTGTTTTTTGTACCTGTGCATGCATCACGTTATCCCTAGTACCTGCATTGGACTTGCTTTGGCAACTTTTTCTGTTGCGTTTCTAGATTTGCTTCTCTTTGTTTCCAAATATGTTGTGTTATAACCCACTCCTGCCTAAGGCCCCAATGAGAGGTCGGCAGTACCCCTGAAATAAATAAATTAATACAGGGAAAATACTGAACATTCGGCTTTGCCTATTCTATTTCCAAATGTTTATTCGTTAATAGCCGCGTTTGCTATAATGCATATGGTCAAAGTAATATGCATAGCACGCATCTACACAAGAAATTTCTTATTTTCTCACCGCAGTTAGAAGAACACATCAATATAAGCAAAGAGTCATGGCTTCCTAAACCACACTAACTACGTACTGAATAACGGAATGAACGGGCCACTGCATAGTGAAATACCGCCAGGAGAGTAGGAGGAATGCGGCGACGTCAAACTCTGAAATCGAAGTCCCTTCGACGCTGAGAAAAGAAAGAAGTGACCTTGAACCTCTCACTCTCAGTCTCACTCTCAGTCTCTGGGGTTCACTCTGGTGCCCGGTATGCGAAAGGGGAAAAATACAAGTCAATAGCGTGAACACCGCAGGCAGGCTCGAAGAGAGGGCACATTCCTTGTGTTCGATATTAAAGGACCTCTACTAGAAAGCCGAGAAGAGCAACGGCAACTGCTTTGGAATCTGCTGGGATATGCAAACTCTTTGCCAATTTTTTTTTCCTGTCCTGCAAACTTCCGAAACACAAAAAAGAACAGAAGAAGAAGAAAGAACAAAACTATCACCCTTTACACTCTCCCTTTTTTTTTTTTTACCTCCTGGAGAAGCGCCGTTTACTTTTCTAAGCTTGTCTGTTTCTCTCGGTTCAGCTGAGTGACACCGACGCCATGTGAATTTGAAACCTGCCCGCATATGAATAATGCCAAGCTCGTTGTCAGTACGGCAATTTTGTTTGCAAGGCACTCGACATGAAGCTTTGTGAAGCCCCCCCCCCCCCCCCCTCGCCCTCGGCAGGCCAAATGTAGCACTGCGGCACGCATTCGACAAGCGCTAGAGGTAATTTTGTTACCTCTATACACTTTGCGCGGGGCGATTCTAACTCACCAATCTTTCGATTATTAATTTAGTCGGAATTAATCGGATGATGT
The DNA here is from genome assembly GCF_023375885.2 of Dermacentor andersoni. Taxonomy (NCBI): domain Eukaryota; kingdom Metazoa; phylum Arthropoda; class Arachnida; order Ixodida; family Ixodidae; genus Dermacentor; species Dermacentor andersoni. The sequence continues at coordinate 177,044,862 of NC_092818.1, forward strand.
GGCATAAGTAAAAAAGGGAAGCAGGTGTTGTCTTAGTGCTGCATGCAGTTCCCCGAGGCCATGCACGTGAGTGCCACCGCCCTTGTTCGACCGTAAGATTCATGGCACAGCGTACCGATTCATGAGCGTAATGCGAAGACATGAGATTGTTCCCCACCTACGGAAAGGTGTTTCGTCCACTTTCATTTCCATGAATTTATCATTTCTGTAATTCAAATAGTAAGTACAGGTAATTTCCCCTATGTTGTTCTTGGTGTCATTGTTTGTTGGCTTCTTATGATATCATTATAAAAATAGGGCTGCATGTGTCAGTGTGCGCGCGCTGTACTAGTCACCATCCTATGAGCCCCCCCCCCCCCCCCTTATTTCACTCAAGGGAGACTTAAAGACTTGCGTAACTGTGCGTATAGATGCCGTGGGCCATAATATCTCAAGAGCGGTTATGACGCCTTTTGTTATCGTGGCAAAAGTGATAAAACCCATATTATCGGGGATAAGACTTCACATAAGAACAAGTATAAATTAAGGCAGCTTCAACAGTAACCACACACTGCGGTGTTGCACAATACGAAGCGCCAGAAGTTTAAATACACTGTAACAAGACTTTGGAGCAGTTCAAGACCTCTCTTGAACCCTAATGCCTTATCCCCAAATCTATGCGTATTATCCCGGTCGCCACTTTAACAAAGGGCAGCATAACCGCTCTTGAGCTCTCACGGCACACTCTATCAATACATGGAGCTACGCCTACAGAAGTGCTTCAGAATACGACGCGCCTCAAATTTCAGTACGCTGGTGAAGAGTTCACGGCAAGTCGTAAACTGCTCCAAGTTCTGTCCCCGGATTGCGAGCAGTGATCTCTTATCGCGTTATACGACCAGGTACATGCTCCGTTCGCCCTTACGTACCCCGAGCTAAGCATCGAGAGCAATTGAGCGTCCCTTTCAAAAACCACAGACATTTAAGCCCCGACTGACGCGCCAAGATCATCGCTTCCTGCTTGCCAGCCCACCCACGGAGTGCAGCCACTCAAATGAATGCGCATAGAACTGGACCGACTCGTGCTAGCGGCGGCGAAGGCTCTTCATTGGCGGCTGCCACCTGAGAGGCGACTGTACACAGTGCGGCCACACGCACGTCCAACACTCGTCGTCGTCGCGCCAGCCTCGCGCGCAATTCAGAGCTCGAGATTGAGCGCGGACGAACAAAGGCGAACGCAAATATGCGCGTGCGGGACCAGAAAGGAGGCTATCTAGTTCGCTCGCGTCGCCGATTGCATTTTACTCCAGAGTGGTGGTCAATGCCCGACGAATGCCTTCTGCACTGGCCCTGTCGCACGTTGCGTCGTCGAGGCGGTTGTGCTATTCATAGGAGTGATAGACCAATGTGTCAGGAAGTTGCCGAAACTCTCAGCACTGAAATTAAGATTGCAATTCTAGACGCGTCATATATTATACATACAAAATGTAGAAATCATATATTATGTATGCCACGAAATGCTGATTTAAGCGCGGAAAACGTAAAACAAAGCTCATATAGTTGAAATTTCGATATGCTGGATTAAAGTTTCAGTTGTGGATAGCTTAAAGAAGCAATCACTAACTAATTGTTCCACTAATTAAGTTTTGACTCAAATAACATTTTACTTCCATCCTCTTTTTTTCTTTTTTGTACAGATGTGATCTTCATGGCCGTAAACAAAGGCGAGTATTTTGTTCCAATTTTCCTTGTTGCAGAAATGTGCCTGGGCATTACAGGGTTAAGGTAATCGGCAACAAGAGTGCAAGAACGCCAACACGTCCACGGATAGCAAGCAAAAATAAGGATATCACGAGATATTCGCTTTGCTGGACTATGCACAGGCACGCGAGCAAACGCTAAAGCTACAATGAGGGGCGCAATATTACCGAAAATTCAGGCTCGGGGGCAACTTTAAAAAGCCGCGTTTAGGCGACCTTTAATAAAGTATGCGACCGGACTAGATGGTGTAAATGGTAGCGACCTGGGTTGGGATTTTACAGCTGCCCAAAGTGTCAATAAGGGTAAGACAAAGGTTAGAGACACATAGAAACGTTCCTGTGATCCTAATTTAAATTCATATGGAAGAATTGTTATTATATCGGGGCAAATCAGAATACGCCACGCAATACAGGAAACACCCACAGTGGCGTATAGTGGTAGAACGCATGTCTACAGGAGCTGGAGTAACGGTAGGAAGAGTCGGCAGTTCACGTAGCGCGTACAACACGCCTAAGGTTTAACAAGGCGGACACGAAGTAGGTCGAACCGAACACATGACCTCACTTTCTTGTAATTGTCGGCCACGTTGACCAATGCCGCACACTCATTTCCATGGTTGTTGCAAGCGAACCGTCTTTACATCGTGTGGTAGTCATGGCTGCTGGCAACAACAGCAACGAGAGAGAACACAGTAACAGGGAGGCAACCTCAAACACACGCGCTCTAAGCACGACCGCGTCGTCCTAAGTAGGTTCCGTCTCCGCCCACGGAAAGCGTAATGCAGTCTGCTGGCCTTCCGCTGCCGCCCTTACGAAACGCGTCCAGACCAGCTACCGAGTGCCAGTGAATGCGTAAACACCGCTTTAATGCTGCCATCTCAGTCAGCAAAGTGAAGCGTGCAGCACCCGGGCCACTAGTCTAGAGCGCAGAAACGGCTTAGGAGTGCGTTTGCGCCATCTACCGGAGCTGTCTGGATTAGGACGAACTGTGTACAGTCTGGCGCTGCCTGTTTTGCAGGCGGCGACCACTCGCGCTTCTCTGCGTGCAACAAAGACAGCCGCTGCGCTGAGTGACGGGCCCTGCGTTGCGATAAGTGACGCCTTCAGTGTCCAGCTCGGTGACCGCTGTGCTCCGCATGTCATATAATAAGTAAGGCATAGAATATGCAGCTCTGCAAACCCTGTGAAGCGAGACAAGTTAGCCGTGTTGAAGTGCCCATCTGGTACCGCAATATGAGCGAACTTATCTCGAATCACTACAGCAGAGGACGCAAGCGCGCTCCCGAGCGCGTTCATACCGTGGTCTAGGAAAGTGTGCTGATTTGTGATATACAACTTTTGTCTTTGTGGTTCAACTGACTTCGTAATACAGCGTGCAAATGATAATGGACAACGTTAATTCTACATATTTGAGTATAGAAGACAGCTCAACTTATGATTTACCCTAGCGTCACGTTTTCGCTTTGCTACGGTGCAATTAGTACGCAAAAATTGTAAAGTTGCGAACATGCAGTTACCTTGTAAACACTGTGCTGTCGAATGTCTTCACAGTGGCATTAGACGCTGCAAGAGAGCTTTGCCATCTTGCACGTAACACCACGTTGGCGTGCTGGAATGCTCCGCCGAGCCCCGATTGTCATTATGAACCAACGTTACCACTGCATTTACCATCAAAATCTCTTACGATATAAATAAATAGCACAGGTGTGTCGGATTTTGGTCGGAATAGCAATATTCGTAATACTATCGCAATGAGGGAACGGCAGGGAGATTAACCAGGATGAGCCCGGTTGGCTACCCTGCACTGGGGAAAGGGGAAAAGGGATTGAAAGAGGCGAAGGAAGAAAGAAGTTCTCAGTGTGCACTGTTGCGCACACAAGCGTTCATCGCCAAGTGAGTCACAGGTTGTCATACAGGCTGGTGCATTGCAAGAAACGCACCAAATCCTTTCTGGACTTGCACATAGCAGACGCACGAGGCCACGGGCCCAAGGTCTTCTCCTCTGTGAAAGGACGGTCGTCTAAGTGCCTCAAAGCTGCCTGAAGGGCACTCCTCTCGTCTTCCTAAGTGGGGCAGTTACACAGGAGATGTTTGGTCGTTTCTTCGACACCACATGTGCTGCAATTTGGACTGTCTGCAGTTCCAATTAGGAATGAGCAGGCGTTTGTGAAAGAAACTCCTACTCGCAAGCGGCACAATAGCGTTTCTTCCCATCGGTTAAAGCCAGGTAAAAGTTGTGATGTCATATGCGGATCCATGGTATGTAGGCGCCGGTTGGTGAACTCCGGTGTGTTCCATTTTCGTACAGTAATAATATGAGCAAGACCGCTGAGGTGCCGCGCTGCATCCGTTCTCGACAATGGTATCCAGGTGCTTTCACATTCTTTATGTGCCTCACGGGCAGCCTTGTCGGCATTTTCCCCGCCCTTAATGTTCCAGTGCCCAGGTAGCCACTGAAATACAATGTCGCGGCCTGTGTCCACCGCTTGTTGGTAGCGTAACCGTATGTATGCTACCAATTGTTTATGTGGGCTGCGGTGCAGAGCTGATCATATTGATTGCCTTCAAGTCACAGAAAAAAGCTGAGTGATTTGGTGATTGTGGCTGCACGTATAGCACTGCGCTATGATGGGCCGAAAGTTCGGATCCTGTCGATGTTGGGACGTGGCTGATCTCAAACTTCTTGCATATTGACATCGACGGAATGACTACCACGCCAGTAGAGCTGGATAGAGTCGAAGAGCCATCTGCATAAATGTGGACACGATTGGAGTATGAATCTTGCAGTAGATGTAGAGCGGCTTGATTCAGGGCGCAAGTTGGCAAGCCGGACTTCTTTCCAACTCCTGGAATGGAAAGCCGCACTTGTGGCTGCCGGATACAGCACAAAGGACAAGGTGATCTTGCTGCAGGCGTGAAATTGGATGGAAGAGAGGATCGGTAAGAGGCTACAAATCAATCACAATGAAATGACTGGCTCACCAATGTGCGCTCACTGCAGATCTGAGAAGACTATCAAGCACAGCATCTGCCACTGTTCCCGCTTGGAGCAACAACACCCTACTCTTCCAGCGCGCTTTGAGCAGACTGAACGGTCGGCCATTCATCAAAGCTCAGATTCTGGGAGCCTCGCCTTACCATTGATCAGTCTAGAAACCAACGATAGCTCTTCTGCAGAGCCTGAAGACAGCGAACTTGAGTGCTCCTCTAGAGACACACCACTCTTTCTCTGGCACTCGCGATCAATCTGAAGCTTTGCCTCGTCTATCTCTTTATCGCTCCACCGCTCCAAGTGTAACATGCGAAGACATAGTTCAGCTAAAGGTTTGTTCAAAAATCAGAATGCTCAAGTGCCCATGATAGACAACGTGCACCTTGATTTAGGTTAACGTTAAAGAATCCCATATGGTCAAAATTAATACCGCGTCCTCTACTACGGCGTCTCTCATAACGTCATGATTGCTTTGGGATATCAAGCCCGAGGAACCAATCAATAAAGCAAGCCCATGACCCATAAATGTTCTGCAGAGTTACAATGTGTGAGCATGTTTGGGCTACTTTCAAATTACCTTAAGTATCGCCAATAAGCAGTGGTAATGAATGCCATCACGTCTTCTATGCGGTACTTGCTCACCGGTGTTCGTGAAGGGTCGGTGCTCGGACCATTACTTTTTGCCTAATATGTAAATGACTTGTCGCATACATTGGAGTCCTTTAACGTGCTGACGTACGCTAACGATACGTGCACTACACTTACAGCTAATAATCCTAATATTCTTGAGGTAAAAGCAAACGTCGAATTAAAAAAAATATCGCCCGATGGTTATCAAATACTTGATGAAGTATTCATACAAAAAAGGCTAAATATGTCGCCTTCCACTCCATGGGTGGAAATCTGTAAATATTAGTGAAATGAGGTTAATAATCAATGAGTCTGAGAAGGAAGAAACATCTTCAGTTAAATAGCATTGAATTTTTATATATAACCACTTACACTGGCAAATGCAGATTCAAAGTATTTGCTCCAAATTAGCTGCGGGATGTCATCAACTCAGGCTCGTAATTACTTTGGTGCCATCACGCTACGAGTTATTTGCTCTTATTCATTGCCACCTTTTATATTTCATTGAGTCTTGGGGTGGCACATAGCGAACTTATCTGGACGCAGTAAGCCGAATGCCAACGGTGCTGAGATAATTATGAACAACAATAAGCATAATGACCCTAGCAAGCCTTTGTTCAACAGATCACTGATTCCTCCCTTCTACCTCTTATGGAAACTCAGAATAGCAACTTATGTGTACACCTATGTCAATTACAATCATCATTTTCATGTGCCGTTGTTTCAAGCGCCTTCTCGTTGTACTAGAAAATTATTTTTTGGTAATGTTAATATTCTCACTAATAATGTTAGCGGTGAACGTCTACTAAAATTATGTGGTATTAAAGCCTGGAACGCAATTCCTTTCTTAATAAAAATGTCACCTCGTTTTGCTAACGCACTAAAAAAATACTACATAAAACAAGTAACAACTCCCTCACGTAATCAAATATTTATCAAATGAGCGACTCATTAGCACTATTGCATGCATATTATTTTTCTTTCTTCTTCTCAACATAGCTTTATATAATGTAAAATAGATTTTATATTAGATTTGATTAAATTTGATTGATACTATGTTCGATCTTATATTTCATCCAAATTGTAGGCTTGAGTGTTGATGAACTGTTGATTTGATATTTGATGATTGTATATTTGAGATTCTTGATGTAGTTTGCTCTGTCCAAACTGTCATTGTAAAGAATATAATTTTTGAACCCAAACTAGCTTAAGGCTATGGGTGCACTCAGTGTATGCAGTTTTACGTCACCAAAGAAATAAATAAAAGTCAATCAATCAACCAAAGCATATACACATCAGTCAAAGCACCTTTTGCTTCCTGTTGGTGCTGCCTCCCATCATGCACAGACGGCTGTAGCGTTCGTCGGGCGTATCCTGCGCTAAATGTTTATAAACTTGTAACGCAATTCCTTCGCATCAATGTTTCCCGTCATTTAAAATGCTGACGCTACATACTTTACAGCGATATAAGCGGTAAATACACTGAAGCGAAGTTTGTGGTGTCTGTCATGGTGTGTCGTGATCATTTTTTATCGCCATCGTCAACCTTCCGTAGTGCGCCTCGTAGAGGAAACGGATGGTGCCGGAAAGCACACGTCGGAACGGAGCCACGGCGCGCGGCCGACCTTTGCATACAGAAGCAACTGAGACGTCGCATTACTCTTGACGCTTTCGCAAGGCGCGAAACGCGGTATACGTCGCAGAAGGTCCCATAATCATGAAATACTTAAAGCCAGCGACAAGCGTTTCTTTCTCCATCTGCGCCAACACAACGCAACGCGGGGTTACGGACGCCTGCGCATGGCCCAAGTGTGAGACACGTCGCGTGTCCTGACCACTGGTTCGCGACGCGGCGGCCTGCTTTGAATTAAGAATAACTTTACAGCGGACCAGGAACTACTGCACCGCGCAACAATGACCAGAAATTAAGCGCATCGTTCAAAGGAAGCCGCACCTGTTTATCCCGTTGCACTATACACACGGAGCAGGCGCAGCCTTGCCTCATCAAGTGCGCACGGCCGAGACGACCAGGGTGTCGCCTGCAGACCTCTCAGTCTTGGTCACGATGGACGCTTGCACGGAAATGTCGCAACTCTTACTTGTCCTAGCCTGTTTTGTTGTACGTCTGCAGCGCGAAACATGTTCTCATCTGGTTGGCGAAACGTGTCGCAACTCAACGCACTTTTTTTAGTGTGCTGCGAGCATGAAGTTCATTAATTACCTGCCTGTTTTGCCATTGGTACTGTTATTAGTAATCATGTAAACATATGTAAACACAAAACAGAGAGAAAGAGAAGCAAGCTAGCAATTGTCTCCTGAAAGAGACGCGAGGTATATACTTGCTTAGAAAAAGAAAAGAACAAGAGCAAGATACACCACAGCACATCACATTATAGACAGAGCATGAGCACCGAAACGAGAGTCAAATCCATAAAGCTGAGAAAAATTCTAGCGGAGCTTTCTGTGCCTCGCAACTAATTAAAGCTCGATTTTTCGGAAAGGAGAAAAAGATCGCTGAGCGCAGTGAAAGATCAAGCTACTGGAAGTGGTTGCTCAGCAGCACAGAACGACCACACACTGTTGAAAGTTGGACATTCTAAACGCAAGTGTTCAAGCGTTGCGCTGTAGTGTGCACAAGCCAGTCACAAAGGGCTCGGTACACGTCCTTACCGGTGGCGGCGATGTACTAAATTAACGCGCCCGATGTGCAACTCGGGGAAACGGAACCGGACCCGGAGAGTTATATCCCGCGGTCACTGCTACAGGAATGACAGATTCCAATTGTAATGTGTAGTTTCGGTTTCGAATTATTTTTTTTTTTCAGTTTGGACTGGCCAGAAGACCTCGTAGCGATGGTTGTTCTTTCAAGAACAGCATCACTGATATTTTGCACTGGAAAATTGCGACATAAAGGCAGTCTCGTTGCCTTGCTTGTTTCGTCACGGACGCGCGCGCGTCGCCACCATTCGCCCGGTCAAGAATTTTTGCAGTATTCGGACAATACGAGAACCTCAAGCCCATGAGATTTACCTACACTAAAAATAGAAGAAAAGAAATTCATCAACGCCGAGGGCCCACAAGTAATCGCACGCTATGGTGCAAGAAAAGGTTCTATATATTTGTGCACGCGTTACTGCTTATACATTCGTACACAGGGAAGAGCAGTTTTACTCTCAAAATCTGTGCAGTGATGCCCAGAAAGCCACAGGTGCCCCAGTGCACCAGTAATCCATAAAATAAAATCCCCGTTGCCACTCAGCCTTTATGCGGACCGTTGTCGAAGCATGTTTAGTATATGTAAGCCGCCTAAAGAAGACCGCCGCAAATGCGCATCCTTAATCCAGTATGTATTGCTATGCTGCGTAATGCCTAAGCTCCTGCAGTGGGCCGGCACCAAATCGGTGCACTCAGCCATGATGGTCACGCACTCGGGTACGCACACGCGTGTAGAAAACCCGAAAACCAGCGCTTAGCCGTTGCTCCTCGTAAAACAACGCTCGAGTGGAAAAACGTTGCCCTTAGCAGCATATGTCGAAGGCCGTGGCCTGCCCCCTGTCATCCGGTTTCGTAGGGTTCACTTTGATTTCAGGCGTGAAGTACAATTTGCGGCTTCCTCTAGGTACAACGCCATCCTGTAAGTTATGCGGGTAGGAATGTGAGGCAGTCATAGATGTGCCCGGATCTCGAATCTTGCGCCGTTCAGACACTCGTGTATTTCACGTGAATTGTTAAAGCGAGTAGCGCCGCACACGGGCCAGAACTCCTTCGCTAGAGAGATCAACGTTTGCCAAAAAAACTATCCTCCTCTGTCATTCCTTAGGTCCGTGTGTTGCGCATCATTCCAGGCATAGTCTTAAGGTGGCACAGTGCTACCGTACATTGTCCATCTTCATTGTAGACTAACGGGCTGCCTTCTTGTTCACATTCAGGCCTGTTATGCAAAAATGGAGTGAACGAGCTTCACCTAACTGATAATATTTCATTCTTTCAGTGAGTCGGTCATATTTGTAAGCTGAGAGGCACCGTAGTACAAGGCTGTGGAACAGATCTTTTCCCATTCGGTTCGTAACATTTCACCTAAATTTTAGTACACGGGCATTATTGCATTTATCTACCGGAGGTACGAGGCCACCGCGATCTCAAATTGAGCCCACGACCCCGTATTCAGCACCTCAATCCCATATCCACTGAACCAGCGTCATTGGTCGCCCTTATCCAACATCATAAAACTTAGAACTTTAGTACAGTCTATGTTGATCGAGAATGACGTCTTGTCTTATAGTCAGTGGCAACCATGCACTCATTTAAAACGAGTCAATTGTATGGCTGAATCGTTTGAACAAATGGTGAATATTCGTTTGAAGGAGGAAACAAAAACAAAGATAAACAATCACACGGGAACAGACTCAACGAGCATATGCACGGTTGTCTTCCTTGTTATTCCTTAATTTTGTGGCATTTTGCTTTGCTCTCGGCACGCAGAAAAGGAAGTCGTCGAAGGTTTAGCATTTTGGCCCACGTAGCCGAACCGTACGCTCCGCGTACGCAGCAGGTGGAGCCAGGATTATGCAGATGCGACAAGAGTGGCGCGCAACCAGGTAGACGCCGTGCTGCTTTCCGCCCTCGATCGTCGGTGGGCCGAGCGGCCTTGGACTTGCCGCGATCACGCGCCCTTCCATCGCTACGTCTTGCGGTTTCGCCCGTGCCTCTTGCGCAAGCGGCAGCTGGATGGCCGCGCGAAGCCAGGGCCCACGTGCGCACCATTATTGTCGGCTCTCCCGCGGGTGCTGTATGTTTTAATTTCTATAGCGCGGTAAAGGTACGCAAAGCGGAACCAGCGGGTGTGCGAGCGAGCGGAGGCCTGCTCAGATCATCTTATGTTTACATGAATACGACAGTTGGGCGTCGCTTCACATTTCTATAGCACGTCGCATAAATGCAAACGGTGGTAATGCGCCAGGATAGAGAATCGCTAAACTGCGCCAGGACAGGATTAGATTGAGGCTGGTAAGTCGACTTAAGCGCTGTGAGCATAAACGCTGGCGTTTTGCTCCCAGGGGGAGAGGAAAAGCGAGACGGCTGCCGGCGTGTGCTCTCGACCTCCTCAAGCATATTCCAGAAAGGCTCCGGTTTCCTTCGGAAGAAGGAAAATGCGGCACCTGTAAGCGCTGTCGCCCAGTATTTGGTACTAGCGTGTACTAGAATCTTAGTATCTTAGTACTACAGCCGCGTTCAAATGAATACTAAAGCAGTGTCTGTCTGTCTGTCTGTCTGTCTGTCTGTCTGTCTGTCTGTCTGTCTGTCTGTCTGTCTGTCTGTCTGTCTGTCTGTCTGTCTGTCTGTCTGTTTGTCTGTCTGTCTGTCTGTCTGTCTGTCTGTCTGTCTGTCTGTCTGTCTGTCTGTCTGTCTGTGTGCGTGTGCGTGTGCGTGTGTGTGTGTGCGTGTGTGTGTGTGTGTGTGCGTGTGTGTGTGTGTGTGTGTGTGTGCGTGCGCGTGTGTGTGTGTGTGTGTGTGTGTGTGTGTGTGTGTGTGTGTGTGTGTGTGTGTGTGTGTGTGTGTGCGCGTGTGTGTGTGCGTACGTGCGTGTGTGTGTGCGTACGTGCGTGCGTGCGCGTGTGCGCGTGCGTGCGTGCGTGAGTGCGTGAGTGCGTGAGTGCGTGTGCGTGGACAGAGAGACAGAGAGACAGAGAGAAAACTGAACAAGCATATATTGGTACAAGCATATATTGGTCAATTGTGGAAGCTAACAGCGCGGCGTAAACGAAATTGTGTTGCTAGTCTTCGTCTTCATCAGTCGTACCCTTGTTCATCGCTTTTCATGCGTGTGTGTGATCGAATTGTCGACAAAGGCAGAAGATATAACGTATGGAGGCGAAATTTCGCAGGAAGCCCTGAAAATTTTCAGTCACAAAATAGATACGGATGTGCACCTCAAAGGGTCTGACAACAAATGATAAGGCCTGTAATTTCCCAATCAAATTTGGAATTCTTATGTCAAGATATAGAGAAGAGAGGAAAGGAAAAGCAGGGAGGTTAACCATGGGAGGAGGGAGAAACAAGGGAAGACACTCGCAGAGAGCTGTCGAATTAAGGTACTGAATTAATGCCCTCGTTGCTATATATCTGTGCTAGCGACGGGCATGGCCATAGTCTAAGGATATTCGTTTCTGAAGACAGCCTTGAGTCCAGCAGATTTAGCTAAAATGTTCCCTTTGGTCTGCGCGCAAACTTGTGCTTACTTCAGCGGATTCTTTAAAGACTTTAGTATAAGCTGAATTTTGTATTTGGAAATTTTTATGGGCCCTTAGGCGGACGCTATCAACTGACGGTATTTTGGATGTATGCCATATAAAAGTTTGCATATACCTGCTAAAGTTGTTGCTTTTTCCTGACACTTTAATGCAGCAAGACAGACATCCCCTTAATTTCACGACAAACTTGGGCTCTCCCCTACGACGACCTGAACGGATCTAAGCCTACGTCTACCAACTCTCCTCTGCAAATATCAGAGAACGGGGATCAAGTATGGAGGTCGGAGTAGAGGGACGAGTATCCTGCTCAAATGCACATTTGCTTTAACCTACTTTCATAGTTTACATTTTATGTAAAACTATTTTTTTCAAAGTCAAAACTATGTAGTTTTGACAGTGATATTGATTGCATAATCTTTTCCAAGAACGTTGTCTCAAAATTAGCTGAAGTTCTCGTTAATCTACAGCTATACGTCACAACTTGTTCCTCTACGCATCTAATTTCTGCCTCTTCGCGACAAGCTTTTCATGAGAGAGAACACTGTTTTGGCTGAAGTGTTTTTAAAATGAAGTACAGAACAAAATCAGGAAACTCCAGATGGTTTGCTAACTTTCAAGACAAAGTTTGCAACCTTTAATAGACGCTAACACCTGCGCCTAAAGCTTTGAAGAATGTATCATGTGATCAGCCGTCTGGAACCTTGCATGTGTAATGATCTGTGAATTTTAAAACACCCAAACCCTTGATTGTCAGCGTTCCCTGAAGGGCCCGGAGTATTCAGGAAAAGAGGTCTACGCCTGTTGATTGCGTTCCTCAGAGACCTTGAACTGATGGATGTTTGGTTAAACATTCTTACTAATATCAGATGAGATGCTCAAGTGTAACGATTGCTAGCCAAGCACGCCAGGCTAATCTTGCCTCATGAACCACCACCGCGACCACTACCAGGGACACCACTACCGCCACTAGCTCTTCAGAGTCCTGCGCCCATTTCCTTTTTATCCAGAGTTATTTTTCCGAATTCTGGAAAGCAGCTGGTGACCGACTTAGACGGCACTTTTAATATAAAGAGCTCAGAAAGGCTCGCAGCGATGCACTCGCAAATTCATAACAATGCTGAGAGTGTGGATATCAACATCGATTATTATGAGATGCTGAAACCAGGACTTGAAGATATAAAAGGAGAAAGGATCATTGTCATACTCTCGTGCTGTGGACATTCCTGCTCGTAGAGCACTTAAGAACGACGTTCTTCAGACATTCGAGGTAGCACGAACTTCTGTCCTCTCTTCTAATGGGCAGAAAAATAAAGGAACTACCTAGACAAGTATCAATGCCATCCGATACCACGCCGAAGAGCTCCTGGGAGCGAGCGCGCAAGACAAGCGCACCGACGCATCCTCGGCGAACATAAAGGACTTGCGTTACTCGCTCCCTCAAGGAATGGCGCTAGAATAGGGACACGCACGCAGCGTTTCAATCGGCATATTTTCCACGAGTGTCAAAATGGCGTCTGTGCTCGTCACTTTCTTCAATAGTGAAAGTTATCATTGTCTACCTTGGCACTTGCCAGCCCCCTCTCTTTCTCGCCCACGGTCCTGCCTGCAGGCCTTCAGAATCGCTTCCGGCTCCCACGGGAGCATGCCGGGCCCAGAACTGGACTCGCCAGTGAAAAACTTCACGCCGGGATCGTCGTCCCTCGCGAAAGCCTTGCTCGACGCGTTCGGCGAGCGGAGGTGCTTGCGTCACGCGATCGGCTCGTCCATCTCGGGCGCGACGGCGCGAGACGCGGCACGCTGACGCGATGGGCCGCTCCTCGCCTTTCACGGGCTCCCCGGCGTGTTTACACAGACTTATATACTTGCTTAGACGTTGTAATGACTGCACTCTTTCGACCATTCTTGTTTCTTGACGAGCGAAGACTTCTCTCCCCCTTCAATCTTCCTTTCACTATTTCTTTCCCCTGCACCTCGGTCGCCGCTTTATTCGGGTTTTAAAATAGCCGGCACTGAGCTTTTCGGAGGCCCCCGGGCTTTTGCCTCTAACTTATTAAATCTCTCTGTCTCTCTCTGTCTTTGTCTGCGCCACTGTCTTTCTCTCTGAACACACTGTTAGGCAGAGCCGGGTGCCTTCCAATGTGTCAAAACAAAGTGTACTTGTAATATATGTCGCAAGAAAGGTTGAACAGGTCGCTGATAAACGCACTATGCAATCTGTCTTGTGGCGTACACATGATCCCTTGAGGTAGTGTTTGTCGGTTCTCTAATAAGAGCCTCACTTTTGACGATTTTCCCACCGTGTTTGCTCAGACTTATTACTTGGGTACTGTAATGGCGCCGCTCGTTTCTTTTTTTTATTTTCTTTCCGATACTCCGTTGTCACTCCTTTTTTCTCAGTAATGCGACCATCGCTGTCGTCAGTTTCAGTGCTTTAAAGCGAACTTCGGACCGCAGACGACGTTTATTTTTCACTCATTAATCTATCATCTATCCCTCATCGTTCCCTTTCTCTGCTTCTGTCTTCGCTCAATCACTGCGTTCGCTTCACATAGATTGCAACAAGTGCGTTAGAGGTGCACAATTTTTCCTCTCTCACTATGCATAGGTTTACGAAAGGCGTTTTACTCAATCGTTCGTTACCTGAAGTCATTCACGCGAAGAATAACATTTCATTTAAACTTCAGTTAGTTGGTTAAAAACGTCAAAATTACTTTTCCCCAGATTCAAGCAATAGAAACAGCGAGATGAAGATTTCAATTGAACAACAGTGAGCGAATGTGGAATACTTCGACCTGGAGCGAACGCATATCAATAAGGGGACTTGTCATCGTCCGGGACAACAATAGGCAGATTTCACCACATTGAAGGCGCATGCGCCGCGGCCCTATCGGCACCTTGACAGTAGTCCTTGTCGCTTTCCCTCTGTGTACCCGGGTTCAAGGCAGCATATATTAAGTTGAGTGCCGACGTCAATGCCACTGCGTTTTTTTTTTTTATGAACTTAAAGAGGACGCTGGGGAGCGCGTCTTTTCAACTCACGGACTATTGTTAAACTTCTTTAGTCTTACATCCTTGCCTTTCTATATCGAGGGGCAAGCGGGTTTATCGTAGTACAAACACAACACGCTTTCTACTATATGTGCCTTGCAGCCTGTTAAGAGTTACTACTGCCGGCATGCTTTGCGGCAGCGATGGCGTAGTGAAACTCGTCGTGAAACTGGTACATCGCTTTCCTTGGCTTCCTCTTAACTACGAAGTCCAAGAAGTCAATGGTGACAATGGAAGACAATGGTGAGAACTGGGTAGCGTAAAATGAAAGTATTCAAAATGAGGTTCAATAACGTGGCTGTTTGGGCGTGTTGGCTCAGGCCAAAGCGCAAACTGCAGCGTAAAATCTAGCTGCGTGCCGGCCTATGGAGACTGCACCATCGTCACGAGAAGCAGCTGGCAACTGACGCGTGAAATTTTCGAGACAGAGATGATTGATAGTTTAGGGGATAACTGTGTGTCCAAGCCATCGATTGCTTTAACTTCGAAGGAATTACGATACTTACGTCGTCACTGATTGTTTTGCTAGGCGCGCTTGCGTGATGTTCGGCCACAATATGCCTTTACATTCCGTGCTTCGCGGGTCTCAATAAATTGTTGCAAGTTAGCGCTCGTGTGTCTGTTTTCTTTTACCATCCTCGTATGATTGTGCGCTTGAGGTTTTGGCAAAATGAGGGAGAAGGGATAACGACAGGACAGGGGGAGGACTTTTATTTCTTCAAGCAGGCAGGAGTTTTCAATCTGATGTGTGCTTTGTTATGTCAAAAAAAAAACATGAACTTGTCCCGAAAAACGTTATATGCCGTCTAGTGAAAAAATATGCTTTGATACCCATATCTTCTTTCTTAACTAATGCATTTGGTTAGGCAAGTGACTGTCTCATGTTGTTGAAAAGTATGTATAGCATACATGAATCTTGCACCATATGCATTTGAATAAACGCAGCCCCGCGGTTTTCTCGCAGTATTTGAGGGCCCGTCTTCGTGCTCGGAAATTAGATTTCTCAAGTTTGGCAGAATGGCAGAGATATGTTGTTTTCAGACAACTAGGCGTGATAAGGGAGTCCATCATTACGTCACGCAGGCTTCCTCTCCCTATTTGGGACCTAACAATCGGTACATAGCTAAGCGCAACAACAAGTGGTCAAACCACACCTGCGCCTTCCGCTGCTCGAAGACAAAACGTACTGGTAATAAATGGGCCGAATAAGAAGAAAAAAAGAAGCGAGTAGCATCTGTTGCATGCAAACGCGCCTAGCGGTACACCTGTCCCCACGCATGCCGCTCCTTCAAAACAAGAGGGGAAGAAACAGGAAGGACAACGTCAGCCGGCTCCAGTCTAAGCCAAAGCTGCTCGCGTGCGTCGCTCCCAGGAAGAGGGGGTCTGCAAGGCTCATCCGTCTGCTCTCCGACGCTGGAAGGACAGGTTTTTTTGTTTGTTTGTTTTTTCGGCTATCGAACCAAGCGTCTGCAGTCGGGCTATCGTATTCACCCGCTCGCCCCCGTCGTCTCGGCGCTGCGCCCTCAGCTTTTGTTCCCGACGCCATCACTCAGAATCACAAGTCGACATTTGTCTTCTCGGGCGAACGATTATGAGCCTTCGCCGTGCGCCTTCTCGTCCCGATCGAACGACTCGGCCACGTTGCCCAAAAGTCTCGGCGCAGGTCGCTGCTTGCGCAATGCAACTAAGTACGAACATCCGGACTGTGAGGCGGGACGCTCCAGCCGTGCTTTATAAGCGGACCGGGTGTGACATAAACGAACGCGCGGGGCAAGCACCGGCGACTGCCGCTAACACGCGAGCGATGTGTGGAACAATTTTTCTTCGTCATTGTCAGTTTCTAGCGGAGAGGAGTGGTCAGGCCTCTGCCAGACCGCTATCTTATGGTTTTATAGTTCGGGTTTTTTGTTTGTTCACTCTTCTCTGCGTGCATCAATAGGAGACTGTTCGAGCGTGTGAGCCGTGGTGAAAAGTGAAAAAAAAAATGCGCAACACAGATTTTGCGGGCATCTGTCGACGAACACCGATTGCCGAAAACCAATTCATGAAATATGTTCGTGCGTCGCAAATGCCTGCTGCTAGTGAGTCTCAAATATGTCAGAACTCGGAAATGAAAAGCAAACGCTTGCGCGATATAATTTCGTTACAATACCTGTCGGCTGAGGTCCAGTCACGTGGAATTTCTCGTCCAGCTGAGTACGACAGCGTTTTTTTTTTCAGTCATTTCGCTATATTTATTTCAAGATATTTCAACGATAGTTTCTGACATTAATAAGTAATACAAGTGTTTACCACTTTGTTCCACCTCTCTATTAACAATCGACAAACTGACAGTGATATGAAACGATGGAGATTGATCGGTCCGTTATGCATCTTGAAACTTATATACTTGTGAAAATAAACAAAGCTCACTAGTGGCAATGAGAGAGAGAGAGAGAACAAACGTTTAATAATCTCATCAGTGAGAAAGATTTCTTTCTTCACCCAAGGCGGGTGGCTTCCTCAGTCCAGGTAACCTTTGCTACTACCCTAGCCTGGTTCACTAATTTGCGCTGGTCCTTTAAGTCCGGGGCCGCGAACATGGCCTCCCACGATTCTTGGCGGTCTTCTTTTGTGTTTGCGTCTTCGGTTCTTTTTGACTTAGCTTCTTGATTGTTGGATCCTACAATGTTTGGACCCCCCCACCATGTGACAAAGGGCGTGCTGCACCCCGCAGTGCCGGCAAAGGTATGAGACTCGGTTTGGGGGAAATTTCATGCATTATAATGCCCTGTACATAGGAGTTTGTTTGGAGACGCCACAGAGCAACTGCTTCTTCTCTAAGTAGACTGGGTTGCGGTAAGCGGTATACCCTTCTTTCAAAGTTGTAATGCTGCAGGATATCCGTGTATTTCTTTAGAATATACTCGGACCTTGTCGCCTTTCGGAAACCTCCTGGCAAGAAAGCCAGAGTTGTACAATCTCGGGCTCCGGCGTGTTCCATTTCGTTTTCCGCCGGTGACTCGTGGCCAGGGTTCCAGACGACGTACGTCTCGGGAACTTGCGTGCATTTCGATATTTATTGCAGCATTTTCAGAGCTTTGGTGGCTATCATGCCTTTTGGAAGTTACGACACGCGGATTGCGAGTCGCTCAGTATTACGGCATTTTCGGTGCAAGTGGAGATGGCCAGTGCTATTGCCACCTCTGCGGCCGTATCCGAATCTCTTGTGAATATCGTGAGAGCGGCCTTTTCTTTGCATTGGGTATTAATTGCGGTTATAGTGAAAGCGGGCATCATTGGCTACTTTGCCGCATCCGTGTATGTTATGCGAGGATCTGCAGAGAATTTCGTGTGCAGTGCTCTTGCTCTTGCCAGTCTTCTTTCCTTATGAAAGTTCGGATGCATATTGTGGGGTACAAGTGCGATTGAGACTGAGTCTCGTATGCGCGTTGTGAGTCTTGATTTGTCATCCGATCTCGCAGCTGCCTCCCCATCGTAACCGAGGCGAAGTATCATGCTTCTTCCGGTGGGAGTCAATTCGAATCTTTGAATGTGACTTGTTATGCGCGCTATTCGAGTTCCTCCCACGCGTTGTGCAGTCAGAGTTTGAGTAATCGTGCCGTAGATGTTTTTTCGCGAATTCCCAATGCAATCTTGATAACTTTTCTAATCGTAATGTTTAGTTTTTCCATTTCTGCAATCTTCAGTGCCAGATAGAGGGTGCCATACGCAATACGGCTCCTGATGAGCGCCTGTAAGATACGCAGCGTGTCTTGCACTTCGAGTCCGTGTCTTTGGTTTGCAACTCTCTTAACGAGGTGCGTCACTTTCGCTAGCGATACTTGAAGTTTTGGGAAGGTCGCGGCTCCCGACCGGTCTTTATGCATGACAAGGCCAAGTATTCGCAACGACTCTGTTCGTAGTATTTCGATTCCGTTAAGTGTTATGCTGGGGTCGGATTGCTCAAAGGCGGGTAGTCTAGCTACCTCGAGTTCTCGCTTTCAGCACTATAGCAGTTCTGATTTTTCGGGTGCGCACTGTAGTGAGCATTTGTTTAAGTATTTAAAAAACAGCCAGCAACGAAAACTATATTGTAATCCACCAAAGCAGTTTTGGCGAGGTCGCTGTATACCATGTATGAAAACTTACTAAGCCTTCAGCCCGGTCACATGGGCCCACTTTCCTTTTTCGGCCTGTTAAGGGGCGTGGAACACGGCGCTTGTCGTGCGCTACTAGTCGATCATGTTTAATTGTAATCGACGTTTCACTTAATAGACATTTGTCAATCACGACTGGATGGGTGTGTACATGGCGTCTGTTGCCGCGGATCTCTGCGTTTGGCTAAACGAGTCCTTTTCTTTTTATATATTTTTTTCTTTCTCAGTGTGTAAGGCGTAGCCAGTGCCTTTGGTTTGGAGGACATTTATCTTATAAATAAAAAGCTCTCTCTTTGACAAGCGGTATCAGAAATTGACATTTGGTTTCCATTCAGTACTTTTTTTAACCTTCCAATCCGACACAAGGGTTATGGGTGACGCCGTAGTGGGCAACTCCGAATTAATTTTAACTATTTGGGATTCTGCAACGTGAACCAGGCACGGAACCCAAGCGCCTTGATTTCGCACCCATCGTAATGCGGCCGACGCACGAGGAATCGTAGCAATTCATTGTTTTACTCAACGTCAGTGGCACAGAGCCACCGTGGCGCGTTGAAAAAAAGGTTATGTCACCCCGCTCGAACTTTGTAGAATGATAAGAGGCCGTCAAGATGTTGCGAAATGCTTTATTTTTAAGCGTGAAATGCTTTTAGATACCGTTGTTGGCGACTTTCAAGGGACCTTGAGCCAGAAACCACAGCCATTATCCAGGCACTCAAATTTAAAACATCCGCGCAGCTTGCGAGAACAAAACGAGATCATCCGGACAACCAGTCAAAACATCAAAAAATGCGGTCTCTGGCCACGCTGTGTGGCGCCTACTGCAAGGCTCTTCAACCCGCCGCGGTGGCTTAGCGGTTATGGCGCTGCGCTGCTAAGCGCGATGTCACGGGATCAAATCCCGGCCGCGGCGGCATCATTTAGATGGAGGCGAAATTAACGAACACCCGTGTCCCGTGCATTGGAAGCTCGTTAAAGATAACCTGGTGGTCAAAGTTAATCCGGCGTGCCCCACTACGGGGTGCCTCGAAATCAAATCGTGGTTTTGGCACGTAAAACCCCAGAATTCAATGCATTCTTCTTCTAGCTAGGCAGTGCGCTCCGTCGCCCTGGCGTCTTTCACTGCCTGTTGTAGGGCCATCAGCCAGTTATTTTCTTCTAGCTGGGAAACGCCCATATGGACCAGTGCACAGTATGGTGTGGTGTGGTGTAGTGGAGTGTACCGTTGCGAACATGCACTGCACCCATTTTAAGATTGTGGCTAGTACCATCTCCAACCAATATACTTTGCCGGTTGCCATTTCATGCTTACATCCACTCTCGATTACGGGAGAGCCAGCAATTGTGTTGTTATATTGAACTGTTCTTAATGTAATTTTCACGCTGTTAAAGTCGCACTCGCAGGCTCGAACTGAACCGAAACTGACAATGCAAGTGTGTTTAGCCCATGAACATGACTGTGTGACAGGTACTTGGAGCAGCAGCCGAAATTATCTGCAAATATTATCGTTATTTGCATTTGCAATGCTTCGAAATTCGGTCCTTGTAACTAATGAATTCCATATCTCTAACAGCATTCTCAATATTCAACGACTGGGTTCGTTAACCTGCGGTTGCATGACATGCCAAGTTGCACTTCATGGTTTAATGTCAACTAGGACAGTCCAAATTCGGACAAATGTTGCCTTCTTTACATGTCTATAAAACCGCCATGTTTGTTTTCTTTCCGTATTCTCTTCTTTTTTTTCTTTTTGGCTTAGCATGTTTGTGCGTTTGTTGTATGCGTCTGCGTGTGGGGAAAGGACTAGGCTCAATTTCTTAACTCTGCCTTGGGACACCTGGTCATAATGTAGACTACCCTCCCATTTAACTACAGTTATTAAACAACAACAACAACAAATCGCGACTGAGCTACTCCAGGAAGCTCGGTGAAGCCTTGTGAAATCAGATTGATTTGTCATATTACACTCGTCAAAGGAAATACCCACTCTGTCTCGAAATAACTTACAGGGGTGGCAGTCGCCGTCCTCTTGCGTACAACCCGCACGCGTGTAGCAACAATTCGCCGATATCGTAGCAGGCGAACAGAAGCTAACGGCTCCCAGCGATCGACGAACGATTGCTCATCGATCAGCCAACGCCACCCGGACCCGTTCTCTCGTATCCTCGCCTCGGCGACACGTACTACGTGTATAAAGTTTTACAATACAAGCAGCCACAAAATGATCAATCGGTCCCCCGCGAGCTCGCCATCTGACCGGCCCCTCGCAGCGGACGTGAGTGGGGGGAGGGGGCTCTAGTTGGGGACGTGCGGTGAAGCCCCGTATACGGGCGACCAGTCAATATTACTAAGCCCGCGCAAACACCCTGCAAATAAAAGGACTCGCAGCTCGTGTAAGACCCGCGAAATGGGAGTTTCCATCTGCGCTTTTACGGATTGGTCACACGAGAGCAAGCGGGAAAAAGAAGTAACAGTAAATTGCAGTAAAATAGTGGATCACGCAGTTCTAAACAACCACGATGCGAGCGCAAACCGAGCCCGGCGTTGTGTCCCCCAGTGACCGAGTTTGTCGCGACCGAAGCCACACAAAAGGCCATAGTTTCGCCGTACTGGAGATAAATGGGTCTCCTGTGCTTTTGGTGTACAGGTCTCGTTTGCCGGCCTCCATACATTCCGGGAGACAGCGACGAGGGGGGAACGGCTTCCACGCAGCTGGCTCGTCCATTTTGGACGAGAGTATAAGGGACGAAGTAAACCCAATGTCAGCGGTATTGTACTATAGTCAGGTACGCGGGAGGGATCGTGGAGCATGCTGCAAGGAACTACAAGTTGTGTACGCAGGAAGAAGAAAGTTTTCTCTTCGTAGAAAACAATGTTTTCTTTTCGTCCTCGGTGCTGCGGACGCGTGCTGATTGTCAAAGCAAGTTTGCCGGAGTGGATCAGAGCTTCACTGCAGATAAGAACGCCTGAAATCCAGCCGTATGAGGCGGGTAAACTTTCTTTTTCTCTCGTAATGTAGACGAGGACGGCTGAATCAGGATTTGCGCGCACATTTCCACTTTTTAGTCTAATAGCGCTGTTTCATTTGGCCTCTTTCTTTTCTCTCTCTCTTCTTTTGTTCGTTTCCATCTCCATGAGAAGGATTTTCTCTATAGAACCTGGTTCTTTGCAATGCCTGATGTTGAAGTAAAAGCGAAGACAGTGACTTAGCTTATACTAAAAACTTGACTACTAAAAACGTTAGCCGTTATACTGTGACTAGTTTGCAGAGCAGACACAAAAGCAAAAAGCGGTAAAGTGAGGTATGGCTGCTCAAAGGGTTGCTAAGAAAGAAGCGCGATTTGCAAGGTGATCTTTCAAGCTCTGTGGTGACTTATCTCTTGCGTGACGACGCATTACTTCTTTTTGTGGCCAGCTGTCCCCCCCTCGTTCATTTATTTCGGTCACCAGCAGCCCTCGCACATGCGCAAACATAATTTCATTTTATTCGTTTGCTTTTAAGCATGCTCTGGAGAAAAAAAAAAAAACTCATTCACAACCACGTCTCACGTATTTATTTTCTTACTGAAAGCGACAAACTTAGCTATGGTGTTGGGCTGCTGAGCACGAGGTCGCGGGATCGAATGCTGCCCACGGCGGCCGCATTTCGATGGGGGCGCAATGCGAAAACACCCGTGAACTTAGATTTAGGTGCACGTTAAAGAACCCCAGGTGGTCGAAATTTCTGGAGTCCTCCACTACGGCATGCCTCATAATCAGAAAGTGGTTTTAGCACGTAAAAGCCCATAATTTAATTTTTTAACAAACTTACTTACGTTCACCAATGCACACGTTTCATGTTTATTTTTGTGTGAGCTCAGCTCTTAAATGTCCAGCCCATTGTTCCCTTGAAAGTCGAACAGTACATACTACTGCCTTGTGTATAACCGTCAGCTTACAAAAGACTCCCACCATGCAGCCCAAGGTTTTAAGTTCTCTGCTCCTCGTAAGAGAAAGACAGAGAGAGAAAAGAAAACATAAGCAATAGGGAGGGGGCACGGATGTCAATCTGAAAAGCAGCTGGTTGGCACACTACGCTCGGGGATTGAAACCGGCGAATAGAAAGATGAAAAAGTGAATGGAAAGAGAGACGCGATGAACGCGTGCACGCTCACGTAGAGAAACTCCCAACTAAATGCGGTCGAGAAAAGACGAGGCCGTGCAGTTCCTGGAGTTTTGGTCTTTTTTTCGTTGTCTCTAATCTCCAGATTTAAAACCAGTGGCGGACGAAAGGCGCACGCGTTCTTACAATTACGCTAAGTTCCTGAAAGCATTAAACAAATCTGTGTGTACTTGCTTTTTTGTTTTCGTTTTGCCGCACAGCGTACTCCATTTCCGGCGATGCTTGCAAGAGCCTTCGTACAACACGCGTTTTCGCTATACTGGAGTAAGCGCAGTCACACTTCATTTGCGCCCACTACCAACCACCTCGAAACCTTCTCTTCATGAAAAGCACGAATTGTCATCCACACGATTGCACTACGAAGCTACAAAGGAAACCCATAGGGGCTTCTCAGAAATAAAGCTTCGCATTTAAAGAAAAAATTGTTCTAGTCAGAATCCCAGACCAGGAGGAATGTTTCTTTACATGCGAAGCATTCTTTCAGAGAAACATGTGTGAGTTTCCTTTGTATAGTTTCGTGGTACAGCCTGGTGGATGACAATTTTTCGCTTTCATGCACTTTCCTCCACCTTGCAGACTTTACCAGAACTGATTGTCCATACCCTTCTCGTTAGCTGCTTTCTGCGAGTACACACATATATTCATTCGCAGGCAGCTAGTTAAATAAAAATCTCCTTCAAGCCCTTCGTGTTGTCGCCAGAATCGGAAAATGTGTACTTGTGCTTCAACGTTCTCAAATAATCAAGCCTCAGCGGGTGCCGCCACCACCATGTAACTTTCCGGTTTCAAGCAGCGTTGCCCGCCTTCTACAGCCGAGGTGCGAAGATGCCTCAATCCCGTTCCAAATCCGAACTGCAGCGTGCCACGAAAAAAGAAAAGAAATTGCAAACACGCAAGCCCGCACTTGCAAAGCGCCGTTTTCGAAGCGCCAACCGTCGAGGTAACTCAGCCAATCGGTCATCGTCGCTAGAGCGTGTAGACGGGCGCCAACGCGCCCACACGCAGAGAGGGGGAGAGAGGGGGGGAGAGGGAGTACGGAGACTCGTCTGAGCAGATAGCCGAACCAGTTCACGAAGACCGAAAACCAGCATGATCTCTTTGGGTTCAGTGCCGAGAAGGGAAAGCTCCTCCGAAGTCCGCGCTGAGGATTCAACTCAGATGGGAGCGTCAGAGAGACTTCTCTTTCTTTTCTTCCCTCCCTTCTCAAGAAACGGCGATAAGAGGGTCTGCTTCGGTTTTATGGAGCTTTCCAGCGTTGGGACAGAAAGACGACGACGACGACCGCTGCAGTTTACCGCAAGCGCGGTATACACATACACTCCGAGTCGGTGCACACTATATACACGAGACGTGCCGCCGCGAATTGGTTTGCTGTTCGACGCTTTGAGTTGTGCGCCTTTCTGCGGCCGAAAGAAAAATGATCAGAAGTTGATTATGCTAGCGTGAAGGCATCCGTGTATGTACAGGTGGGTTTAGACCCGGAGTGTTGTCCCTTAAACTGTCAAATTCAGTCAGATGGCCAAATTCTTGTCCTTGTTGGCTCTATTATATCGTAAGGGCGACTGCACGTCCTCTAACTGCCTCGAGAAGTAAACACGGAGGAATTGGACACGATAGCGTAACTTTATTGCATAGACCAGAACACGTGCGGGCCGGAATCGCTATCATTCTCTTTCTTCCTGAAATGCCTGCCCTTCGCATTTGGCAACGCTGAAATTTTTCTTCATTCATGGACACTAGATGACCACCGGATGGTCACCAACAATACGCATATAAGATGTACATATTTGCTCTCATAAAGCTCTCGCCCTTTTCCTTCGGACTGGTTAAGAGAAGAAGCGATGAGTTTGGCAAAAGTTACACTGCGGCAAAGCATGCTGGAAGAAATGTGCAGAACTCTCAAATAAGCAGAACCCGAGGAATCGGCTGCCCTGGCGGGCATAATTAATGAGGCGTAACTATTATACTGTTGCTGGCTGATAAGTATTCCTTACCATGTTACCTAACTCCGTGGGTAAATCGGAGCTAAGCCATTCACTCGGAGTGTCGTCCGGCCGGTTTACGGCTTCGGCCAGACACGCAATACATCGTAGTAGCCCAACCGACCCACGAGCCGGGTTCACTACTCTGTTACGTAATTCCCGGCTAGGAAACGCCAGCCGGCCGCAAGCCTCGTTAGAGGCGCAGCCATGCTCGACGGACACGCCGCCGCCTCGGAGCATCAGCCAGGCGGCGTGGGCGAAGCTGCGTCGCCTCGGCGAAGGCGGCGATGACCTCCGCACCGACCAGGCGGTCTGGCCGGCCGTCCGGCCTAGCTCGGCTGCCGCGTCACGACCGGGGAGAGCCCGGTCATTACTGTCGATATTCTTTTAACTAGGTTTCATGACGCAAGGGCTTCAGAGTTCAAAGAGCGACAAAAACAAGGCAAATACACGGATAGGCGAAATCTTAAAGGGACACCAAAGCGAAACACCGAATTAGTTTGCATTGATAAAATACCTTTCTTTTTTTCAACACAATAATCCCGTTAATTTCGCGGCACTAGGCAGATCAAAGTTTTACGTTTCGAATTTTGTGCCGAAGCCTCAGCGCCTTTAGGTCAGTGCGTCCTCGGGGATTTCTTAGTATAGCGACGTATTTGAACCGGTGTGGCTCAATAAATGTTCATAAATATTGGTAAGTATAGTCTTTTGACCGCTTAAAATACATTCCATTCCATCTTCACGGATAAATATTTAATTAGGCGCACGCAGACGCCGTGAAAATGTATGACATCATGGTAGGCTGATGCGGGAACTTCAAGACGGCGTCGCCACCTGTCTTTTGTTTTGCACCTTTTCTCGCTTACCCTCTTTTTACTGTAAGAGTAGGCTTCTTTTCAGTACTGTAGAAGGATGGTCTATTAATACAGATTCACTTCTTTTAATCTTTAGCGTCCATTTAAGATAATGTCTTCGTATAATATAATAGCCTTCTCCCTCAAATAAAATGAAGGGACTTCACAAAACCCAAATACTACACCACATTAAGGAACATTAAGAGAACTTAATCGCCTTTATTTCTAGCCATGGTGAGCATACTTGCACTAAAAAGAAATCACTGATGCATTATGTGAGTTACAGATCAATTAGTATGGTAATTAATTATTGGGTACATGATTTTCTGAACAATCGATAATTGAAACTTGGCTTCAGCGTATCAAAAACTTGTTAAGCTATATGAATTTAGCTCTTCCTTCACTTTCTTTTGTATTTTGAAAGAAAGAAACTTCTTCATCTTAAAAAAAAAAGACGCTATACGCGCTTCGTGTTAGGTTTCTCACTCCTACATCCCAATTTTGAGACACTGAAGCGTAAATCAAAAATGACTCGTTGGGCTTTGTGGCCTTAATTAAAAGAGCAAATCAACGGGGCAGAGTACCCAATGTAAATATATATGGCCGTAGCATGACAGCATTCGAGTGGCAAAAATCTGCTATTAAGCAGCCACACGAGGACATTTCCATCCACAAAGGTCGCTATAGGCTCCCAATAATAATACCCTGCTCTTCTAGCCCTAGTCTCAGCTGAAAGACAGCACTGCAGTTTACATAATCATATAGAGTAACTAAATAAATGGATGTCTTCCAAACATGAGTGAGAAGAAACGTCGATTCTTCCGACAGAAGGCATATTGATTGGGACGTTTACTAGCCCAAGACGTAAGCCCGTTTGACATCGTGCAATCTTACTGAGAAATTTAGGCAACACGCCAGGGGTTCTTTTACGCTAAGAGGTGTTAAATTTGCCTGAGAAACTGATCGTTTCACGTAATCAGTGCGCCAATAGCAATGCACCTCATCAAACCCGCCACGTTGGCCTTCCACCTTTCAGTGCTCTTTTCATCTAATCGTGAACTCGCGCACGTACATGTAGAAAAAAATTCCTACAGTCATATGTGTAAATATTCCTGCACTGCAATACTTCAGTCATGTGCATGCCAAAGTGATTAGCCTTATATGCCCCCCCCCCCCCCCCCAACTCGGTCTTCATCAAGAATCTATAGACGCCTCGAAAACTCGAGCATTGCAACCACCGCTATCTGCAAGCGGGAAATGCGAACGCATAGCCCGCATATATGAGGGCTTTCTGCAGCTCCAAGAAACGCAATACAAAATTTTTGCGTATGAAAAGCGCTTTAATCTGATCCCTTGCCGCGCGCGGCGACGGGAACCCTTCCCGATGCCTGTATCCTCGCACATCGGGAATGGACACCATTTGGCTTGTCTGCACTGTGGAACCTGCCGCGGCAACGTACAACGAGCTCGTCCCTTCGCTCGGTCACGAAACCGAGCTTCCTAAATAAATGCGCGCGGTGGGCACTGAAGCAATGAACGCAAGAGGGGAGGAGGGGAGCGGGAAGGGGAGGGGGGGGGGGGCAGCGCGCTTCGCTTTAACACTGTAATTAACGCCGCGCATATGTGGTAGGGTCCGTAATTTGGGCCCTGGAAAGATGCGCAATCCCGCTGCCTACGCGATGAAGAGTTTTATGCACTATTTTATGCAGCTTAGCTTGGAGCGGCATGCTCGCCACACTGTTTCGCCTCCTCGCCAAGAGGCGTACGCGAAAGCAAACCAGTATAGGTGAGCAGCGAAAAAAAAGCAAAGGACACAGAATGGGGTGTGCTAGGCAATGTAAGGCCGGTTTTCGCCTGCTGGCGCAGTGTAAATCACCGCGCAGCCCCTTTCTCTACGAAATATGATCCCCCTAATGCTCGGTAACATGCGCAAACTACATTCCTGGGCGGTTTCATAAGTACTGGTCGTCAGTGAATGCCTGCTTGTGACAAAGTGAGCTTTACCGTTTCGTAATAGTGGGGCTGTGTAATAGGACGAGCTGAACAGAGCAAGCTTTCTTTTTTTTTTCTCACGCTCTTTCTCAATCTACGTGGAGCATGTGCGTGCGTGCGTGCGTGCGCGTGTGCGTGTGTGTGTGTGTGTGTGTGTGTGTGTGTGTGTGTGTGTGTGTGTGTGTGTGTGTGTGTGTGTGTGTGTGTGTGTGTGTGTGTGTGCGCGTTTGTGGATGCGCGTAGCGCGCATGCGCGCTCGCAATCACGGAGAGAAAGCGGTGAGCGCGCGTTCAGTGCCTTTAATGCAGGCGCCCTTACTGCGCTCAATGCTTTGAATGCAAAGTACGTAAGCGACCGGGGAAGGAAGCGGGGATCGTTTGAAATTTTACCTTGCTCCGCAGTTCACCACCTGCTGCAATCGAAAGTAAACTGTACACTGAGGCGCCCGCTAATTTCATCAGATAGCTATACCAACGCCGATTAGTAAGTGATATGTATATAGTTTTGTTTAAAACCCCGACAAATTGTGGTAGATTAAACGTTAGAGCCTTGTCTATATACGATCATTCGTTTAGGATTCACGCTATATTTTCGTACAAGTTGCGACAAAATGAAAAATATTTTCTTCAGTATGAATTAGCAATTTCTCTTTTTTTTCTTCATCATGCCGCCCAGCCTAATGAACGTGTGTCTCGACGTAGCATCAGCAATGAAACAGACATTATAATGAGTGCTTGACCTCCATTGCAAATCGAAGCGCCGTGAAGCTTGTCTGCTACGGATAACTAAAAGCACGCCCATCGCGCACTCCACTGCATGCCTCTCCCTTTCAACGTTCAGTTAAATACTTTCGTTAAAATAGCGCAAAATGTGCTGAAGGCACTCAAGTTACCGCATTTCAGTCATGGAAGCGTACGTTGAAGATCGATAAATACTCTAGCGTTATACTCTAAATATTGACGCGCAAGTGAACAAGATAACGGTGAAGTGGAGAGGACATACATTGCAGCAGGAAATTTAAGCAGACGCGACCTGTTGGCTACGGTGTTAAAGGCGGCGAGCGAACAAGGCAACATCGGCTGAGGAGGAGGAAAGCTCAAAGCATAAAGAGGAAAGTGTCGAGGCCGTGCGCATCTACGCTCTAAAATTTTGTGAGCTTTGTTCTCGGTGCTATTTGAAAAGTTATGCGAGTGCTAAGCCCACAATGACACCGAAGTGAAGCGGCTATTTAAAGGACGACCATCACTTCTTCACTTACAATCGTAGGTGCCAGTGTGTAAGCACCACCTTTCAAAGGCGCTCATAGGGAAAAAAAATAAAAAAAGGCTTTTGTGAAAAAGCCAATGTGATCATGTTTGAAATTAAGCTATTACCGGATTATTTCGTCATTATCGTCATTCTAATTAATTATCGTCATTCTAATTCTAATTAATTAAGACAGGTACCATTTCTCCCATTTCGCTCATATATATAGCTACACGTCTATCCTGCGTCGATTGAACTCATGCTGAATGATTTCCTAGTTTCATCAGTCCTACGTACAACTCCCCCACCCTGTTATAGCCTGTACCTCTATTTTTGTATAGCCATTCTGTTTGTGTGACAGACCATCAGTTGCTCATTCTGTGCGTTATTTAGACTGCAAATCCTCTTAAAAGGAGTTCATTGTCACTACATGGAAATATTGCGCTAGCAAAGCCCATCCTGAAACATATACACCAGTTCATATACAACATATACAACATATGCATCTGTTCTACGCACCACGTCACCAACTGGCTGCCTTTTAATATCAGCTAAAATATCACCTCCCCTGGTTTGTTGTCATATCCATAATTACGTAATGACAGTGCCTAAAACGAGGCACGAATATAGCGTAGACATACAAAGCGCTGACGGCCACAACAATAACGGTTTGCACGCTGTTATTAGATGATGATGAACAACCAACCAGCCCGAATTTACACACTGCTGCAGTACTGAAATCCCGTTCCTGTCTTTCTGTCTTTCGGTGTTCCTCGTATTTCCTTATCGTTTTTCTCTCCATCCCTAATACACGCCTGGCATGCATTCCTCCCATCTTTCGTCGCACGCTGCTCAGCTCCTTTTTTAAAGTTTCTTCGTTGTCCTCCAAGTTCCGGCGCCAAAGGTTAACATGCCCCCTGATCCATGAACAAACGCTTTTGTACGAGAGAAGAACATTATTATCAGGACTGCTCCATATGGCTGCGGGAAGATCGAGGTCACGAAGAGCCGATGGGGCGCGCGTTTGTCCATCCGCGCAGGAAAAGAACATTGGCGCGCGTCCAAGAAGCCCACAGGGAAGCTTAGGAGAAGTTCTCGGTGCCGTATTGTGGACGTTCTGCGCGGAAGCGTTCCACGCAACTATCGAGACTATTTCGATCTGTGCCACCGAGGTGCTCGTGGTGGTAGAGGAGAGAGAGACCAAGGCGTCTAACTCCGAGGCGAGATAAAAGAGGCGGCGTGTTGCTTTGTCGAGGTGTCGTTGCTCTCTGGCACCACGTCTCGCTTCGATCGACGCCGCTTTCTTGCAGACCGTGTCCGAGAAAGGCATGACACGTGCCTCGCCTGCAGCCATGAATGCGACACGGCCGCTGGTCTTCGCGGAACGCACGTATAGGATACCGTTAGCAAGCCGACGGAACAAGGCAGCAAGTGTTGGGAGCTGGCGCGATAGACGCTTGCGCAACAGCCAAGGCCAAGCACACGGCCGCAAAGCCAGAACAGCCACGCATTTGCCATACTAATGCGCTAGCCACGTTAATCTTGAGCTTGCGACACCTGTCTACAGCTTCATACACAAGTGCTAAACGTTTGTAAATAACACTCATGTGGAACAATGTTTAGTGATAGTAAGTGATCCAAGCAGCACGGTTCGATTTATTTAAAAGCGACTGGTAAAAAGAATAAGAAAAAGTTGGGGAAGGATGGGGCGGTAAGAATTATGCTTTAGTCATTGTTTTACAGCCCCAAATAAACATCATGGTTATAAGGCGCTCCGCAGTAGGCGGTTTGGAATTAACTTTGACTACCTGGAGTTGTTTAGCCTGCATAGAAGTCCGAGTGGACGATTAGACTGGCACTCATCCCGCGCTGATAGGAAAGCGACCGCCGTAGGCAGCCTACAGAATCGAGCGCACGACCTCGCGTTTAACAGGAGAATTCCATGTGCCATTGAAACAGGTGGACAGACATATGAGCAAACATTCGCCGCAGCCTTAGCCTGCCGTGTCTTATTTAATCATTTCGCTGTATTTCGTGGGAGTGTCACAGGTGTCCAAATAGATAGCTTGACCTGAGGAACCTCGGTAGCGCCTTCGTCGTCCTCTGGTGCGAAGACCGCATCAGCCGGCCCCGCATGATTGTCTGCTCATAAAGTGGCCGATCGTCGAGGCGTTCCAACGCCGTCACAAGTGGCTGTCTCTGGAAGCTGTGGCGAGAACAATAACTGAGCATATGCTCGACTGCTTCTTCGATGCGCCAACTATCACAGGCAGCACTGTCAGCCATTCCTATGCGGCAAGCAAATGTATTCGGAAATATACTCGAAGCCACTGTCGGCAGAGAACAGTTGTCTCGATTCGGGATAGTGCAGATATAATGTGTAGCCATACGGCTGGCTCTAGGCGGTGCAGACGAGTATGCCGGAAACCTGGCGTGTTCCACATGGATCATGTGGCATCACGCGCGAGTGTGCGAAACTTTGCTGCTGCATCGGTTCTTGATAGCGGGATGAAGGTGGTTCCTGCACGGCATCTTCGTGAGCCCTCCTACCAGCGTAATATATATATATATATATATATTATATATATATATATATATATATATATATATATTGTTTAAAGGGACACTACAGTGAAACAATAAATCAGTTTAGACTAATGAAGCATTGTGTCAGAACGCTGCAGGCAGTCATTTGGAAAAAATAGTTTGATTATTAGATGAGAAAATGAAGGTCCAAGTATCAGTATTTCAATTTCGCGCCGAAACCCCAGCGCCGGTACGTCAGCGTGACGTCAGGGATTCCAAAGTATGTTTTCGCATTTGTGCCGCGTTGGCTGAATAAAGGTTCCCGAAACTTGCCACATTTGATATTTGGTTCCTTTAGAACACAATGTAGTCAATCTGTACCGCTATATATAACTAGTAGGCCCTAGAAGATGCCATCAAAATACAAGACATCACAGCCCCCAGGTGCGGGAACTTAAGTAGGCGTCGTCACCCGTATTTCGTTCTTGCGCTTTTTCTGGCTTACCAAACGTCTTATCGTTGCAAGAGTGGTGTTTTTGGTGTTGTAGAACGGTAATTTACTGATGCAGAAGAAATCATTTTTCACTTTAGTGTCCCTTTAACGTTGAGTTGTTGAGTTGAGTTGAGTGGTTGTAGGCTACTGGTGGGATTAGCCTTGCAGTTGCTGCCGGCAATTGCTCCACTGTAGCGACACTTAAAATACATAAATCATATAAATCAGACACAGACCTCACAACTACACATAGTCACTCCTAAGGTCACCATGTGGAGGCCAAATTTGTGTCCTGCAGGTAATTTAAAAGAAGGCGAGAAACCTCCTTCCTATCTAACTGGTTCCCGCGCGGGAAAACAATGTCCTGAAGAGAACTGTGGGGAATTCCTGTCTTCTTGAGGGACCCGAATAACACACTCCTTTCCGCGTTATACAGAGTACAGCACATATCAAAGGCTTCTCCATACGATTCCGATGGGTGCCCTCGCACATAGGTATCATAGGCAACGAGATGGCGGACAGCCTCTCCCATAGAGCGCTGTCTGGGAATCCATTGAGAAAAGTGCCTCAAGAGGACAAGAGACTCTTCAGAGAAGCGGTGTCGTGCCACTTCAGTTCTTTGTGGAGCTCACCTCACAAGCCATGTGTGACCAAGGGCCTCAAAAGAAACCAAGCTACTTTACTGCTCCGCATTCGCACGGGCTCTGCTCGTACCCCTGCGTGGATGTATAAGACTGGCCTGGCGTTGTCTCCATTATGTTCAACGTGTGGTGTGTGCGGTGACATAGAACATTACCTTATGTGCTGTCCCTTTAACCTCCCTGCCTTTAAAAGAATCGACATTTGGGCCTCTTGCATTTCAACTCTCTCTCTTTCTTACTCCTCTGACATGAATATCTAATTATGGTTATTGGGTAGCTACTATGGCAAACTATACTCGGCATAACATAATCTCTAAGTGCATCTGAAGAACCCTTATTGCATCTATCACCGTAGTAATAAGTGACTCACTGACTTCGTGAAGCCAAAGAAGGTATTCTCTACCTTCCACCTTTGTCGTAGCGCCAATGCAGCGTCAACGCGAGGAGGGCGCAAGCATTCAAGCGGTCGCAGGTCGTCAAGCGCCAGCAATAAGAATGGCGTGCATGCAGAGAAAGTTAAAGAGAGAGAGAGAGAGAGAGAGATGGAGGAGCAGGTACACGGCCCGGTAATGGCAGTCTCGGGTCACTGTAACGAAGAGGTGCGCCAGCTGCCTGAATTTGGGGGGAAATGAAGACAGAGCAGTGTCAAGGAAGGACAAAAGGGAGCACGCAGGTAGGGCAAGGAACAGGGCAGCGTGTTATTATCATGCGAATCCAGCCGCGGACCGGTATATAACGAGGCAAGGATAGAGAGTGATACGGATAAGGACGTGCCTTGAAGTCACGCATGCAAAGCAGCTCTAAAAAAGGATAATTACAGAGAAAAAGAGAAGACACTTAAGAACTGAAGAAGCGAGCAGAAGGGTGAGCTGCTATAATGAGCGGACGAGCGTCAGGTGAAAAGGCGGCTCGGCACGGAGTGACTGCCCCCTTTGGAACCCCGCACGCTACCTGCCTAACGCTTACGGAATAAAGAAGAGTTCACACTTGTTTCAGTCGCAAACTCTTAGCTTTAGCGCATTTTAACCCTTTCCTCGACCCTTTTCTTTTTTTCACTCTCGTTTATATCTCTTACGCCCTCTTGACCTCATTTATATTGAGGCCCTCGATAGTACGTTCCCAACAAACGTGTGTCATTGGCATTGAGAATGATTGACGAGAGAGCTAGCGAGCTTGCTCGCGCACAAGTGGTGTCTACCTCCTGATAACAGTTCAGTTCATTCTTCCAAAGCAGGAAGTCTTCCTCTTGAGGACAAGCGAAGGGCAAACAGTATGAATTCAACGAAAAACAACAGAAAGAAATAAAATTTCAACGAAATCAAGCCCAGGCTGACGACACTGACAGAGACAATACTTGGCCTGAAGAGCGCGAATGTAGTTACGCTAAACGGTCACACTAACTTGCTTAACATTATACAGCCCTATAGAAGTGGTTACACACAGGGAAATGCCTCAGAGAAAGCATGTGGTCAGCGCACCGAGGTAATTACATTCTTGAGTCAGCGACTTCTTGCCATTATTAAAAGTAGGTAGGCAGAAAAAAATGACTGAGGCACCCATACACTGCTCTACGCGCGTCCTCACGCATACATCATTTTCACTGTGTTTCCATTCGTTTTATTTGTCGCCATCTGCCGCCCTACTGCGCATGCTATAGCTAAGCCATGCGAAACATGCAGCAGACATGTCTTGCCTAGCACACGAAAAGTGATTGCCGGCTGACGTACTGGCTGCTGGTGGTAGCGATAAAGTGGTACCAGTATGGTGAAGATCACAATTACCATCCCATTGCTACAGTTGTTGCCTCAGAACATGGCTCGCTACGGGCCAGTGCCATTCAAGACGAAGATGTCAGCCGTGTCTAAGACGGCGACGATGTGTAAGCTAGCGCTGTCTGTTGCCAGTGCGTCGTATCTGCCTGTGAATATATATTTGTATATAGGCCTCCCGCTGGCATCTTTCCATGCAACAATACTCGTTGTCTACACTAGGTGTTGTCGCTTCAGTCAGTCATACAAAGTGTTTCTATATAGGTGGTAAGGAGAGAGGCAGATTCTTCAGCTAGAAGCAAAAGGGCGAGACTAACGACTTGTAAATGATGTTGGAAAACACGCGGAAGCTGCAAATGCAACTAAGAAGAAAGCGGTAAAGGGCTTCGCTGCCAAGCGCTTGAGTAACTAATTTCGGTCAGCGGAGCGGGCGGGGACACGTCACGTCGTAACGATCTATTGTACCATTACAGTCGCAAAGAAGCCATGGAGGTCATCAAGCCGTATGGTAAAGTTTCAACGGTGTACAAACGCGACCCGCCTACCTCGCTTCCTGTAAAGAACGCCGCAAGGAGCTCGACTTGATGAAAGAGCGACAAAAGACGGCCAACAGCGGGCGGACAAAAGACCAGCGAGGCTGGGCTAACGGAAGAAAGTTTCGATCGAGAGGCGAAAATAGGCACGAAGGAAGAGAAATATTTCGGAAGTAACGAACGACAGAGGCGAAATGGTGAGAGTTCGAGAGACTGCGGGTCAAAGCGCCGCTGCTCAACAGCAGCCGAGGCGTTTTGCTCGCTGCTCCTAAAGAGAGCGCGGGGATGAAGCCGAATCGATTCTCGATTGGTTGATTCTCCGAGAACAAATGGAGGCAGACGCACAGACACGTCGATCCTTTCTTTTGCGCACTTAAAAGTCGCGCGAGAGGCGAGAGAAATCTGAACGATAAGCTCTAACTATATAGCTGTTTGTTCTTGGCCGGAATCTTGGCGCCGTCTGTCAATTGCATGAAAAGGAAGAGGACAGTCTCGCTTCACGAAACGGCGCGAGATCGGAGAAAGAAGAACGAAGCAATGAATGCAGTGAAAGCAAGCGCAGATAAGGCGTCGGATGTCGATCAGGAAGCAAAGACATGCCAACGTTATAGTTCCTCGTAGATGTGGATGAGTGCGCATTCCGCGAGTTTAACGTCGATGCGATTTTGTTCGCCTCGCGTTCGAGATTTAACCTGGCGGAGACAGTTGGAAAATGCATGTTCTTTATTCTTGTGTTATGTTGTTATTCCATAATGCTTGAGTGATAATTGATTCACACGATTTCATGTTTAAAAGCAACATATGAACTGTTGGAGACGAAGTATAATCGAGAACTTTGAATTATTTTGGTCACCCGGGCTTGGGACGTACAGTTCCCTCACGGTTAGGCACACGAATTCTTTCGCATTCCGCCGCCATCGTATCCGATCTAGCGTGGCATGGGATCTGCTCACCAGCAGAGCATCACAGCCAATGAACAAGCGCGGCGTATAATAGTTGAATGCGTTACCTTCCATTAGTTAAAATATTTTATTCAGACATGTTATTAGGGGCAAAACTAAAGGTACTCTGAAAATCGTCGAGTCAGACGTCTCGCGTTAGACGGTTGTCTATATATATATATATATATATATATATATATATATATATATATATATATATACATATAGTACAAGTAATTTCTCCTACGTTGTCCTTCGTGTTGTTTTAGATGGCTTCTTACGATATGATTAATAAAAATCGGCCCCTAGGTTAACCCCCTTTCTTCTCGTTCATTACATAACGTGGGTCTCGAATCCGGCAACAGTGGCAACATCCGCCAGCATATGTGGTTTTATTGACCAGTTGCCTTTACTCAAACAGATCAAGTACTCGTAACGCCTGCGGCAGCAAGGATGTTCCACATCCGCCACCAAGATTTGTGAGTGGTGGCGCTGGCTAACACTCTCAAAGTTAGCTCTAGTAGTAGAACATAAATACCCACAAAAGTGGATGGCAAAACGGAGCCACGGTAGCTCAGTTAGAGCATCGCACGCGTAATGCGAAGACGTGAGATCGTTCCTCACTTGCGGCAAGTTGTTTTTTCATCCATGTTCATTCCTATTAATTTATCATTTTTTTAATTCAATTAGTTGGTACAAGTAATTTCCTCTATGTTGTCCTTGGTGTCTTTATTTGTTGGCTTCTTACGATATGATGAATAAAATCGAGCCCTTCGGTTAACCCTTTCTTCTTGTATATATATATATATATATATATATATATATATATATATATATATATATATATATATATATGTAAGAAGCAAACAAACATTTACACCAAGGACAACATACGGGAAATTACTTGTACTTAATAAAGGAAACAGAGTGGAAGTGAATGAAGAAACAACTTGCCGCAGGTGGGGAAGGATCCCACGTCTTCGCATTACGCGTGCGATGCTCTACCATGCTCTCTCTCTCTCATATATATATATATACATATATATATTGCCCTCACTGCTTTACATTCCCGCTCGTCACGTTGGAAGAAAACGTGTTGGCACGTCGCTGGAGCATACCTTGCATGGTGCGTAATCAACGAAAATGTGTGACTTATGACCACACCACACATTTTCGTTGATTATGCACCATGCGAGGTACGCTCCAGCGACATGCCAACACGTTTTCTTCCAACGTGACGAGCGGGAATGTGAAGCAGTGGGGGCAGTGACGAATCCTCTTCGCATAACGAGAGTTGAGGCACGGAACGCGGCCATGCAAACGTAGCGAAGAGGACGGTGAAACGCGCCCTAAGAAAAGGTATAGCTGAAAGAGCCAGGCTGCACGCGGGCCCGCGCTCACACAAACGAAGCGGGCCTCCTTCAGGAAACGCACGCGTCTTGCGGCCGGCACCTCATTAAGCCACGTTCCAGGCACCACACTCACAATGCCAAGCACAAGTGCCGGCACGTCTCTCTTGTTTTTGTTTGTTAGTGTTTCTTTCTTCTGTACTGGCATCTTACGACGCTCTTCTTTCTTCTTTCTCTGACGCCGCACCTCGTCTTTACTCCTCACCTCTATCACTTTGCTTCGGAAGTAGCACGGCGAGCGAAGGTCTGCATGTGATGAGTACGGAGTACTGGAAGCCCGCTTAAACCTTGACATAGTCCTTATACAGCCTCGTTGTACATACTGCCACGCCAACAAGACAAAGCGGCGATGGTTCGAGAAGTGAATGAGCAATAAATGATGAAATTTTACGAGCAAGAGCATTCTTGCACTCCGTCTCCATCGGCAGGCACCCCTCACTGCTGAGAGCCGGAACAGCCAGGCTCTCGCACACGTGCACGTGTGTGTGCGTGTGCCCGTGACAGAATTGTGTTTCACCGGCCTTTATTATGTGTTTAAAAGGCCATGCATCCTCGCAACCAGTCAGTCTGGATACCTAATTGCGTCTAATAAGTACCGCTTTCACAGTAAAAACCAACCGTTATATTTTTGCACCTTGAAATGTCATTAACTTGGCGCCAAAGTGAACAGCCTATAGTGCCAGCATGCACGCCAATGCTGGCTGGTATGTGGCTTAGTGTTGCCTTCGGCTTGAATTTTGTAAAGCTTTACAAAGTTAGGTCTGGCTGTGGGAGATGCATGTGATTGCAGACTGGCAGACGACAAACTTGTTTGTTCAAAACAAACTTTCAGGACTAACGCAAAACCGAGTGAATAATACAAACGAGCATAATAGCCTGCTGTGGCTGATTTACCGTCGAATTAATTACCGTGCATAATCCCTAGGTATTAGCGTGGGCGATATGAATCCAGGCACAGATCGGCTAAGAACAATAGGTGCCCCCGCATTCTGCCTATTCATCAACAGATTCATGAGCCACGTAGTCAGTTACGAAAACTTGAAGCTCCACGCATACATAATACACGTGCTCACATAATGTCACACATGCGCATATACGCTGTGGCACGTGTATATACGTTGTGAGCGAAAGCAGGCTTATGTACGGGCAGTGTTGATCAATTCACTGCTAAATTAATTTAACTCTAATCTTGTCTACGCAAAAAGGCCAGCTTGTAGCGCTGTGATTATACACACGGCCTGCTCTCACGCCTGGTATAAGCGCGATCTATAGCTGCCTGTAAAGCGCTAGGTGGTTAGGCTTAGTTAAAGGAACTTCTAGTCCCACTCTCGCGCGAAATTGAACCTTTAACCTAATCTGAGCGCCGCGACTTAACAGTTATTACGTTGCTTATCTGCTGGCTTGCCGTCTGACAAACTAAAAAATGCGCAGGGACGGTCCAGAACAGGCTTTATAGGCTGTCTCGCCGCCATGCTGTCTGCGTTGAACGATGTAATCGATATAAAATCTTTGTAGGAGTGGTTTGTTACAGTCCTAAGTCGCAGTTTAGTGGAGAGAAAGAAAAGTGAGCTTGCCACCCATACAATGTCGCAATTCCATGGTTTGCAATGTAGATGGAGCAAAATTGAAGGTAATTCCCGCGGTCGTTGTGCAAGCTAACTTGGTTTTTACTTCTCCACCGACTTCTGCAAAGGTGCTGCCTTCCTAATCAATCACGCCGTTCGCCGTATCTGCCCCATTTGAGCAAGTGTCTACCTCCAACAATATTTTTTGCGTTCATTTGCCCTACGTTAATAAATGCGCAGGTTTTTTAAAGCCCCGTCTACCGCATAAAGCCCAGGAAGGAAAGGTGATGGCCAGATATACCCGTGAATCCAATTCTGCAAGCCTGGTGGCCGGTTGGAATGAAGAACCACGTGTTGCTGACGGCGTTAGGCGTGCAGTTTGTAAC
Source organism: Dermacentor andersoni (assembly GCF_023375885.2). Classification (NCBI taxonomy): domain Eukaryota; kingdom Metazoa; phylum Arthropoda; class Arachnida; order Ixodida; family Ixodidae; genus Dermacentor; species Dermacentor andersoni. The sequence goes on from NC_092818.1 coordinate 177,084,160, forward strand.
CCGCAATATGTCCATAGAAATAAGCAATAATTTTTCAGAGCCTGACTAGAAATGCAAGCGTTTTGAAGACAAGTTATACTGTTCGCTAACGATTAAAAAATTTTACAGCAATTAGCAGACATTGTGGCGTGGCACGGACCAAGAAATTTTGACATCTCCGCCCACGCCAACAAGCTTGGGCGGCGCAGTAACATCCCACTATGCGAGGAGGTTTCCAGTGCTCCATAACAGATGGCAACTCAGGCGTGTCCCCATTGTTTACATTCTTTTCAATGGAAGCGGCACAAAAAACTGGGTTACGGCTCCATATTTGAGAAATTTGTACAAATTTATGCGCACGTATGTCAAGAAGCATGTGAGAGGGATCATTTAGCGACAGTCATATTCCTAGGTGCTGTCCCAATTACATGCCTTTGAAAAGAACTGACAGCTGCAGTTCGTGAGCAGATGGCGCCTGTCGATGCCACGAAGTTACCGACTCGTACGCGCTTGATTGAGTGGGTCGATGTCCTTGGGAGACAATGCTGTGATTTGTTTCATCTGGGCAGGGCACGCCGAGCCCTGCAAGCTTTCGCAGTTCGTATTTACAGACTCCCTTTTTCGTGGCTTCAAGCCTCGCTAGTTTTCGCGGGCTTCCACAACTGCTCTTGCTTTATATTGCACGCGCTTTCAGCAGGCTTCCCGCGCCCATTCAACCAACAGATCACGATCTCGACGACTGCAAGGTGAGCAGCTTCCATCCATATATCACTCGAGCACGGGACACAAATACGTTGTATCGAACTGTACCGGTATAGTACGTGTCCTGCAAGGAGAAGGTAATGGCCGTTGAAGTTCCTAGCGACGGCACGATTGCAAGGATGGGCTCGTGCCATTGTAAGGGACGATTGGAGCTCGCGTCTGGTGACTACGTTTGCGAGAAGCACTTTTCGGATGACCGACCTATATAGCAAGTGGCACCATGGCAAGTTTTTACGCACAGTCTTTCCAGGCAAGCCGGAAAGACCTGTTCTGTTGCCAGACGCTGGGCTGTCGGTATTCCCCGAGTGTCTAAGGTGCTTTTCTTCCGCTAGAAAAACGAGAAAGCTGGCTGTAAGCGACGTTAATGGCGCGAAGAACGCTACGCTTCACATTTTTGGCAAGTCAACTTACAGATGCGCACACCGCTTATGACGCCGAGCAAGATTCGACCCCCCCCCCCCCCAGCGCATCCTTTTGCTTTCAACTTTTGCCTAGAGTCTACGAACAGTTTTTTTTTTTTTTTCTAGCTTTGAACTATTGGGATATCAAGCAACGGTATCAACTATGCTGTAGACAGTGATACTAGACGCTACCACGCTGGCAACTCTGCTATCACGAACTTGCATGCACATATTGGACCATTGACACTTGATTAATCACACCAAGCTTCGGTTCTTAAAAGAAGTTAGTGCATTGCCTAATGATGCATTTTGTTTCAAGAAACTAGTTGAAGGCACTGAAAGTTGCCTAGCTAATGAACACGTCACTGGCACATATATTTTTGCAAAGATAAGGAGAAAGTTAAGCATGATATGAGCAATACTAGATATTGCGATTGAAAAAAACAAATCTCGCCTTTTGTTGTTTTGCAAACGGCATTAAGTGCCTACTTTGGGTTAAGAGCGGTGGGCACCGGAACAGCCTTTCCTTTTCTGTCTTGTCTTTTTCTTTATATTGAACTCTTTGCGAACATTTGTTACCTATTGTTATTATCAACTAATATTTTTAATCGTTGTTCTCTTCACAAGTCTTAAAGAACTGTTCTCGATCCGCGTTTTCTTACGTATATGTATTCTCTCTATATAGAACGCTGTTATTCACCCCTTCACTAATGCCCCTACGGCGGCTGTACATGTATGCCGGTATTGTAAATAAATAAATAAATAAATAAATAAATAAATAAATAAACAGAAAATTCGGTTTGCTATCCTACACTGGGCAATGGGAGAGGGGGATGTATAACTAGCAGGCTAAAGTACAGAGAGAGAGAGCACAGAAACGTGTTTCCAGCCGGTAATGGTCACCGCGCACTACCACAGCACGGGATCTCGTGCAGCACAATGAACAATTCTCCAGTGCAGGGTAGCAAACCGCATTCTCCGTTCTGGTTAATCCGCCCGCATTTCTCGTTTCTTTCGTCTTTCTCTCTCTTGCTCTGTGGCTGTCTAGCAACTCTCCGCGAGAAATCCGCTCCCAGTCCTGCGTTCATCTTTCGCTTCATTCACGCCATCCCTACGTTTTCCAGCATCAGCGACTGTTATACAAGAGACGAATGTGTTGTGCGAAAGCGCCATGAGAACCGGCGCCTCCTGAGAACGTGTGAGCGCCGTCACCAGAGGGACGCGCTACTAGCGCCATCCGCTGATCGGCCACCGCGATACACCGTGTCTGTACACAAGAGCGCTCGAGCGTCCGACTTGACAAAGCGCAGGCGCCGTGAAACGTGCTCCGCGTTCATTACTTAAAACGACCGCCCGCCGCGGTTTCCCACAATCGCGTCCGAAGAAAGGTATACGCGGAGAAGACGTCTAGGCGTAAAACCGAGGGCAACTCGGAGAGCAAGAAATGTTGTTTGACGAGCAGCCACCAAACGGATCCGTTGACGATGAAAGCATAACTCTTTAACACACCGGAAAATGCGAAAGAAATGAAAAAAAAAAAGAACTCGGTGCAGCTCGGCACACAATGATTGGAAGAAGTGGATGGGGAGCGGTAGTAGGAGGAGCACGCTCACAAAGGCGGCGGCAGACTGACAGTAGAAGAAAGGCCTGTGGCGTCAATAACCTCGGGTTCCCACTGCGCTGCGAAGGGACTCGTTAATTAAGGTGTACGTTTTCACCACCCCGCTCTCTTCGAGTTCCCATGGTCGAGAGGCTGTTGCCACGGCCTGTGCGACACGGGCTCCTTCCAATGAATATGCAAATGCCCGTCGTCGCGCCAAAGCCTCCTCAATGTTGCTCTCCTGTCAGTGTAGTGCCTTCGCGCATGCGCGGTCGATGCCCTTTAGGGACGACCTGACGGCCTTATTACGAAAAATAAACACGCCGTAACTATAAATCACGTGCACAATTATATTTAGAAGCGCCGAAAAACGTCTGCCGCTAAATATATACATACAGTAAACGTAATCCGTGCTCCCTTTAGTATATGAAAAGTCCCTGCTAAGTTATTAATATTTCTACACAGTATCGTATATTTCACATGAAACCGATACTCACGCTTGCAAGAGATTTAGTTGCATGGGTAGATACGCATACTAGATTTCGTTAGTACTGACATCTTCACAGTGCTCTACCATCACAAGGTTATAGCAGCGTGGGCAAGTATGTAATCAATGCGGTTGTAAACATTAGCGCGAGCTATGTTCGGATAAATAAAAACACGCGTGCACTAACGTGTTTCTGTCGTTGTCCAAGTTTCACTCGCGCTAATGTTTACAAAACCATTTTATCCCACACAAATTCTCTATCACTCTCTGGGTTGGGGAGTGAAGAACGGCGTCGACAATGTCCACACATATCCCGGTAAAAATATTAAAGAGAAAGCATCCCGCGCCGGAATCTTCTGTCTTCGTCTGGAGCGCCTAAACGCTGCGCTGTCGGGTCCATGGCAGTTTGCTCGTCGAAGCCGGGCGTTTACTCGCAGTAGGCGCCTCACAGAGTCGTGTTGTCGCTGTCGCGGGTCAGCGCGTTGTAATGGGGCCTGCCTCATTCCGGAGAGGCGACGGCGAAGGCCGCGCCAAAAGCCGTGGGGACAAGAGCCCATGGCGGCTGCGACATGTCGCGACCTCCACGGGGCCGTGTGCGTGCGGGGCAGCTCCGTATCCGCGGAGCGCGAGAAACGGCCTCCTTAGAACACAGTCGTGTCGTACACGCTGCCGTTTAATCACCGGCAACACGGGCACAGGTTCCAACAGCGTGGCCTCGCAGCTCAGCCGGCACAGGCAGCCAACGGCTGCGTGGCATCGCGGGTGGCAGCGAGCTGTCTTTGCGCGTCCGTGTACATCAACGTGTCCAAAGAGCATTTCGCTGCTAGACGTTGTAGCGCCATCGCCAAGCGGACGTAGTTCACCAAAATAATAAAATAATCACCGATGATTACGATACTCCTTAATGCGAAATTTGAGCGCAGCTCTATACGTGTTTTCATTGCGCGATATATTGGCTGGCGAGGACAATCTGTCTCGTTCGGCGCGCTGCGAACGGAGCGAAGCTTGACGCGACTGCCTCGCTAATCGGGAGATCGCGAGAGACAGCGAGTGGGTGACACGTGGGCGCGATTCACTGCAGCCGCCGCAGACAGACCTCCGCTCATGCAGCCCTTTGTTTCCATATACACACACACTTGGATAGATGGATGGATATTATGAGCGTTCCCTTGGGAACGGGGTGGTTGGTTGCGCCACCAAGCTGTTGCTATTATATTCCCTAACGTCCTACCTATGTTAAAGAATAAAAACAGAAAAGGACAAAGAAAACGACGACGAATTCCCATAATCAAAGTTTCTGAAGTGGGCGCGGCGAGAGCTTAGTAACCATGTGCCTAAAGAATCCGTTTTTGTTCCTAATACAGGCCCTGATTTGCATCACCTACAGCGATGCAGCCGCAGCTACAGAGTCCGATCCAGCTGCATGGAAACTGACGGAATTGCGCGGCCACCAGCGCAATACATCGACAGGCTTTTCTGCTGACGACACGCCGGGCCTGCGCAGGTGGACGACGCACTTGGACCGGCATCGAGCGCCACCATCCGCTACGTCACAGCTATCGGACAGTATAAAAACAACGCAAGAGCGGCAATCGACCAGTGGGCGCGGCGAGAGCTTAGGAACCATGTGCCTAAAGAATCCGTTTTTGTTCCTAATACAGGCCCTGATTTGCATCACCTACAGCGATGCAGCCGCAGCTACAGAGTCCGATCCAGCTGCATGGAAACTGACGGAATTGCGCGGCCACCAGCGCAATACATCGACAGGCTTTTCTGCTGACGACACGCCGGGCCTGCGCAGGTGGACGACGCACTTGGACCGGCATCGAGCGCCACCATCCGCTACGTCACAGCTATCGGACAGTATAAAAACAACGCAAGAGCGGCAATCGACCAGTGGGCGCGGCGAGAGCTTAGGAACCATGTGCCTAAAGAATCCGTTTTTGTTCCTAATACAGGTGAGAGACTACCGCCATGATTCTGGCTATAGTAGTGACGATGTGTGTCTTTTGCTCTTGCCGTGCCCACGGCCGTTTATAGATGCGTTAATTAATGTGTACCATTGTTTTGTGGACTTACTAGCTTCCTGCGGGGACGTTGAATTGAATCCAGGCCCCTCTACCGAAATCATGCTGCAAAAAATTATGGACGACTTGCGAGAACTTAAGGAAGGTGTGGCCATATCAAACCGGCGTCTAGATGAAAGTATTGATAAGTTAGCTTCCATTGACCGAAAAGTAGAGGATATTTCGGCTACTGTTAAGACCTACACAGTCAAGGTAGACGACCTGCAGAAAACCGTTGATAGCCTACTGTTAAAAGTAGATGACCTCGAAAACCGAAGCCGAAGGAACAATTTAATACTGTATGGTCTACCGGAACCGAAGGAAGAAGCACATCAATCTTTGGAACGAGAGGTTTCGACAAAAATCCTTGACAGCGTACTAAATGTTCCAAATGTTTCAATTGAGCGAGCTCATCGAATAGGGAAGCCTAGGGACGACAAATTCCGCCCCGTAATATTCAGGCTAGTAGACTACCGAGACAAATTAAAAATACTGAAAGAGTGTAAAGCTTTCAAGAACACTCCATACAGCATCTCAGAGGACTTCTCTCCTAGAGTCCAATCAATAAGAAAAAAGCTTTGGACCTGGACAAAAGAGAACCGAGACAGAGGCGATAAAGTATTTCTATCCTTCGACAAGGTTAGAATCAATGGCAATACATTCAGATGGGACGAGGCACTCGACAGGGCAGTTCCCTCAGCAGCAAATTGACATAGCCGGTCTAATTCCAGTCAAAAACAGCACGAAAGTAAGACTAAAGCACATTTGTTAGAGTTACCCCACGTCTTCAGTCCGCTAACTGTTTTAAATGTTAACGCCCGGAGCGTTGTGAACAAGTCTGATGACCTTGAGAGCCTACTTCTTAGTTACAATCCTGACATCACGCTTCTAACAGAAACATGGCTACATGATGCTATCCCTGATTCTGACATAATACCCAGCTCGTACAACATAATTCGCCACGACCGTGGCTCGAGAGGGGGTGGTGTCGCGACCATAATAAAAAATGGCATCCCATTCACATCCATTCCACACAATACTTCTGCTGAAATGGTTTGGATTGTAGTGCCGTCTTTCAAACGTAAGGTTCTTATTGGTGTAGTATACAGGCCTCCGAATGCAGATATCTCAATCTTGGAATCACTGCATGATTTTCTTTACGTCCACAGTAAACACTATACTCATATCATCTTATGCGGGGACTTTAATCTACCGATGATAAACTGGGACGATCTCTGTGTTCGGCATTCTTGTCAACATGCTGAAATGCTGCTCGATTTGGCGTTTTCTTTTAATCTAAAACAAGTAGTAGGAACACCTACACGTGTTACTTCAAGCTCAAAAACTATCCTCGACCTTGTTCTTATCTCTGAAGCAGTCAGTGAAACAGGATTTACTGTAGAAGTTTTACCAGGCATATCAGATCATGAAGCGATTCTGCTTAAAAGCAATCTACAGCAAAATATTATCCGTTGTCCAGACAAAGAAGTCTTGGATTTTGGGAGAGCTGCTGATGAAAGTCTAATCGACTACTTAGAGCAAGATTTCGACATTTTTCTTAAAAAATCAAATCAAGGTGTAACCTGTGTCAATTATTTATGGATGCATTTTAAGGACGCAGTGCGGGAATGTATCTACAGGTACATTCCAACAAAACGCAAGAGAATGGCCCGCAATAACCCTTGGATCACTCGGGACATACTGCAGCTAAAGCGCCGCTTAAAACGCTTGTCACGTCCCAATAGTTGTGTCGATCGTTCTGTGCTACCGTCAATGCGTACCGAACTTAGGAAAAAAATAAAAGACTCAAAGTACCATTTTTTCAATGTTAAACTACACTATTTTTTATCTAACGCCCCAAGACAGTTTTGGATGCACATAACCGAGAAAAAGAACCCGGTCACCAAAATCAGATTGAATGATACCGAGACCAGTGACAACCAGAATATTGCGGAAGCGTTCAACGAGTACTTTGCTTCGGTATTTCTACGCGGTACTGAAGACGATAGCCTAGAATTTTCAGGCGCTGGCTGCGAACTTCCAGACCTTTTTGTTTCCGAAGAAGGTATTCTTTCGTCCCTATTAAACATAGATATAAAGAAATCTGCTGGTCCTGATGACATACCAAATAATTTTCTTTTTAGATATGCGGAGTGGTGCGCAAAGTATCTGTACATAATATTTAACGAAAGTCTAAAGCAAGGTGTCCTTCCTAACGATTGGAAAGCAGCAAAGATAATTCCCATCCATAAGTCCGGAGATAAACTCAGTATTACTAATTACAGACCCGTCTCGCTTCTCCGCACCGCTAGTAAGGTGATGGAACACTATGTTTTTAAGCACCTGAGCAGCTTTCTGGAAAACAATAATTTCTTTTCGGAAAAACAGCATGGATTTCGGCGTGGCCTATCTACAGTTACTCAGCTTCTACATATTACCAATGAAGTCATGGCAGCGCTGGACTGCGGCGGGCAAATAGATGTGCTTTTCCTTGATTTTCAGAAAGCATTTGACCGTGTTTGTCACCAAAGGCTAAAGCTCAAGCTACAATGTCAAGCTACAACTAATCGAACACAATATGTCCGTATAGGAAACTCATTTTCTTCACCTGCTCCCGTACTTTCCGGTGTACCGCAAGGTTCAGTACTTGGACCTCTTCTCTTTTTGATTTATCTGAATGACTTGTCCTTTGATTCCCCGGTACGATGCCGGTTCTTCGCTGATGATTGTATTGTGTACCACAACATTCAATCACCCCATGATCAGAATGCTATACAGGATTACCTTAATGCAATCGATAATTGGTGTCAATCCTGGCGTATGAACTTAAATGCCTCAAAATGTACTCAAATGATGATTACAAGAAAGAAAGCACCATCAATTTGTACATATAAAATCAATAATGTACCAATTAGGACGGTTGACAAATTTAAGTATCTGGGTGTAGTTATTGACTCGAAGTTAACCTGGAACGCTCATGTCCAATACGTCGTTTCGGCGTCGCTAAGGAAGCTATGGCTAATTAAACACCGGCTCAAACATTGCACTAGTAGGACTAAACTCGCTGCCTACACGACACTCATTAGACCACTGCTTGAATATGCCGATGCTGTCTGGGATCCCCACACAAAGACCGGTGTCAACAACATTGAAAGCGTGCAAAAGAAAGCCCTTAGATTTATTTATAATATTTATAATAGACGAGTCTCGATCACTGATCTCAGAACACGGTCTGGCCTCCCATCGCTAGAATTTCGGCGTAGACTGCATCGCCTACAAACTTTGTTTAATATCGTTAATAAACAAACAAAAATGGATCCCGACATATACATCAATTTTAATAAAACAAGAGAAACCAGACGCAAGCACAGCAAAACGATTGTGATGCCACCGACTAAAACTACTGCTTATCGCTTCTCGTTTTTTCCTCGAACTATAGCAGAGTGGAATGCTCTACCGCAAGAAGTCGCTTGCATGCCCTCGGTTGAATCATTTGTGTCTGCCGTACAATCTTTGCAATGAAGCGTGTTCATTTTAGAATCACCATTTTCCTATCTATGCAAATTTTGTACATGCTGCATTTCCCGACGCAATAGTCTGTATATTTAAGCATTTTTTTATGGTTCCTTGTAACCCATGTTTTTGTTATTTTGACTTGCAGTGCCGACTTTGTATACACTCACTCCTGCCTGGACTGCCAAGAGGCAGTTGGCAGTATCTAATAAATAAATAAATAAATAAATATTGTGAACTTTGTTTTTGTACGCCTCCGTTGTTTGTCATTTCCCTACTTTTATTCCACCAGTCTTCTGATCGCCTCTTACTAATCTCTATTGCGGACATGTTTACTTTCCCCATGCTCTCACCGAACGCAAGGGCTTCAAAGAGGACAATGGTGCCTAAATCGACCGCTGAGCAGAGTTATCTTCACATTCTAATAAAGCATGCTCCATCGTTTCCCTAGCTTTACCGCAGCAAGCAGATGCTTCTTCTTCCTTCTTATATCTCGCTTTAGAAGTGCGTGTTCTAAGGCATCCTGATCGCGCTTCGAAAAGTAATGAGCTTCCCTTTGAGTTATCATAAATTGTTTCTTTTCCGATTTCGTTTTTTCCTCTTAAGTAGTTACTCATGTCAGGTTTTTTTTCCATTGCCGTCACCCATGAGATTATCTCAACCTCTCTGACTTTCCACTTCACGTTCTTTGTTGCTGTGTTGCTCACCATACAGGCCGCATACTCGCTGGTAAGCTTCCTAGTTCCTTTCCTCCACTATGAATCAATATTTTTCCTGTACAAATACCTGAGCACTCTCCCTGCCCATTTACTTTCTTCCATATTCCTCAGTCGTTCTTCATAGTCAATTTTACTGTGAGCTTCCCTCACTTCAAAACTTGTCCAGCCCATATCACTCTGCAAGCTTCATTTGTAGTCTTCCCGTGAGCGCCCAATGCGAGGCCTCCCACTGACCTTTGGTTGCGATCGAGTCTTGATGGTTCACCTGATTTCAAGCAGGTGAACAATCAATGTAAGTCCTGAAACCATTACACTTTCCACATATCCCAGAGCACTTCGTACCCATTGTATCCCTATAGCGCTCTGTGTTTCATTATGGCCGCATTTCTCGTCCCCTTTACTGTTATTGTCTTTTCCTGTGTTTCCATATACCTATTCCCTTCGGTTATTCATATACCAAGGTAGTTATATTCTTTTACGCGAAGCCATGTATTACCACTGTCTGTTCACTGTTTTCATTGAATACCATAACACCTTATTTTTTAACGCTGAATGTGAGGGCAACGCGCGCTACTCTGGCGCCATGTCGTAGCCATCGTTTCGCAGAGCCCGTCTATACACTATATACGCTTTTCTTCATCCCGCTTTCGCCATGCCCTCCTCTTCTGCCTTCCGCTTCATGGTTCCACTGCACCCTCCTCGCGCTCTCTTCGCTGTCGCCGTCTTTCATTCTCCGCTGCGCTCCGCGTTCACTCTCTGGGCCTTCGCTGTGCTCCTTCGCTCGGTTACGCCGACGCTCAACGCAGGAACGGGCGCGTAAGAGCTGCGCTCTAAAATTAAATCGTCTTCGCATAAGAATGTGACGGAAATTAGATGCAATGCTTGCTCACGTCTCTCTTGCGCGTGGTGCCGCTGACATACTTGCTCTCGCAAATCCATTGCCACTTCGTGAGCACGTTGACAAACTTGCGCTATAGAAAACGCAGTTAACACGCGCGTACTGCGGCGTCTCGTATAAAGGCGCCATCGCCCCGACTGTTGCCTCCGACATTTAAGTGCGCAATGTCGAGTATGCTTACGCCTTTTCCTATTTTACTGCGCCGGGCAGTCGTGAGTAAAATATCGCGTTATCCTTATAACATCACGGTTCAGTGTAACATCACGCCTGCTGTGATGTAACACTCAAAGCCTCAAAAACTAAGTTGACGCTTAGGATAAGTTTGTCAGCTTGCAGTGGGCACAGAGCTATCACAGAGTATAGGGGCGTTCAAGCGAGGGCAAATCTTGAGCATTGCTCATGAAAGCATTCGTTCAGTTGTGCATGACTGGGGCTGCTGCGCCATGTGGAGGAGTACACTGCAGTGGAGCTGCTTAGCGCAGTTCTCAGCGCTCCTGTGTCTGTCTCTTTTTTTTTTCTTGTTACTTCATTAGGCATAGGACACAAAAGAGACTTGAGAAAATATGACATTAACCAGTGCAAATAATACAACTTAGCACATAGGCCTTGTCAGGCAGTGCCTGCCTTTTCTCATGTCACCCGAGACAATTTCCGATACGTAACTGATCTTGCAGAAGAAGAATATAGAGGAATTTGCTATCATAAGCAAGACACCCGGTGAGGGTACATCTCGGAGGCACACGTGCCACACAATAGGCGTCAGACAAGAGCTTTCATGAACAAGTCGAAACACTAGCTATCGCGAGTCAAAGCAGGAAGAACACAAAGATAGGGAACAGACCTTTTCAACCAGGTTACCAAACCAACCCGCCCGCTTTCAATTCGTGTGAAGCCTACGTGAAAACATCGCATTTCCTTTCTTTGAATTGTGGACGTGTAACTGTGTCGTAAAACGGCCATAAAACGAAAAATCTTAACGCAGCGGGAAAGAACCTTGCTGCAGGTACGAAGGAGCTTGTTCTATTAAGTACTTACACTGTATCAGATCTTTCACACATGCAATAGCCTGTGTATGAGACGCCAGCAGGAACAGTGCCCGACCCTGCCTCGTTTGTCTATCAGCCCGTACATCTGTTGGTAACCGCAGTAAGGAAAGAATAGGATATTACTGAGGCCTACGCGGTTCTACTTCGTGTTTTTGCCAATTAATCGCGTATTGCTGGCGCCCTCCTTCTTCTCATTCATACTTTCTACGAGATCTTTAAGCCTTTTCATAACGCGATATATATATATATATATATATATATATATATATATATATATATATATATATATATATATATATATATATATATCAAATTTTACTAATTTACTTATTAAGCACAAATAGTTCCCCTATGTTGTTTCCTTGGTGTCATTGTTTGTTGGTTTCTTATATATATATATATATATATATATATATATATATATATATATATATATATATATATATATATATATATATATATATATATATATATATATATATATATATGTGAAAGTCAACTTTGACAAAGGCTGTTACACGAACCAAAACGTCAGTGAAATATACTGTGCTTATTCAACGTACGTCGTACTCCTTTCTGTTCTTATATATATATAGTCATGTCACAAGAAACCCACAAACAATGACACCAAGGAGACAACATAGGGGAAACTATTTGTGCTTAATAAGTAAAATTAGTAAACAATAAATTAATGGGAATGAAAGTGGATGAAAAAAGAATTTGCCGCAGACGGGCAACGATCCCACAACGCGTAATGCGAAAGTTGTGGGATCGTTCCCCACCTGCGGCAAGTTGCTTTTTCATCACCTTTCATTTACATTATGGTTTCTTTATTTTATGATCAAGCGCAAGTAATTTCCCCTATGTTGTCCTTGGTGTCATTGTTTGTTGGCTTCTTATGATATGACTAATAAAAATCGGGCCACTCGGTTAACCCCCTTTCTTCTCGTTTATATATATATATATATATATATATATATATATATATATATATATATATATATATATATATATATATATATATATATATATATATATATATATATATTCGCATGTTTAAGTTCGCTTGGCAAAAATTGTTCGCATCCAGCCAGGCTTTCCAAGGCTCGAAGTACCACTTAGGTAACGCGCATTCTGTCATGTTCCTGTTCAGTATGCACGGTCATAATTTGTCGCCGTATGTAATATTTTTAGCACATACTCGGGCGCGAGCGAAACGAGGAAGAGAGAAACCGAAAGAAAGAAACATCTTCATTTGCATATTGGCAAGCATATGTCCGCTCACGGGCAGCGCACTTCCCCTCCTTCTGCATGCCATTCGATCGAGAACGCAAACCGCTCGCCGCGCTGGATGAATGTTAGTACACATGTGTTAATACCGCACCGACGCGCACGACTCCAATTAAACAAGCCCGTACGTCGCGTCGGTCGCTGCAGCTCGACCGATGCGACCTGGATAATCAGTTTAGCAGCAAAACCGGGTCGGCGGACCCAAACCCAGGGCGCACGCGATGATGCTGCAAGGAACTAATTGGCGGAGTGCATTCTTTCTCAGCCATCCAATTCCTGCCTCGTAGAACACCCACCGAGCATGCATATGCGTAAAAGCCAGTGGCGCTGTGCAAAGAGCGGCCGAGTTTAAGTGCCCCACATTGTCGCTCGAAACCGCAGACGCCCACCCAAACATCCGTATCTGAGAAGAAGGCGTGCATGGCCGAAGCACTCGCACAGAGTTACATTCAATGGCGAGGATGGTGTAACAGAGAAAAAGAATGAGCAGAAACGATGGGAGGATGATGGTCAGTCAAGCGAAAGTGTTCCCGTAGATGTGCTGAGATGTGCTGCTGGAAAACTTGTAGGTCAGCTCTGTCGCCTAAATGCTGTTGGGCGTTGATGCTACGTCGCAGCGCACTAAGCAGGCACTAAGCACTTGTCAGCCTCATCGTGTGACCAGAAGCGAGACACGTTGACGTATTCATTTTCCGTGCGTATACGGTCATACGATCAGATATACGGGGGCAGCGTCTCGTGAAGCGCCGTTGCCTTTGCGTAACAGAACTCAACATTCACCAAAGATGTCGTAGTGTATGGATCTGGCACCAAAAGCAGGATATATGAGCGTTTTCGCATTCCGTCACCATCGAAATGCAACAACCGCAGCCGAGAGTCGAACACAGTTTTCATGGCGAGCAGGAGAAAACCCAAACTCTCAGGTCACCACGAGGTAACAACAAACACGCGCCGCAATCTGCGTTTAACACCATCTAATAAGGCTGCTTTAGTTAGCCGATCCAGCAAAAACCAATCTGCACTTCCCGTAACGCTTCACTGTACGTGATCGAAGAATGAATGCAAAACGACCACAGCACTGAACTTGGCAGCGGTACGCATCGTTAATGCAGAGACGCGCGTGTGCGGACGCGCCGGTACACCTTTGGTTCCAAACTGCGGCACTCGCTCCGTTTATTATTCTTTCTTCACGTGAACTTGCCCGCTCGTCGAGTGTACGTTAGTGGAAGTTAAAAAAGAGTAAGGAGGAAAAGTCCCAGGTTCTATAAAACACACGATAAAAGGGAACGCGCATCAACAGCTATATTCAGGAGCTCCGTACCTTACCCGGAATCCATGATTCAATCAGCGGCATTCGAGGCCTCGCAACCATTTCCCACAGACCGTTCTTTCCTGCTGCTGCTGCTGCTGGGACGCAAGCGTGAGCCTCTGATAGGGTAATTTAATTTTCAGAGCAGGAGCGGAACGCAATCTACATGTATCACTTACACACACATATCCTCTGCAGGACTTAGTAGCAGTACGAAGTCGCCGGCGATGCTCGAACATCAAGCAAGAAAGCGCAAATCGTGAGGGCTAGGGGCCTCAGCGTTACTCATGTTGGCCGGCGTTCATGTTGCGAAGTCTGGAGGGACGAAAGAGTGAACGTGAAAACCGCCTCTGCTGGCTTCTCGCGAGTCGCCACTGCTATAAGGTTACATTGGCTGTAAGGTCCGCTCTATGACGTCATAATGAGGTTGCGAAGGTTTTGCATTGCAAACTATGACGACACGGTCATTCAGCAGCAGAGTAGACTTTGTGCTGCTGTGTTTCTGAATTGATAATCAGTGTTAGTGTGGCTTTATTGTACTTATGTGCCTAAACTTTTTGCTGCTGCATTTCTGGGATGACCTTCAGTTGAGTGTGGTTTCAAGGGATTTTTTTTTCACATCAGTGGCTTTTATTATTTGCGCATCTCTATCTGAAAAGGAGTAGCTGGCACCAAATAATGGCGCCAACGTCTCCTAAGTACGGTATAAAAATTATAATAGTAATAATAATAATTAAAGTCAGCTGATCTGCAGGTGAGTCGTCGCGACAGTCTGACTTTTCTCAACCGCGACGCAACAGGCGTTCTCCACACCCTTGCGTCACATTATCACTGTTTGCCACTACTATTGAGATGAGAGATGAGCGCTTAAAGCACCGTAGCTCGGCTTCGATACGCTTATCGCGGAGCGCTCCTCAGAGCACTCTACCGAAGTGCGGTCCCTTTCCTTTCTTCGCAGCGTCACAAAAGGTGGCAGAAATATAACTCTCATTAGTCAAGCTGTGCCGAAACTCGCCTGCATATGAAATTAGTCTGCTCAGTTTAAGTGCGTTGATTCTGCTAGTTAAAACATTTACCACGCATGCTCGAAAGAAATTGCAGGGAGCGGACCTGCACAACGTTACTGAGGGGGCAAGGGAAGCAAAATAATAATAATAATAATAATAATAATAATAATAATAATAATAATAATAATAATAATAAAGAAATGAAGTGAAAATCGCTGGCGTTGGAGCGTCGACCAAAAACGCCTGAGTCAATTGTATAGGTATACTCGATATCACTTCTGCAATTTCGAGCCTTTCGCAGCTTCGCCCGAAGCAATAACGACAGTAGCGCACTCGTGAAAACAGGCATCGAAGCGAAAGCTGAAAACAAGGGACAAGAAATGGCGAAATGTAGTTTTTGTTCCTCTATTGCATTATTTTTTTTTTTCACTGACACGAATATGAGAGATGGCCTGCGCGATAGGAGCGGGCAAACGCGGGTGAACGGGCAAAGGGTGCTCAGCGCGGCTGCAGTGCGTACGCGCGCGACTCAACGCGCCAAGCCTCCCACCGCGGCCTCCGCGAAGAACCGAGGCTCTGGAACCGTCCCTTAAAAGCGTGGATATCAAAACTGGCGCGGCGCAGAAAAGGCGAGGAGTCCCGCCGGGCGTCATCAATCACTGCGAAAACGACGACGAAGAAGAAGAAGCGGAGGAGGGCAGCGCGTTCTTGCCGAGGTCTCGTCGGGCCTTTCGCTTTGCTCGTTCGCCGATGGCTGCGGCGAAAGATTCGGGGACGAGGACTAGTAACGGCCGCCCACTACTTTCCGGGTCAGCGGGGCCGGCAGACAAGCGTGAAGCCGCGCTGCCGCCGGCGCGGTCTAGCGCGCGTGTGCGCGCTGCAATTGCGCGAAGGGAGGCGTCGGCGATTCAACACGCGCTGTGCGGCGGCACACTGCGCTGCTCGCATGCGCGTGTCTTTGAGTACGCAACGGGCCACGCGTCGAAGGCCCCCTTTCGCGGGGACAGGCGTCGTCACGGGAGTGCGAAGGATGCAGGCGTTTGAAGCGCCGAGATTGAGGCGTGGTAACGGGCTCGTTGGTTGGTTTGGCAAGCGTCTGAGTTCTAACGCAAGAAATGTTCAGTTCATCTGCGCCTGTGTCGAAGCGACTTCCCCCGTTGACTTGTGCTGCATATCTGGATTGCTAAAGACGGAGCACAACGTGAAACATGCGGGTTGCAATGTGGGCTTGTTGGTAATGCATCTTCAAGGGGGGTATGGTAGCGCGATTCAAAGACGGGACAAAAGAAGACACAACGGGACACACACAGCGCTGTGTGTGTCCCTTTGTGTCTTCTTTTGTCCCGTCTTTGAATCGCGCTACCATACCCCCCTTGTGAAACATGCGCTCGAAATATCCCTATGATGCTGACAAAGCAGAGCCAGGGAACGCATAGATATATTTTTTTCTTTATTCAAGTCCAGGAATAATTATGAATGAGAGTTTAATCTGCGATAAGCTTCACATTCTTATGAACGCCAAACGGAAAACCGCGGTGCGATAAGCAGACAACTCGCCACCTGTGGAAGCCGAACCCACATCCTTCGCGCGTGACGCGTGCGATGCGATACCAACTGAGCTGCGGCAGCGGCTGTCATTCCGTTTGTTTTATAGGGTATTCGTGAGCATACAATACACGAAACATACATGTAGCCCTTGTAGTGTTAGCGAGCGCCGCTCCCGACCATGGCGGCGGACGGAGTACTTGTTCCACATCCTCTACCACGCATCCACCAACATATTCAACGCCAGCTGCACCTGACCTACCTACGTACTTGCGATCCTATGGGTCCTTCCGTTTCATTAATGTTGTGTCAGCTTCAAGATGTTTATCCATATCTCATTTTATTATTACATTTACCACTTATACTGCGGACTCAAGGACCAACCAGGATGGGCACAATAATGGAACAGATAACACGTAGTCAGGAAATAAACAATGAGCAGCGATTTTTTGGGGAAATGTTCGCGGTAAGCAAGTCCGGTCATGGAATTGGCAAAAAAAATGGTAAAAGAAAAAGTTATATGTGTAAGTTGATACAAAGTATGCTGTTAGTGCATTTTATAGTGGTTTCTGTTCTGTCCAATGGTGTAAGTCATTAAAAGTAACAAAAATAGTGAAAGTTCAATTGTTAGTTCTTTATTATTAAGCATACGAAGGAAACATTATCTCAGTTCTTTTTTTTTTTTCCTACTTCGAGAACCTCATTTCATAGCATTGGCATTTGTACATTCAGATGCAGTATCAAATTGCAGCCGAGCCGCCTGACCGTTCACGCTGAGACTCCGTCCCGTACAGCAAAGGAGAAAGAAAATTTTAAAGCCTGAATAAATGTTTCTGGCAAGCGGTGTGCCACGCAAGACGTCGACAGCGGTTCTTTATACAGTAACTCATTTAAGATAAATGGGAACGACACGTCAGCCACATCCGCGGACTTTCCGAAAGAGGCTATACAGGAGCAGAGCACGAGAGGTGCGCGCATTCAACCGCTTCGAAGCGTTATGCAACGGAAATAGTGTTTGTCAGCGACAGCTGGCGCGCCACCGAATCCACCGCGTTTGTGGTTTAGCAGCCAGGCGCTGACAGGACCCGTCCGCTAAATACGCCCAATCTCAGAAGCAAACAGCCTTGCTGCGAAGGTTACCGGCATATTAGGCGGTGTGCAAGAGCAACAACATCTTAAGACCGCGGGTCCATGGTGTTAAGCAACGCTTAGAACGTAGAACGGAAAGCTACCAGCAAAAACAACAGGCTTTGCAAGCTTATGAATAAGCGATAACCGGGATGAAGATGGAGATTGGAAGCCGAGAGTACCTCAAATTATAATGTAGAAAATAGAAATGACATTTTAAAAATGCGCGTTTAATAACGCCATTTTATTATGCAGAACTGCACAGTGCTCGGGCGAAGTGGGGCGCCTGTCGAGACTTCCGAATACTTTCGATCACCTGCAACCCTCGCGTTCGCGATAAAACATTACCTCTCAACCGAACGCTACAAACACGACTGATAGTATAATAATAATAATAATAATAATAATAATAATAATAATAATAATAATAATAATAATGGGGAATACGGAGAAATTAAACTTAATCGCAGCGCTTCGGCTATATACGTTCAAACAACAAAAGAAGTTGTTGGCAACAGCAAATGCCCAGAGCAATAAAAGCATGACGCGAGACTGAATTTTTTTGAAAATGCATGTACTATAGTACCCTAAACTTCCGCATCCCGGCTCCGCCATCGCTGACAGGGGATAGAGGCGTTAAAGAAGCGCTTGCATAATAGCCACGCGGACCCTCCCGGAAACGCGCGTAAAAATGACTCGCTCGACGACGCGCGTGCACGAAGGAAGAAGAAAAAAGAAAAAGAAAAGAAGGACCAAAGTCCCGGCGGCGACCGATGCTCTTTTCCGGCTTTGCTCCGACGAAGAACGTCGTTCGTGCGCACTGCATCCGTCTTCATCATGCGCCACTCGGGTCTAGCGGTGGCCCTCGGTGCCGTTATACGCCGCGTTGACCTAGTCCCGACGTCTCTCTCTTCCTCCGCTCTTCCTCGCTTCTCCACCTGCAAACTCGCTACGTAAAGTCATCCGGCGTGGCGGTTCGTTTGACGAGGACTCGCACATTCGTTAGGCTCCTTTCCTGCTGCGTCGCCGTAACACCGCCACGCACCGCGAGTGCGGGGAGCTCCGCCGGAGGTCAGCGCCGACGCTCGAGAGGAAGAGTAAACACAGCATCGCCGTGCGGGGCCGTATTGCCGGAACGCCCGCAGCCTGCGCATCCAGTAACGTCGTGTTTGTTGGGTTTAAAAATCAACGCGCATATTGCTGCAATTTCTCTTTAATACCAGTCGACCCAGTGACCGCTTTTATGTGTGATGTTATACTACGCGTAAGAGTACGCTTAGGGTTTCCACCATTTCTTTGTTTGTTTCTTTCTTTCTTTCTTTCTTTCTTTCTGTCTCCGTCTGTCTGTCTGCTTTTCTTTCTTTTTTCTTTCGTATTTAATTATTATATATGTGTTCAAGGAGATGTTGGCCCCTGTAGACGGCACCTGCTACTCCCGTTATCTTAATCGCAGATGTGCTCCAGAAGACGCGAAAGTTTCAGGCATAGAATGGAGATAACAATAGGGTGACAACAGTTCCAATGTTCACGTACACATTCACATACAACACTAACACAAAAAAAAATTTCCTGAGCAGTTCACATTTCATCTCTTTCCCCCAGCATAGGATAGCAAACTGCACCAACATCCATATCTCTCTCTCTCATCATCAGATTCATTTCGGCTGTACAGACTCATTCGAAAATTCACAGGTGACTTAACTGCTGCGACCATGAATTGGATTAGCGCCATGTAGCGTGGCTTCTGGTGAATTCCCAGCGCTCCAAAGTTTCGGTGACCTAGGAGGACACAGGCATCCTGCACCGCCTCGGAAAAAACAAAGGTGTTCGAGGAACCTCGTTACACGGTCCAAGCGCAACCCGTGCACGCACACTGGGACGTAGAAACCAAGACTGTAGACTATCATCAGCAGCATCCTATTCTTTATGTCCAATGCAGGACGAAGGCCTCTTCCAGCGATCTCCAATTGCCCCTGCCTTGCGCTGGCTGATTTCAGCATGCGCCTGCAAATTTCCTACAGTTTAGGAAATTTGCAGACTGTAGATTCAATGTGGCAAACATTTTGGCGAGTTGGCTTATCTCCATTTTGACAGGAGCAGCGCAACGCAGACGACCGCTAGCGCTTACGAAAATGACGCAGAAAGAGGGAATCACTGGCAGCGCCTTTGATTGGCTCGTTTCTGTCGTCTGTGGTGCGCTGTTTCATTTATTATTTTCCTTAAAAGCCTGTAGACATTACATAAGGATGAGTAAATTTCATCTACGTGACGTATACTACTGTATACGTATTAAAATAAACCATAAGAAATGGAGAGGAAAAAAGAACCAGAAAGACAAAATACATTACAAAATGTGCTGGACTGGATCGGTATGGTAAATTGCGAAGAAAGAAGAAGGAAAAAGAAAATGAGCGTTGGAGTATAGGGCAAGAGTACATGTTCCGGAAGTTTGGGCAAGATGGTTATTTATGTATGCCCTGAACGACTAGCGGTCAATGCATGAAGCTGTGTTTTCTGGAAAGCTATTCCAGAGGAAGATAGCACCCGCAAAAAATTCAACGCAGATGCCTTGGCGTTTAATGTAGATGTCCGACTTTCAGAATTATATTTATACGTTATCAGCATTCCATGCAATGGCGACTAAAGAAATGAAAACGAACCGAATATCAAGCCTGCGCATAGCTCGCAGACTGGCGCGGTCGCCTTTAGCCGCATTTGTGTACTGGATACAAACAGCGGCTGGAAAAAAATACTTGGCGGCCGTTACTTCCAGCATACAGACAAGGCCGCACAAAAGGCAGCGCTTTATGAACATAGACAACACTTATCTATGCGGCGTTCGTAGAACTCTCACTGTCTACGTTACCTTCCTCGTGTACCCTACCTTAAGTATAGACGTCAAACAGGCACGTGCTACAGACATCCAAGAGAAAAAAATAGATAATTGAAAGTGTAAGACCGTGAAGTCATATGCTGTTCATTACAGCCACATCGATTTACTGTGCTATGAGTGAGTACGGTCAGTACGTGACTTGTACAAATCGTCTGCAGAGTCTCTAGGACTCATAAGAAATTGTTTCTACGCTTTTATAGACTAGAAAGACAATCTAACTCTAATTAATGCGCACCGCGTGTTTATCTGCAGTACATTTTCTACCCCCACTGCGTTTCCCATCAACACGTGCCTTCTTTGTATGCTGCGACAACGTCGAATTGTGGGGTGATGCGACAGTTTGAGCGCTACTCATTACAGATGCTCCCGAATTAAAGAACCGGGATACATAATGCTGTCAACTAGTTCATCGCATACATTCTCGAAATTAGTGCAGATATGAGCTAGAAGTATTGCTGTAACGAATTTAGCGCAAGCGTTATTTTCCTTACCGTATGGGAGCGTAAGTTTACACAGGTATCATGAATCAACCGTTAAGCCACGTAATACGTTGTGTATGGTAATCATTCACAAGTGGTGCATGCAATAAGCACAAAATTTCACAACGTTGCCTTGGTTATCTCTGTTTCACATCACGAAAAACGGCGCAATGAAATTGCTGAGGAAAGTTCTAACAAAAATTCGATGATGCTTCTTGTGGCAGGCTTTTAGTTAGGATGAAGAGTGTTGCTAGCTGTAGGCGGACCTAGCCTTGCAAAATATGCAGACGACTGATCCGCCCTAGCGCCATGTGATCACGCGCAGTAAAGTAGCACCTGATAAGTGACGCCTCATGACCCGTCACAACAAATACAGGGAAGACAGACGGCGAGGACGGATTCGAACCGCGCAACATCCAGTGCGCGCCATCCACCTCACCTTGCCCTACCAGCCTGCCAACACAGCCTTCTCACCATTCGCACTCCATTTCTGTATCGTAGAGGAACTTGAGGATACGCCGAAACACCTCCCTTCTAAATATTCAGCGTCCTGGCGGACACAAAGTGTCATATGCGCTTGTATGAGCTGCCATTGTACGCTTGAGTCCATCTGTTAACACTTTAGTTAGAAGAAAAGAACATATGACCGCAATATGTAAAGAAAAATAATGAATGAAGGAGTCACATGAACATATGCGTGTCGCCTTCATTTTCTGCGTGTGACAATGGATTACATTAAACCTCGTACACAGCTTAACTATCTAAATAACACTAAAGAAGGTCAGGTAAAGTTAAACTTCCTCTACTATCCCTAATTTAACACGCTAAACAAGGCCGTTACGTCGGGAGGCCGCGCGAGACGACCCAATGTGCCGCTACATAAACAAAGGAAGAAGGAGAGGGGACAATAATGACGCCAGGTCAGGTGTATGAAAATGGGCCAGCGCGTGTCCTATTGCGAGTACCTAAAACAACCATGCGGCAATCGTCCGTCAGTATACAATCGCTTCCGTAAAAACGTCAAAACGTTACACCAGTTCTTACCGGCGTTTTCCCGCGTATGCTTTTAATGATAACACGTTTACGTGGACCGTCACTCACACACACCAACTCTTTACCACATTACGTGGGAGTGCACGCTACAGAACATAGAACACCATGACACGAACACCACTAGGGAGCAATGAGAGGCACTGCTGTCCAGCTCAAGCAGATCCAGAGAGCTGAGAAGATTGCAAGAACCAGCGGAGCCCTGGACTAGGGGCCTCGACCATAAGCGCTTATTCTGATTATTCTTTTAATAAAGTTTATCTATCTATCTCTTGATGCGGACTGCCTCGTGAAGCAACGAGCAGCAGTGACGCGGTTGACGATGCAATACAAACTAAAGCAATGGGCCTGAGCAAGATTTTATCAAAGTAGACACGACCGATGAGTTGGTCTCGATAAAATAAAAAGCAAAGACAGCTGGGATTGAAACAGGTTCGCGTCACCGCGCCATGGAAAATAGTGTGCCAGAAAATACTTGGAATAAAGATTATTCTGTGGTATTGCATCGTACGGGGCAAAACCGTACACAGTGGCAGAATAAGCGAAATCAAAGTGCACGGCCGCATACAAAGAAGCTCACCTTCAACAGCCGAGCCGGCGGCGTATCCGGAGGTCCACGCGACCACCACAAGCAGCACGGCTACGGTAACCCGGCGAGTACACTCCATCATTTCTTTTCCTCTTTCTTTTTTTTTTCTTTTTCAGCAATACACTTGAACTTCGGCGATGACACACACGAACAACGTGGCGGCAGCGTCAAATTCCGGGGGACAAGAGCGACAACACGCGAAAACCACCAGTCGGGCCGAAGCTCATGGCACACGAAACCGAGTCACGCGGTCAGAGGCACACTGATCAGCTGGCCGCACACCGCAATGGGCAAACGCACACACACGCCTCGGTAACCACCGAGCGACCGCACGCGCACGGCCGCCTGTGGTCTTGAAAAGAGTGTCGAGGCGCACGCCGTGTCCTCTGTGGACAACGCGAGCAAAGCGACAACCGAAGAGCGCGGTGCGCGCGACACGCCAGCTGGCCGTCCGGCGAGTCAACTGCTCGCTGGCCGCTCTCGGAAGACGCAGCGAGCGGCCGGAGTAGTCGGTGGGAGCACCAACGGCGGTGCGACCACGCGAACCAAAGCGGGACTGTGCGAGAGGGCGAGGAGGCGAAAAGTAAGCGGGGTGGGAGGGTAAACGGGGGATGGCTACGGCTGGGACCGGTCGAAACTCAAGGGCGCCTGCGTCTGCGGAACGGCACGAGATGCCCTTTCAGATCAGTGGCGCCATCATTTGAATGGCGGCTGCACTGGCTGAACAGGCTCATTCGAGATCACTTATTCGTGACCGGTCCAAAGAGGGATGAGATTTGTGGGAGGCGATCTCGTCTTGGGTGGGTGCGGCTACGTTCGATACACAGTGTGTCTGAGGCGATACGAAGGCTTATCGCTGACGCAAATAAGCAATTGCAAGTTCTCGCGAGTACCCGCGCGGTTACATGGTCTTTACAACCACACTAACCCGTAGATTCTCAAGCGAAATTAACCTGTAGCTGCCACCGCTAGTAGTGGAGAACAAATAAGTAAAATAAGTACATTTTTATTCGCTTTCTCTCTTTTATGTTTGTGTGTGTTCAAGCACATCACACAATGTGACTGATGACGTTCTAAACAAATGAAGTTATTTAATAACTACAACAGTATGGTAAGTTTGGTAATTGAAGAGCTCGCCATTCCAAAATGGTAGCAAGAAACACGAGAAAAAAAATGCTATACGAGAGAACAATATAGTACTGATAATTTTTAAATAAAAGCTCTCGCAATCGCTTGGAGTGTAAATGCATTACATAGGCTCTACAAAAATTTAATAATGATATTATGTTGCACATCTATGCAAATCGTGCGTAAAGAAAAGTCAGCGCATTACATGTGACAAGTATAAGCAGTCTCCACTCATGTTTAAACTGGTTAGTCCAGAGGAAAGCACATAAAAAGTCATTAACGCAGAAAAATCATTATGATAATAATTATGATAATCATTAGTCTAGAGGAGAGCGCATAAAAAGTCTAACGCAGTAATATCATTATGATAATAAATTAAGACAAATTAATTCAAGATATAAGGAGTAGCCGGCGCCTTAAATTGTGCGTCAACATCTCTTTATATCATATCAATAAAAAAGGACAAAATTTAAAAAACGCACCTTAGCAAAAAATAAAATGTCAACGACACGAGAAAGTCATTACGGCGTTGCGATAAAATTAGATTTACGTCACTCAAATAGGATTATTCACAAGGAACTAATCAGGTGACTTTTTCCAAGAAAATCGCTCACGGCTTTTGTACCCTATCTTTGTTTATAGGGACCGGAGCAGAATCCGCATCGTTTCTTACCAATAGGGGACGCCTATCCAAGACTCCAAGACAATATCGAAGCGTCTCACGATGTTGAAAATTACGCTCATAAAATGACAGTGTGCTCCACAGAACCTTCCGGAGTGGTACAACGTGTGCATTCGGAGGAGGGCCTTTTCCGTATACATGATACAAAAGCTGGGGTGTGTACACCACTTCAAGACGTAGACAGCGTAAGAGTTAGTCTAAAGCCCATTGCATCTAAAGAAACGTTTCTACAAAAGAGACGATTTTGCTCTCTCCGCAGAATTTCTTTCTGTGTCCTAGCAACAAATGCACTCGGCACCCTAACAATGAATGGTTTGAATGGTTTATTTCATCATCAGTTCAGCATACATATCCAGTGGTACAGCGGGAAGGGGTGGCGAAAAGGCAACTGAATGCCTGACAATGCGCCAGTCCCCGCCCAGACCAAATGAAATCATGGCTACATGCGAATAAAGCTCTCAAGTCACTTCACTCCAACACATCAAAGGTGCGCAGTGTATAACTCCAATCAGGAGGAATTGTTCACTGCAGAAAAACTAGAAATAAAAAAGAAAGGTTAAGCGTTCTTAATTACCCCGTAATACACTGGCTTCGGCTGTATTGCCAAGGCTGTCGTCTCGTACAAATCACACAGATAGATTTAGCTGTGCCAGACGCTTGTGCATGCGCTTGATCTTGAAAAATACTGTTATGATATCAGTTTTAAATACATATTTTATCTTGCCGATTGAATCTTACAAGTTATTTGATCAATCATTAGTGTTCAAGAGAGACTAAGGAAAGGGGAAAGGCAGGGAAGTTAACCAGAGGGGAAGATCCGGTTTGCTACCCTACGCAGGGGAAAGAGGGGAGGGGGAAATAAAGTGATAACAAAGTAGAGATAAAGAAAGGAAGGAGCATAGACATACAATCACAGTCGGTCACTGTCGCTGCATACTGTCACCACACAGCACAGTAGCACTTCCAGCCCTATGAACATCTGTTCATGCCACCTCCGCTTATCCAATTCTGTTGCCCTTAAAAACTGCAACAATGCCCTCGTCGCCCTCTGCTGCGATGGGTTGTAATGGCGGCATTTTAAAATAAGTTCCTCTGTTAGAGGTGTTCGGTCAAAGCGCGCTATCGCGTTTGCGAGCGATCATCTCTGTAAATTATAGCGAGGACAGTCACAGAGAAGGTGCTGAATAGTCTCCTCGTCACCACAGTCATCACACGAGCCGTCGTCGGCCCATCCGATTCAGAAAGCAAAAGACTTGGTGAACGCCACCCCTAGCCATATTCGACAAAGCAGGGTAGCTTTGCGACGGCAGAGTCCAGCTGGAATGTAAAGGCGTAGAGACAAGTCTAGGTTGTGCAGCCGGTTGTTTTGAAAACTTCCTGCATTCCACAAGGAGAACATCATATTACGGCTGAGCATTCGAAGTTTTCTAGCGGCATCTGTCCTTGATAATGGTATCGGCTCCTCTTCGTCGCGTTGAAGAGCCGACCTAGCAATGTTATCGGCGTGTTCGCTCCCTGTGACGCCGCAGTGACTTGGAAGCCATTGAAATGTCACGTGGTGTCCTTTCTCAGTTAAGGTATGGATTAGTTCTCTAATCTCGAATGCCAGTTGTTCGTGTGGTCCACGCCGCAGGGCTGATAGCAAAGACTGCAGTGCTGCCTTCGAGTCACTGAAAATTGACCATCTTCGAGGTTGTTCTTGGCTGACGAGACGAAGTGCCGTGCGAAGAGCTGCAAGTTCCGCAGCCATCGGTGTCGTTGAGTGACATGTCTTGAAACTGATGGTGGTGGCTTTCGCTGGGAAAACCACGGCTCCAGAGGAACACTGGAGAGTGTCCGATCCATCAGTATAAGTATGTACGTGGTCGGCGTACTTCTCGTGCAAAAGGGGCAGAGTTAGTTGTTTAAGAGTAGGTGATGACAGCTCAGATTTTTTCCTGATTCTTGGTATAGTGAGGTGCTCTGCAGGTCGAGTCAAATACCATGGGGGAATCGATGGCTTTCTCATCTTTCTCAGGAAGAATGGCCTGCGCTTCCGAGCCCGCAACTTCCCACAGAACCACAGGTTGTCAAAGCCGCTCGGGAGCCTACTCCTGCCGCTGATGACACGCCCAAAGCAGATCGTCAAGTCATTTCAATGCTGCGTCCCCTCATAGATGCCATTCGAGTGATTCTGTCGAACCTTGGAACCACGTCTGCTCGAAGTGCGCTGAAAGTACTGGACGCCTTAAGCCCAGTGCTTGAGTCTCTCGAATAGAGACTTGGCCAACCATCGCCCATCCTTTCGAGAAAAAGTCAAGGCAGCGTCAACCATCCAGTGGAACGCAAGAGGACTAAAGTCACACCTTTAAGACTTTCGTCAGTATATATATACTAATTTGTTTCCAATCATTGTCATATGTGAGCCGAACGTGTCAAAACCAGTCAGATTATCGGGATACGAAGCTGTTATATCCTCAACAACTGAGGCATGCAGCAAAGTCATCGTTTTTATTCGTCGAGAACTGACCTATGTTCGCCAGCCGATTCCGCCTCATGAAAACAATCAATATATTTACCTAACAATTAAAAAGGGCAAACTCATGTTTACACTTGTAGGCGTTTATATATCGCCTTCAAGTAATTTTGATCCCAAAATATTAACGAACGTCTTTTCGGTAAGCCTTGCTCCATATGTCATCATCAGAGATTTCAATGTGCATCATATGGCATGGGGAAGCACAAGGACAAATGCAAGAGGGCAAGGACTTGCAAACCTCGCCTGCAACCACGGCCTTTCATTCCTGAATGACGGCAGCCCATGATTTATACGAGGCGTGAATTATGGCAGCTGTCTTGGCCTAGCTTTCGTCTCCAGCTCGTTCACAAGACGTGTTAAATGGTTTTCGGATATCGAGACACACGGGAGTGATCACATTCCTACGTACCTTGTCATCAAAGGAATGTCCAGGTCCTTCCCATGGAACACATTAATTGACTGGACTAATTTTACTTTTACCATGGAAGGTGCTTGTGGGGAGGGCTTGTACTCTGGATTAGAGGAAACAATCAAGTCTGTAATACGAGACGCCACGCGCACGGTCACGGTTTCATCGAAGCACACGGAATTGGATATAGAGTTGGGGCGACTTCATGCGCTCCATCGTCGTGCGGAGCAGCGTTACCGGCGTACAAAATCTATCGAAGCCCTTAGGACAGCCAAACGACTACAAAAGAAAATTAAACGTCACATGGATAGATTGGCCACTCGATGTTGGACAATGTTTTGCCAGTCACTAGACCCCCAAAAGCCACTTTCCCACATCTGGAGAACCATTCGTGGTCTGCGTTCCCTCCCTGAACAACGCTTCCCATTCAAAGCGCTGGCGGCCATCCAGGGGCGACCAGAGGCTGATGTTGCAGAAGACTTTTGTGCAAGGATAGTTGACCAAGAAACCGGTCCAGGCTTTCCAACCCCCAGTCACATCCCTGTTTCACGTGACTGCCGCATGGATCTTCCTTTCATAATGGAGGAACTAGAAGCGGCTCTTGCTCTATGCAGGCGTTCTTCATCCCCGGGACCAGATGGAATATCCTACCGCACCTTGAACAACCTGAGTGATGGCGCACGGAGAGAACTGTTACATATATAAAACGTATCTTGGCAAGATGGCATGGTACCTGAAGAATGAAAGACAAGCCGCTTGGTCCCTCTCTTGAAGCAAGGCAAGTCGCTACTTGAACTCACCTCAAACCGCCCAATAGCGCTGGCCAGCAGTGTGGGAAATACAATGGAAAAGATTATCCTTGCCCACTTGGAGTGGTACCTGGAGCACTACAACCTGTTACCAAATTGCATGGCTGGTTTTCGTCGATATCGCTCATCAGTAGACAATGTTGTTGATCTCCCTGCGTATGTACAGCATCAAAAGTCACGCAAAAGATTATCTGCAGCTTTGTTCTTGGATGTCAAGGTGGCATACGATAACGTATCTCACGAGGCTATCCTCGATGCTCTTGAGATGGTTGGCCTAGATGGTCGAGTTTTCCAACGAATTTCTCATTACCTTTTCATGAGATCTTTCTTTGTGTGTACCGGCGATGGTAAAACCGCACGACTCTACACCTACCCAGGTGTTGCTCAAGACGGTCTACTAAGCCCTACCCTATTTAACCTCCCACTCATTGGTCTCGTTGATCATCTGCCAGCAGCAATCAAGATATCAATGTACGCAGACGACATATGTATATGGACTTCCGGTGTGACACGTCCTCAGATACGTGCAATACTTCAAGAAGCTGCTACTCTAACAGCTATAACCTCCGCAACCAAGGTCTTGAAATCTCGTCAGACAAATGTGCACTGATGGCATTCACTCGCAAACCAATGACACCCTATGCCCTCTCAATAAATGGCCAGATAATTTATTATGAGAAGACTCACAGATTTCTTGGGATAATCATTGATAGAGATCTCTCATGGAGCCCACACGTGACCTACTTGAAACAGTGTCTGACAGCAATCTCCCAGCTTTTCAAGTTTCTGGGCGGAAAGACTTGGGGAATGTCAGTGCATGAAATGTTGGAATTGTACAGGGCTCTTTTTCTGGGCTTCTTGAAATACAGTTTGCCCACACTGACCAACACTTGCCAGACGAATCTTCGTGCTCTACATGCTATTCGAGTTGGGCTCTCAGGGTTTGTCTTGGTTTCTCAAAGTGCACATCGACAGTAGCGACTATTGTGATCACCAGGGGATAACCCATACAAACACACATTGCGGTGGAAATGTTGAGAGTGCACATTAGGCACGTTGCCCGTGCCCGTTCCCACCATTTGGCAACACTACCGTCAGAAAGGCCGCAGGCATCATTTTGTGCTACGGTTTCGGATTATTACACCTGCCTTCCATCAGGCTTCACCCCCTGTTAGGAATGGCCGTACGGGGTGACAACGTGCCAGCTTTCAGCCCGCTGCACGTGTTCCCAACCAACCGGACGGGGCGCACTTCAGAGAACTGCGAATAACCGGCAGCCACGTGGCGCGGGGTCAGCTCAGGAATGTGCTACCCACCAGCGCCACCCGGGACGGAGCAGAGTTCTACGAAGCCCCTCTGACGTCGGCTCCGGACCTTTACACCTGTGTGTGTGTGCGGCACTGAGACCTGTGCAACACGTGTATGTGAGCCCGCCTCCTCCAAAAGGGCGGGTCATCTTCGGTGACGTCGAACGGTGACGTCGAACGATGACTGGACGAACGTTTCCTTTCGCTTGGAATCAAGGGGGCGACAAGTGCTTATAAGCAGCGTTTGCCGGCTGCTAGTGTGTGCTCGTTGTGTGCTCGTCGTAGTGAGCTGTGTGCTCGTAAGCTGTTTGCTGTATGCGTCGTCTTGCGGGCTCCATTTGGGAGTCACGCTAGACTGTCGATGTATGTCTTGTCTAAGATGTAAATAATGTAATTAAATCCTGCTCGCCTAGTCCTGTCGCCCCAAGGTCCTTCCCTACAGCTACGTCTGACAAATCTTACACCCCGCAACTAAGCAATTAGTGTTCGAAGTGAATCTTGTAGTAATTAGCGTGACTACAAGATAAATGTACACATAGGGCACCAAGATAAAGATGAGAACAGAAATAGTGTGATTGAGTACTAATTTCCTGTTGTTCACAGTTTACCCTCCTTTCACGTACATAATAGAAAGGTTCTAAGCACCTCCGGCAAAAGAAAAAGAACTACTCATGGAAAACTGTATAACACCATGTCATCGCAATGAGAACGCTTCAAAGCTAGAAAAATGGCCCCAACTGATACCAGTGAAGCGCTGTCATACCACCCCTATCGGTCTCACGGCGAATAATGTTAGGCTCCCACTGTCTTCGCACTTTTTACTATGTCACGCTTCTGAGACTCCCTCCACTGTTTCATGCTTTGGTTTATTAAAATATCTGAAATAAAGGCATTTTCTTTCAAGGAGCATACCTGTCAGAAAAACGGCGTGACTCGAGTTCCATGAGAGCTCTTACTTAGTTAGTGGTAGGTGCATCATGCTAACTTCCACCTTGCGAAAGTCTCAAAAGAAAAGGATGTGGATAGCGCCGGAGAAGAAGTGAAAGATCAGAGTCGGGCAATCGGAGGGCAGAATGTGTCAGCTCAAAGCAGGACAGTTACAATAGAACGACACTGAGTGCAATCAATCACCTTTCTCTTATTGATTGCTTTAATTATATTTTGTTTCTTTTTCATTTGTACTGAGATAGTCGGTTCAGTCATGGAATCAGCGATCCAAATCGTGCGAACGCACTGCTTGTTAAAATAAATCTCGCGAGAAGCCTTAACCTTGCATGTAAACGCTTTTATTTGTCCAACGAAGCGTCATAACTCTTCCACCGTTCCAATAATGCTTGTTGTATTATACGATGCTCTTACATGTTGAGTAGACGACCTGTAGACCTGTAGATGCGCAGACGACCTGTATTCGACCAGGTGTTAGCCGCGTAGGGAATCGGCACAAGTATTTTGTGCGTATTTTTTTAGTCGTTTAAATTAAGCTAATTTTTATTTTATTCAGCAACGCACAAGTTCGTGATAGTTGGTGTTACGTAACTCATAGTTTGGCGCACTACAAAACAACGGACATGGAACCACAGACATTGCGCCCGTCCCTGTGGTTCTGTCCGTTTTTTGTTTGTTTGTTTGCAAAATTAATTAATGCATGATTGATTGATTGATTGATTGATTGATTGATTGATTGATTGATTGATTGATTGATTGATTGATTGATTGATTGATTGATTGATTGATTGATTGATTGATTGATTGATTGATTGATTGATTGATTGATTGATTGATTGATTGAAGGAAACTGGTTATACAACAAAAAATACCATCATTATAGTAATAACACCTGGGACGAATTACAGCAAATGATGGATGACCTTAACCTAGAAAGTGTGAATGTAGAGTTGAAGATTAATATGCAGAAGACAAAGATAATGTTCTCTAGCCTGGCAAGGGAATAAGAATTCAGGATTACCAGACAGCATCTACTTTATAAAGGAGTACGTTTACCTAGGTCAATTACTCACAGGGAACCCTGGTCATGAGAAGGAAATCTACAGAAGAATAAAAATGCGTTGGAGTGCGTACGGCAGGCATTACAAAATGCTGACTAGGAGCTTGTCGTTGTCATTGAAAAAAAATGGCCAGGCTTAGCTTGGTTAAGCCAAGAATGCGTTGCATATTGTGTTGGGGCCCAGCTTTTCCTCCGGCTGTCATGACGTCACGTCACGTGGTTGCGCTAAAGGTCAATGGTGGCTGCCCGGCCGCGCCCAAGGGCTGAACTGAGTGATTGCAATATGCAACGCATAAAACTCTAGTGTAGCATTGGGGGTATGAGCCACTATGGTGGCTCATACCCCCAATGGTGGCTGCCCGGCCGCGCCCAAGGGCTGAACTGAGTGATTGCAATATGCAACGCATAAAATCCATAAAATCACTGCACTCTACCGGTGCTAACATATGCGGTGGTACCTTGGAGTTAACAAAGAAGCTCGAGAACAAGTTAAGAAGCGCGCAAAAAGCGGTGAAACGGAAAGTGCTTGGCGTAACGTTAACAGACACGAAGAGAGCGGTTTAGATGAGGGAGCAAACTGGAGTAACAGATATTCTAGTTGACACTAAGAGAAAGAAATGGAGCTGCGCCGGCCATGTAATGCGTAGTGTAGATAACCGGTGGAAGTGCAGAAGAGGACGGCAGAAAAAAACTAGGTGGGGTGATGAAATTAGGAAAGTTGCAGGCGCAAGTTGTAATGAACTAGCACAAGAAGGGAGTAATTGCAGATCGCAGGGACAGGCCTTTGTCCTGCAGTGGCCTTAAAAATAGGCTGATGATTTTAGTATTAACTGTTTAGGAGGGAGAGAGAAGAAGGAAGGAAATGCAGGCAGGTTGTCTAGACCTTGTATAGTTCGCTGGCCTACAGGATGAAGACGGAGAAGTGAAAGAAATGGAGAGAGAACACGTGAGTCTAGCTCATTCAAACGCACTATGCAAGGTGCAGCTTATTTACATTCGGGCACATAACTCTATCACTTTCATGTACTGTATAGTACCGTAGAAGAGCTCGCGTAGCCTTCTGGGCTGCTCAACTTCGAGTCCAGACTCCCAGGGCCTCTACTTCTGTAAAAGACGGATCATCTAGTCTACTCAAGGCACGCTGGAGAGCCTGGCGTTGTTTGCTGAAGCGGGAACAGTATCACAGGACAGGATCGATAGTCTGTGCACATCCGCACTTAGCGCGTAAATCGCGCATAGCAAGTGCCTAAGAGTATTTCTGCGAAATGTATTGCACAGACACGCGCAATAACAGTCGAGTTCTATCATTTTTTAAATTAGCGCTCAGTTGGTTTCCCCTTAGGAGCATGTATGAGACTTGTCGAGTCAAAAGCGCCTGCGCAGAGCAGCGCGTGCAGACATCTTCCCATTCGAATTCGCCAAATCTCTGTCTAATGAGGGGGGCGCAGTGCGAGCACGGACAATTCGGCGCTCGAATCGCAGGCACCGCTGAAACTTTAACGAGCCGCTCCCTGTGAGTTTTTCCCGCGACTTTTCTATAAAGGAGTCGCCGAGTCAATAATGTCAATTTGCACGTATATCTCCACTTAGTACTCCTTCGACAAGGAAGGACAGAATACGAAGCAAACTTAATAAATTACCGTCTGCTCAAGTCTTGCTCCTTCTTGAGCTAAACTTTTTTGGAACAGAGCGAAATTTGCTGTATTTTGCACGTCATGCACAGATATAACGAGAGATGAGGTTCAGTACATAGGTGCCTGAGCACGCGCGTAAGACAAATTTATTTTTTTATCCAAGTGTCTTATCGTTAATCTTTCTTCTTTTTTTTTTTGCTCTCCTGGATCCTTAGTTTCGCACAGTTAGACTTCAAATGGATTTACCTTTTCGCCTTAGCCTGCGCGTTAATATGTTGTCTTTCCCTTTGTCATAATAAAAGGTATGTTGTTGGCAACAAATATAACCTATAGGCATGAACAAATACGCAGAAAAGTCCGAATTTCTCCAGTTACCAGCTAACGTTCTTGCCATGTTACGCCTACTCCTCATGTAATGTCCCGGCCAGGAATCCCTGAGGTATAATAAATAAATAAATAAATAAATAAATAAATAAATAAACAAATAAATAAATAAATAAATACAGAGTTCTTATATTCAGCTAAACTGGAAGTAATTCCATGGAAACAGTGCAGTTACAAACCCCGCAAAGAAGCCGTAATGGTTAGCGGCAATGTATATTACATACGCCGTTAACGCACTATCGGCATAAAGCTTCTATTCTTTTTTTTTTTTTGTTGCTATTTCGGATTTCGTTGCCGCGCTTTGAAGCTTATAAAGGCAAGATTTCACTGCGAACGAATGATTCTCCATGTTAACCACAGCCCTTCTTAAGGAAATAGCATGAAAAAGGACATTCTCGTAGCTTGAAAAGTTATGAATTTGTTCCGTTACTTTCTTTCTTAGCCAAAGCGACTCAGGATGCTCCGAGCAAAGGATAAACAGATCCATCCACAAGGTTTTTTCAAAAGCCATTTGAGCAATGGCCTCTGCTGCCAACAAATTTCAGGCAACCGCACAGTGTTTTCGTTATCCTATGGGTGCATCGTATAAGAAATTGTATGACAGAAGGAAATCAGGCGTTCGGTTAATACGCAAAAATTCTTCCCCTTCTCGACCTTAGTAGTTTTTCTAATGCACGCGAAATGGAAAGTAGTTGTAAGTATTGTAGTTTCCACTGAAAAGAATACCAAAGCGAGTAAGAGTAAATCGACGGGTTCAAAAAAAAAAGAATCAAAAGTAAGAATAACAAGCTTTCGCTCTTCCCGCACCACAAACCTATGAATGTGTACTTTGCACACAGAAGCGGAAGGAAAGCATGAAACCTGCGTAAGCATCGACAGTCAGCGTAAGCGTTCACCGACTGTGATCGGCTTCCTTTCTTGTACCTCAAAAAGTGCGGCCTTTCCTCCCACTTTGCTCAGTGTCGTAAGGTGTCCGCCTCGATGTTATTGAATGTATGAAACCGGCGCCGCAAGGGCTGACTCAGTGTTCACCAAGCGCTATATTCTGTCGCTGAAGTGCTCTAGGGTACTTCAACGTCGTATGCCTCTTTTTTCATTCTTCTTTTTAAAAAGTAGCTTAACGCAACAAAACGTAATCCAGGCAGCAGAAAACAAGATTGAAAACAGCACTTACGTGCGGTTTTGTTCTCAGCGTCTGAATCTTTGAACATGAGTTTGCGTAAGGAGAAAAAAGCTTTCAAGGAGGATCCCAGTCGTCTCTCAATCATTTCAAAGGGGTCGAGAGCGAGAAAATTTGTGAATCGCTGGTTTAGTTGGCAAGGGGGCAGCATCGACACTCAGGTGTTGGTGGTTATGTCCTAGACTCGCCAAGGATCCGCTTCTCAACTAGAATGCAGAGATCTTTTCTTTTTTTCTTTGTTACTTGATTATCGGTGACCTATAGCACCCATGGCAATATCGGGTAAGCTAGGTGATACTGTTGGCAAAACTATGCGAAATTTGCGGAACTCTGTGATAGCGAAGCTGTCCTGAAACTTCTGAATGGGAATTCGTTGAATCTGAGAGTTTGTGGAGCCTTCGCTCTGTTTGTTAACTTATGGCCCACTGGTAAGCAAAATACCTATTTAGCATTTTAGTTTGATTACAGGTGACAGAAGACACGAAGGCCTTCAGATTACTCTTAGTTATATATAACTATATCCGTCTAACGCATAAAATCGGTCGCTTTCTTTTTTCTTCACGAAAGCTTAAAAAAATGCTTGCGTTTAATGTCCTCCGTTATAGTCAGCTAAATGTTTCCTCTGATACTGAACCATACTGCATACGTTTGCCCAATGAATTTTGTCGCCATGTTATTTATTTCTTTTTATCATTTCACTCCCTTTCCTCATTGCAATTTTGTATTTGCTTGCAAGAACTTTGATTCCGACCGACCTCTCAGTTTCTTCTTGACTACAAGCTCTTACGCATGTTTCATCAATGTGTTGTTCTTCAGCCCGCCCCCCCCCCCCCCCCCCTCTTTACCCATAACCACTTTTTTTATTTTTATTATTTTGTCTCCCTCTTAATATCCCTTCTTTTCTTCGCTCACTATTCATTTCTTAGGTACTTTTTCGTTTCTACAGCCGGCAAGCATTGTGCCGCTCCTGGTGGCAGTTTCCAGCTATCTCCTGTCCACTATTGATTTTTTTTTTATGTATGAAAACAAAACAACAATAATTTCTCTATCTCTCTGGCGGGATGCTTTAGGTGATGCCATTATATGTATTCAATGGTCCACAAAGGTTGCGGTCGCTATTCTGCCTCTTACTGAGATCACATCGGGGTTGGCGCTGCCTGTTACTGGACAAAAAAAAGATGTGCTCATAACGTTCGTAATGTGTTTGCGTGCGCGGATGGTGGGCTTTCGGTCAGAAAAAAGTCACTCTACATCGTTTTTTTTTTTTTTCTCGTGTTTTTCTCCCTACGCGCTCGAATTCCAGCATCCGCTAATTACGTTTGTGAAGAAAACCCAAGTGGAATAGAAACGAGGCAGTGCAGTCTGGTTCTCTTCGTAAGAGCTCCTTGCCTCAGTCTGGTCTACAGGTGAAGTGGAACGTGCTCAAAAGCTACTGCTGGCCTTCCTTATTTGCTCCAATACACTTCCGGTTTCGAGAAGGGCTGCTCGAACGACAAAAATAATGAAGATTGTAGCGCAACGGGAAGTATACGAAGAGGCGCAAGATGACCGGAACATCGTTTGACATTACCTGTTATGTTGATACTCTGCGCTGTATGATTCTTGTAATTAATTAATTAACATGTTAAATAACGTTACATTTTATTGAAGCTTCATTAGAACAGCCCCAAGTTAACTCGATCACTGTAAGAATGGCGGAACCTTATCCATGTTCGGCATGCAGTGAAACACAATTTACCGTGATTAGCAGAGGGTCGAAATCTACTGCTATAAGAGCACATTATTTAATTTCATTAAAACCGATTGTTCATTTGTTAATAATGTGGCTGACAGGTACCGTAAACAGGAACACAAACCAGCGGCACGATTCTTGGCACAGGAGCTAAAAGAAGAAAAAAATAATGCAACAAAACAAGATACAACAGTCCCCAAATAAGGAGTGATCTTATTCGGAGCCGAATGACTAGCGAAAGGAATCGTTTTCCCCAGCACCGTCGTAAACGTTTGCTTAAAGAGGGGCTGCTAACTAGGTTCCAGATAGCTATACGTTGAAGCTGCACTGTAAGCCTACACAGGCAGCTCCAGTTTCTCTTTCTCGCTCCACCTCCTTCGTTTCCCTTCCCCTCCCCCCTCATAAAGCCACCGGGCCTATACGTGTTACGTCTGGGCCGTCAGGAGGTTTCCATTAGCCGTCGTACTTTGCGCTCGCTTTCACCCTGTTCCACACCCCCACGAACCATTTCCCCGTAGAGGCCAAGGCAAGTCGCTAACATAATTGGCCAACGCTAATTGGAGCCTCGATAACCCGTGCCGTCATGAACACCGCAAGCAAAGCGCAGACGACGCAATAACTAGTACGGCACGAGAAAGAGGTGCACGCCCAAGGTGGTGGACGCGAGACGGCCGGCGTCTTGCACGCACAATCGCTTCCACGACGCACGGGTAACCGCCATTCTGACGGCAGCGGCGCGGCACGTATTCGCCGCCGAAAATGTGGGAGCCCACAGTGCGCGTAGGAGTTCGTTCGCGGCCTTGCGCCTCGCTAGCTGCGTGCAATACAGCCAGCGTCACGGGCGAGGAAGTTGTGCCACTGTAGACTGAGGATGGTGGGACGGCTCCACCGGTACGCGGCCGTGGTGCGCGGCCCACGGTTGCGCCTTGAAACAGGCCCACACCCGCAACGTCGGGGCTGCCCACACGTGCGCGATTTTACCGCTACGTTGTAAGAGGGCGCCTGTTCGCGCCGAAGAAACTGGAGCAGCGGCGGCATAATTGCACGACGAAAAGATCCTCCGGGGAGAAACGGAAGGGTGTCAGAGTAATCTTTCGACACCCCCCCCCCCCTCCCCCTGTTTTTTTTTTTCTTGCTGTCTGTTGGGCGATGCGTCCTGGCCGCGAGAATCTCAACCTCCATTATTGGACACACGTGAAGCGAACACGCTTAAAGTTCTACACTTCATTTGTACAAGTCACAACTCAGTTTTACCGCTGACGGTGAGAATAAAAGACGGAAGGAAGAAGAACGAGGAGGAGTAAAATAATCAAGAACTAAAATGAACTAAGAAAAACAAGTAACTGGAGGGAAATGTGGGTTAGTTAAAATTGCTTGATATTATACACACGGCAAAACATATGTATTGTTGTATGAGCACTCCTCAACATCGCAAAAATAAAAAAGAATTCTATACTTGAAATAATTTATTCTCACTGTTTAGATGGTGCGCTGTGTTTCTATTGTGTACAATTATTTGGCGTAATTGAGTAATAAGAGTGTATTTGAGTGTCAAAGATTGTCCCTGTAATTTCCCTATGTCCCTGTTGGTGTGCGCTGTTTCAGCATGTACAATGTGTCCCATGCGCTAGCTAAGCTAAGCTTAGGTGCCGTGCCGCACCCAATGAACATTACCTAGGAGGAGCGAAATAAAAATAAATTTTAAAGATGAGAATTGCACTCCACAGGAAGGAAGGGGTCTGACGTCGTAGTCACATGAAAAGAGGACGGCAAGGCTCGTCCTCCCCAAGCCAGGAAAATACATAATGAAGTGACGGCAAAGTAGACACACGAAAGACGAAACAAACGAAGACGATGCTATAGCACGCAGACATATCCCACGCGCAAAGGCAAAATACCAAAACAGAGAGGGACAGACTATATTGGCACGCAAACGCACATCCACTCACGTACGCAGGGCAAAAAAAAATAATAGAAAAATAAGTCTCGAGGGTGAAAGACGGTTCCTCCGCTCGCGATTGACGTGCCGTGGGTGCAACACGGTGTGCTGTCAGCACGCTCAGCTTGGCTCAGCTTGCACGGCCAGTCACGTCCCTTTTCGGTGCAGGACAGTGCATGCCATTTTGTCGCTGCGGCACTGGCTCAATGCTAGCGAAGTAAGAAAGTCTATGAGAACAGCCACCATTGCTTTCGCGTGAACGTAACTTTTATTTATTTAATTTATTCCCCGAATCCTTAAAGGCCCTCAGTTGAATACAATATATAAGGGGTGGGGGGAGGCTTTAGAAACATAGAAGTTGTTACAAACTAGTAGATGCAAAAAGAATAAGACGAAATACAGGACAAAGGTACGCTAGCAGACTTCAGCTAGTAAAAATATAAGTGGAAAGAAATGGGTAGTGCACACATCACAACCGTACGATGAATATATACCTATTGATTGAAGTACTTGATAGCAACTCACAACAACAAAAAAAGAAAATGTAACTAATTAGCGGCGCGTAGCATGCCGCGAAATTTTACTCGGTCAGGTTCAATGGCAATACCAGAAGGCAAGCTATTCCTTTCAATGACGGTGCAAGGTGTAAAAGAGCGCGCATGTCATAACGTGCGACTCTTGACATGACTGACTTCGTTGCTCATTCAGTCATTCGCCGTGTAACGATTTCAAATCCTCGAGATTAGTGCGCTTTTCCTGAACGCAGCAAAATGTCCAGTTTGGGGTTACTCTTAAAGTCATTCTGCGAAGCTCCATGAAAGTTTATACCCCGAAGCCTCTGCCAGCAGGACCAAACCGTGCGCTGCAACTTTCTTCTACTTGCCAAAGATGCCGCCGATTCTGTCGTGGCGCGCGGCGCTCTGTCGCTGGGGCCTGGTACGAGACTCCCCCAAATGCTAATGCATATCGCTGCATTTATATAAAATAAGCTGATTTCTGTTGTCGTTCTTGTTGTTAGAAGCACAAATGCTTAAATGTATTTTAGCATTTGTGCGACACAACACATGACACAACACGCGTCCTTTTGAAAGCGCACATCCCCGAATAGCGTGTTGTGTCGTGAAGATCGCCGCATATTCGATTCAGCGACGATAGAAGTGTCAATAATGTAGACTTGGTTATTTGTCTGTTTTTAGAGGAACAAAAGTGGAGCGGTGCTGCACTACTCCAGCCGGGGGGATAGAAAAGGACATTAATTTTATTCAGTGTCATCAAACTCAGCGTAGTCTGCTGCACCATCATTAAAACAGCTGCATAATTTTAGTCCCACTCTAAAGCGCACGGTAGCCCGCTTTCCCGCCTGCCCAACACTGCACGCAACTATTAAGCAACTACACCTAGCAAATAACCCCGTGCGTATGCCCTTTTCGTGTAACGAGGCCACGCACTCCTGTCGCCTTTCGTCCCAGCCAGTCGAGAGGCGCCACCTGTCAGCCCTCTTCGCGCCTTCTCTCCATGCGCCAATACAAGGGCCTTCACTTTGTCAAACAACGAGCCCTCATTTCTGATTGTCCTTTGCTCCTCCTTTGCTCGTTCCTCTGATTCACGAGCTAGCGCTGACGCAAGTTTGCCTCTTTTCGTACATAATCTAGCCGTCCTGGCCTTTCTTGTCGCAACTTAGTTTCTCTTTTTCCACAGGTAGCCCTCTCTCCTCCCTCAGCCCAATCCGCGCTGCTTTCTTTTTTTAGTATTTTTATGCATCCATGTGCCTCGTTCCACGACTCGAGCTTAAGTGAACAGTTCCTTGTTCCATTCAAGGTACAAAGTTGACAGCTGAGACTTCTGGCGCACAAAGCTTCTAAGTGCTTATCCTTTTTTTCTTTTGCTAACATAGAAAAACAGGAAGGTGATTCTCTCTCTCTTTCTCTCTCTCTCTCTCTCTCTCTCTTTATCTATCTATATATCTATCTATCTATCTATCTATCTCCAAAGAGACTGTTTATTTATTTCTCTCCAAGAATGTATCTCTCTTACTTTTCTCTATAGTCGCGCGCTTGGTTTTCGCTGATCTTTCTTTCATACATCCAAACCGGTATTTCGCCGCTAACGCCCCCAGGAACACTGCAATCTCGTTGAGCAAAAGTAAGCTCACGTCTGACTCGAAGCGGACATTCGATGCGTGGGCGCCTTTGCTGCAGGCCCACGCCGTACACGCGAAGGTGCCTCTCGAGAATAGGAAGCATCCTAGCGATTCGCCATGTTCGTAGCGTGCGCAAAGCAGGCGAAGCGCGATAAAGTCGTCGGAAGCGTTCCGACGAGGTCCTTCGTGGAGTCAGAAGCTCGTTCTGTAACCAGCAATTTTGGGCTCAATCGTGACGTCTCTGTGCCATCGGACAAGTCTTCTGTTCTTGTTTCAGTTCCCTCTGTGTGCCAACAAAAGAAAGACGTCAGAACAAATGCACTCTTAGTACTTCTGGGGCTTCCTAGGACTTCTGGGGATTTGGTGCAATATTTTTCAGACGTACTCGTGTATCATGCAAACGCAGCGTTTGGTGTTATTTATACCCGCGGGTGTCTTCTATTTGGGCGTTTCTTCTGCGTCTGCTCTTTTCCAACAAAGATACCAGATGTTTCGTACAGAGAATAAACTGAATTCAGTTATTTGTTTCAACAACGCGTCATTAGCATTAGCGAACACCAGATATTGTGCTGCAATCAATTTCCAAATACCCCCTCATTACTTTTGAATTTATTACACTGGGGCGGGTGTTAAAATCGAGTGAATTCAAGCTGGTCAGTTTTCAAAGCACGTACCAAGGTAGAATTCCTGAAACTAGCAGATGCTTCGAGACATTTCTCAAACAACGCCGGTGTTCTCGGCATGTTTCGCAATGACCGAGAAATGACGGCAGAGGAGGAACAAAGTGAAGAGAAAGACCAATACGACAATAACAAAAGCGGGCATTGAATTCGGCCTCTCGTGGTTGGTATCCGATGGCGTGCGCAGCGATTTGGCAAAGGAGACAAGGTGACTGTTTCAGAAACTGGTCAAGTGCTTATCGATCGTTTCGACAGGTGAAAATATGCTGCAATGATAACTTGATTTATTCGGCGAAGTGTTCATGATGGCAAAATAGTGGAGGAAACCAGACACAACACTGGGAAATAAAACCTGTCTCCAGCACTGGCTTGTAATTTCCCCTCGATGTCCATGTTTCTTTCTTCGCACTGCTTTGTCCTCATGGGCGAGCATAAGGCACCTACTCGTTCAACTAGTCATCCTCTCTGTCTTTCCTGTGGATAAATTCTATCTATCTTTGTTAAAACACAACCTTTGTTGGAAGCATTGACGATGAAGATCCGTGCCGCGTCCCCACAAGAGGAATGCGCCAAGGATCGGACGGCAGAAGGTAGCGTAAGAGAAATAACGTAGAAAGATGGGAGCGTTGGAAAGGATGCATACTTATGAACCAGCGCGAAAACAACAGAAAACACTGAGTTAGAAGCACACGGGACAAGCGCTGTATACGTCTGTGCACAGAGAAATCCTTATTTTAAGATGAGTGAGCGAGTGAGTAAAAACGTTATTACAAATAAATAAAATAAAGCACGATGGCTGGGGCCCCTATTACAGGGCCCTACTAGCTGGCACGAGCGCCTCGCTGGGCTTAGTCCAGAAGAGCGAATTCTAAGAGCAAAAACGAAAAATTTAATATGAAAGGTCAGAAGAACAAATACAGTATTCGAGTAGGCGGTAAGACTTGCTTATTTGCTTGCTTGTTTCCTATATTATGGCGCGTGCTAAATGAAATAAAATTATGAAAGAGCTCAAAGAATTTGGAGAACCAATTTCACTGAAGTGAATAGTCAACAGTCAAGAGTAAAGCTTTAAGAAATCTGCACGATAATCTATTTGTTTCACTGAAAAATTTTCATACATCGCAACAAACAGTGCCGTGGTTATAGCTCAGTGCCAGTCAGAAGCCAGCCGAGAGAAAGATAAACATCCGATGAGCCACGAGCTTGTGCAACAGCACAGAAGACGTCAAAGAAGTGACGGCCAGGCACGTGCCGCGAGCCCGTCGCCGCTCGTGTTCGGCGTGGCTCATTCCGTTCATTCGAACACCGCAGCTGGGAAAACGGTGTGCTTCGTCCGCCGGCCCCACGAAGAACGTCGCCCGGACGCCGTGAAGATCAGGAGGCAGCGTTGCGCACAGGCAGCATGGACCCGCCCCAGGAGGAGCGCGAAGGCATGATGAGCCCCGGCGAACAAGCGCTGGCTGCGGCGGGCAAGCGCTGCGTGTCCACCCAGTCGCAGTGGCCGCTGCCCACCGCCGAGCCGGCAACGTGTCACAGGTGCCAGTCCGAGATGCCGGCTGGCGGAGAAGGCGCCAAGACCGACGGCGGGCGCGATCAGCAGCAGCAGCGCCGAGAAGCCGCGGGCGACGCGTCGGACTCGAGCACCGAAGACACGAGCGAGACGTCGGACACCTCGTCCAAGGTGACTTCGATGCTAGAGGGAGACGCCCGCTGCTACGGAGACTTTCTCAACGAGGAGGCCTGGCTGGATCGCATGCTGGAACAGCTCGGCTTGCCTAGGTGAGACGCCAACACGGCATCTGGCGTTCGCTTACTAGAGAACGCGCCGTATTAGGCAGTTTCCTACAAAAATTGCTAGAAGGAACTCCGGTAATGCGGTCGTTCAGCAAATATGGGAATGATGGTTAATACATGGATTTGCCGTGCTTGTGGCTTCAGACGTTCTTGTGGCGTTATTGCCTTTTACCTGTGCAGAAATCAATCTTTTCTAAACGGCCGAAGGCATTCAGTTTCTGCGCAAATGCTCATCAATGTGAATTGCTTCATTTCTAAAGCCCTGTTATGTTGACAGTGACCAGTTTGCAAAGACACAAAACCGTGCGAGGCCCGAAGAGCAAAGTTGAGGGAATTGTATGTACTGCCCACCAATCCCATTCCGGCTGAACCGCCATCCTTGCAGCTCCCGTATAAACTAGCGCTAGAGTTCCCTTTCTTTAGGAAA
Source organism: Dermacentor andersoni (assembly GCF_023375885.2). NCBI lineage: Eukaryota > Metazoa > Arthropoda > Arachnida > Ixodida > Ixodidae > Dermacentor > Dermacentor andersoni. Next base: position 177,127,689 of record NC_092818.1, read on the forward strand.
GTTCCTGGTACTAGGCGCACCAAAGCCGCTAGAATCCTCATTCACAAAAAGGCAAGCCGTTCACGACCTTCGCACACAAATGACGTTTGTCCGCCCTTTTCTGGACTAGCTATTCAGTTTTATCTTTTCTAGTGCATTGCGATGCATGCCAAGAAATAGCAAATGACACGAGCTATACGTCGACAAACTCAGCACCAGGATGATCCATGCCTCTCCATACCCAGTGGTGTGTCCATAAAGAAACGCACAACTACTCATCTATTCTAATGAAGTTCTGTGGTCCGTGTTGTTAACAATGTTAGTGACTTCCCTCCCCGTAATAACGTATAATAAACGTAGTAGTCCCTAATGAGAAACATTGACTCGCCGTCCCGGCCCTGCGAAAGAGAATGTCCAGCGAAGCTGTTGGAAATCCCCACTACAACTGCAGAGGGGGGTATGCAATGCTTTATTGCTTTAGGGTAATGGTAGTAATTGTAATTTAGAGTAATGGTAATAATGGGAGTAATGATAATTTGGAAGCACGCCACCACTGGTCGCATTGCTGTTTCTTTCCCTGGAGCTGTTCCTCTGAAGTTCTACTATGCGTTGTCTACCCATAGCGGTGCTGCGACAACAATGAAATCAGCTGATAGGCTGGTTCTTTTACATACGAAAGGCTAGTGACGTCAGTACCCACGTCGCAAACTGCCGCCGCCGCGGCAGATTCACATTCTTATCAGGAGCGTCTTATCATCAATGATATGGTTTGGATGCTTGTTTTGTGTTTGTTCTTTGGATGGAGTTGTCGCTTGAATCGCTGAAGTTTTTTTTTTTTTTTTTTTTATCGCTGAAGGCACCTCTTTTTGCGAGAACGTGCCTCGAATAAATCCGACCAACTTGTGGCTCATAGCTTCGATGTAAAAGTTGATGAAACATGGCTATTAAAAGACAGGCGCCCGTTGACCCGCATACACCGAGAAGGACAAAGAGGACGATGGCGTTCGTCTTGTCTTTGCTTCTCTGTGTATGATCAACACTAGCCGAACTAAGTACTTCTCTGGAGCCAACTTTCCATCAGGGCAACAAAAGTAAAGAAAAAACAAAACAATGCGGACAAGTTCCCTTGTCGAAGCCGTTTTCTTGTCTTCGTCGTTGTTTTGACGAATACAAGTTCCCGTGTCGAAACGTTGGCTTCAGAGACATTCCTTGTTCGACCACTGATGATGCTTTCAAACTTGTATCCTCCTGTGATCGGGCTGTGTGCGGGTCGAACTCTGTATGCCCCTGTCTTCTGATTGCTATGCCCATAAATATGCAAGTTGTTAGATAAACTTTCTCGCCTTCTGCATGACAGCTTCTCTGTAATATGTGCTTCTTCCGGGCTGTGCCTCTGTACCTTTAACTTGAAGAAGTAGACGGTAGACTTGTCACGTGGACAATTCAACCACAGTTCGGTTTCACGCCTCCGGTTGTGCAGACCGTACTACAACGAAGGCCCGGTGTCCGTGAGTGCCACCGGCGCCGCCGCTGCTGCTGCTGCTGCTGCTCCTAGTGCCGGTGCCGTGGCCACGATGGCGGCGGGCGGCGAGCACCACGGCCCCTCCAGCGAGCCCGAAAAGGAACTGGCCGAGCTGTCGGCCGAGGAGTACTACCACAAGGAGCTGCGAGACGTGCTCTGGACCATCGTGTCACTCAAGCTGGACGACATGCGCGTGGCCACTTCGCAGATGCGCGCCGCGTGGAAGTCGTACGTGCGAAACTCCAAGATCGTCGACGACATGCTCCAGAACAAGGACCGCGCTGTCAGGCAACTCAAGGTAATGCACGTGGTATACGCGCGAGACCGCATGAAACTAAGAAACACGTTGGTACGACGCGGTGTAGGATACGATGTACGGCGCATCTGAAGACGTGCTTCGTAAAAACTGCTTCTTCGCCGAGATGGTATTTGCTGGAGGACATATTTGCCGTTAAAAAGACACACGAAAAGGCAGACACATTAGAAAGTTTGAGTTTGTCCGGTATTCCGGTAAAAGCAGGCGGACTGGGCGTTTTACCGGACGGGCGAAGACGTAAACGTGAGCGCTCTGCACGGTGCAGCTACCTGGTGGCGCAGAGCTCAATTGAACAAACACACAGCTAATGTTGCACTATCAAATGTATTCTACTTTGCTGCTGGTGTAAATTTTCAGCAGGAAGACCATTGGACCACTGCCAAAAATTTACACCAGCAGCGAAGTAGAATACACTTGACACTGCAATATTATACTGGCGGGCAACTCAAGGTAAATATACCTGGTAGCGAAGGTTCCATAGGAGCCCATACGTTCAAAACATGGCGGTCCATCGGCGGTCCATGGGGCTTAGCGCCATCTGTATGTGGTGGGAACACTTCCGGCGGAAAAAAAAAATAATGTGACGCCATGTCCGTTAAAAGCAGAAGTGACGTCATTTTGTTTTCGAAGGCGCGAAATTTGTTTTGTTGTTCTTCCTTTGGAGCTATATATTCAAAGGCCCCGCCATTCGATTTGATGGGCGTTTCGAGCTTTCAGCGTGGAAAGCGATGCAGGCAAAGGCCAGCCGTACGGTTGTCGAAATCGCATCCCTGCACAGAACATACTTTCTTTGGAGGCCGACGAAAGCTTTAGGTGTAGAGTGCTGATGCTATTGTTGGATGCCAAGCCCGTCGGCCAGCGCAGTCGCACGAAAACAACTACACAATTATCTGGCGGTCGTAACTCACTACTTTTCACTGAACAGATTAAAAAGCAATGAAGCTACCCGCGTCACCGAATTCAGGCAAACTTCGACAAACAAGAAAGGGCAAACTGTGAGGGGGGCGTATTTCAACAGGTGAACTTTACGAGTGTGCCTTTCTGCCCATTTCAAGACGTGCATTGCATTGCGAGTGATAGTGGCGTCAACGCCCCCTGTAGCGATGGGCGCTGAAAAGAAATGCATTTATTAATAATAATAAAATTAAACTTGTATTTTCTTAACTCGTCACGAATATATAAAATTGACTAGAAATTTTATTTTCATTGAATGAATCTAACTCTGTCTCGTTTGAATTAAAAAACGCTTTTTTCTTTCTGAATGTTTGTTCCCTCCAAACATAGTCGTGCTTCAATCGCTGCTCCCATAACCCCCCCATGCTGATGTCGGTGACAATCTGTACTGAACCGCTTTTCACCCGAAGCTTCGCGACCTACTTGAATCGACCTTGGGCAACTTCCTGCTGTTGTGAAGGGAAAGTTACGGGTGCGTGGCAGCTGCGCATGTGTTACCGCTCCAAGTAGTCCGGCACCGTTTGACAGTGCTCTTGGTTGCTCGGAACAGACGCTGAGTCGACGCAGCTTCCATCTGCGACGGTTTCGCATTTCCCCAGACGCGGAAGGAAAAAGTCGCAAAATAAGTAAACCTTTACACTAAGTGGTGTATTCTCTTATTTAACTGCAGCTAATGAGGCGTTTGTCTTCCCCAACCTAAACTAACGTGGAATAAAACGCGGGATTATTTTCGGAAGGGCTCTCACTTGTGCGCGCTTTGCCTCCGCAGCTTTCCCTTCATAGCCACAGAAAATTGTGCGCGAGTATAGTATTGACGACTGCACGGGCAGCCCGTGCCGTCACCGCTGTGTTCCATTTTGTGTGTTTCTTTTTAGTGGAAGATTACCGCACTTAGTATCAGGTACAATCATGTTCCATCACGTTTTATAAGGTCCTAACCTGATAGAAGCTAATGAAACTTGATGAAGCTTGATAGAAACTGATGTAACTTAATAGAACATGATTGAAGCTGTTGAAAATGTGGTTACGATTATTGGTACGACTCGTACATCAGACTACAAGAAAAATCGTGCCATGTGTCCCCTCTTCAGGAAGTGGTGGGATCCTGCGGGGCTAACAAACCACCGGGGCTCCTCCTTATCCTCTTCTCCGCCCCCCCCCCCCTTTTTATTTTACCCTGCTGTGGTGTTAATATTAACCATCTGTTTGTGTGCTTGCAAGCAAAGCACGCAAATAGACGGTTAGACAGAAAATTTGACAAAGAAATCACGTTAGTTTATTCAATTTCAAAATATGTCAGAATATGTCACACGCAGAAATTGACACCTTACTTCAGAGCCCAGCTACAGACGCGCCTATAACATACCACGTTATTACGTTTTCTTTTTTTCTTGCCAATGTCTCCTCGGCAGTGAAAAAGTTTTCACTCACCCGTTCTTCCAAGCGGCAACAGCTGAGGACTGCAAGCGAGCGTTTACTGTAATGCGCGCGCCGACGCGGCTTTCAGACACCTGCCTCCGACGACTGCTTCCGCTTCTTCGATCCGTGCCTTCATAACGCGAATAAAGTTCGCGATGAAAAAGAGAGAGGGGGGGGAGGTAGTTCGCGAGGATTGAAGTATGTAGTAAACTTCCGCATCATTTGCAAATAACGCATCAGTGCAAATCTGTGTAGCTAACACCTCGCGTGGCAACAGCGGCTCCGCGCTGCGAAAAAGCAAAGGAGGAAGGATAATCCCGCAAGTGCGCGTATTTCGTATGCAAAGAAATAATGCGGAGAGCGCAGCCCCCAGCTTGTTTTTTTTTTTTTTTTCTGCGAAGGACAGAGTATTGACTTCCGAAGAAAATCGAGGCGAACTCTGAACGACGTCCGAAAGTGCAATCCGAGAAACTGCTCCTTTAATTGGAAAGTGCTGTTTCTGTTTCTGCGCGATCTCGACACATTAAGCTTTTCTGCTTTAATTTGAAAAAGAAACTACAGAGGAACCGTGTAATGTCGCGTTGTCCTGTAACGACTAAAACAGCGCAAGGTTGGTGAGAGATGTAAAAGAAAAAGCCCTGCTATGCACGCACGTTTTCTTTTTCTGGGCGAAGAATACGAGAAGCGGTGACTCTCTATTAATTCTCTTCTTTGTTCTCCCCGGTGACAGGTGGTGGATATTTGTAACGCGAGTCCCGAACTTAGACGCCACACTGCGCACATTCGGCGAGGAACTTTAATTATTCACCCGGACGTTCGCACTCCCCACTCCCCCCTTATACCTAGAAACAAAGTACACGGGTTCCTACTGAGCGCACGAACGTTAAAAAAAAGCTCATTATAACAGCTCGCGCTGGTCACTGAATTTGTGCTTCCTTAGAGCCTTTGTGCCTGCGTGCGTCGCCAAATGGTGCGACAGCGTAGGTGCGATAAAAAATAAAGAAACGTGATTAATGAACTCTACATTAGCCGTTGGTACAGTCCGCTTGTTACCCCAAGCTATCCTGCATTATCTTCGCGGGGCCAACGTTCAACGAATGAAATGAGGGATCGATGCCGTTGAGTTAGCAGCTTTGCTATTGGTTTTATGGGCCTAATGGTAACAGCCCGTCCGCCGTAAATTCTGCATCGATCACTTTCTATTTGTGTCCAAAAACACCACTTTTTTGTCCCACAATGTCCCCAAAACTTCAACAAGTAATAACGACACAGAGGTTATGTTCGTCTTGTTCAAGTTTTCTCCATATGCTAAGGTCCACAAGCTTACCCGTTCGAGCTGAGATAACAATGTCGGTATAAACGCCAGCTACTCAACATGGGAATGTAAGTACGCGTGCAATGTACTTTTATACGTTTTTCAGTTTAAACTTATGGTACAGCCATGAGAGCAATATCCGAGGGAACACTAAGTTAATCTTCCAGGAACTGTTAGTGGTCACACTGAGTTTAAAATATGACTAATCAATACGAACCTTGCAGCTTTTTTCCAGAACTTTGAGGTCTATGATACATTTCTGTTTGGGATATAGTTGATGAGACGCAACGACCGCTTGGATTCAAATCCTGCTGTCCCCTTACATATTGCTCGCAGCTGATCTAAATGCACGGGATGACTGATCCACATTCGAGCTTAATGTCATTCAGTTTTGATTAACGTCTTGTACTCACGCTCATATCGACGGTATCATTGTTTTCATATATGCCGGTGTCCGTTTTCATCGGATTATCATCGTTATCGAGTTATCGCTCAGCGCAAAACGCGTCTATCGTATCCGAAATTTTCCATCAGATTCGAAAACCAACGACTGCGCTCGCCGCTATCGCGTGATTCGATAAGTGTATTATAGAGTATAAACTTTGAATCCGGCGGTGTTAACTGTGTTCGGAATGGGTAGCTAAGACCCATTAGTACCAGTGAGTACTTTGTTGTGAGTACTTTGTTTAGTTAGTTGTGTTACTACCTCTATCGTTACGAACTGCAGTTATACTAAGGTAGCAAAAGGTGTGACACTAGGTAGTAACTGCTACGACCTTTCCTGAGAGTGAGAGCCATATCCGACGGAACACCTAGTCAATCTTCAAGGAACTCTTAGTGGTGACACTGAGTTTAAACAACGATACCTGCAGGTATCGTGTTTTAATTAATGCCGGTGTCCGTTTGCACCGGATTATCGTTGTTATCGAGTTATTGCTCAGCGCAGAACGCGTCTATCGTGTCCGATATTTTCCATCAGATTCGAGAACCAACGACTGTGCTCGCCGCCATCGTTGCGATTCGAGTGTTCAGATATGCTAGATATTCGTGTAAATTTATGTCCCACTTCATCGTCTTTGTTGGAACAGATTCGCCCAGTAAAGCTGGATTCTTAACTCGCACTTCTGTGAGTGTTTGGTTATTAACCAGCACTACGGCGTAACAATATTGACCTTCGGAAAATTCGCTTAATTCGAGGACACTACGCCTTTGCTTCATTAGTGCACCGCTAACGTATTTCCTAACCGAGACGCTCTACTTCAGGGCCAGCCTGCTGGCTTCAGACGCTGTCCCTTAGCGCACTGGTCGGAACCGTGCACACACATAACGACCGCTCGTAAGCCTTGCCATTCTCAGTCTTATCGCAAAAATAAGTTCTGTGTCACCTCGGGGCATTGCAGGAGCAGCTGGTCCAGCTCAAGCTGGAGAACAAGAGCCTGCGCGAGCGAATTTGCGAGGGATCACAGTCGTGAAAGCAACGCACTCTGGACTCAACAGCCTCGAAGCAAAGAACAAGGCCCGAAACTCCGCGTTCCGCCAGAATTCGGGTCTGCATTGTGTGTGTGTGCCTTTTTTTTTCTTTGTTTCTACAGAAATAAAGGTTTGAGTTGTTAAAAATGGTTTTTCCTTTCCCTTCTTCGCTGCACAGACGAATATGTCTTGTTACAAGAGTTAGCCAAGTAACGTAGTGCTTTCTTGCCTACTGCAGTGACGAGAGAGAGAGAGAGAGGAAACACAGGGAGGCTAACTAGACAAACCTTGCTGTGAAAGTACTCAAAGCGTTACCACGTGTTGGAGTGTAATTGCCCCGACACTTCGCTATGAACTAGAACCGTGCATAGCACGTAGTCTAAGCGAATTATGTTTGAAGGTGACACTACAGACTGCGATCTTGGGTGTCAGTCTGCACCGCAGTGTGTGGCGTTACAGACTGCGTTACAGACTGATACAGACTGCGGCAATGACTGGTCGAGTCGTGTTCGACCATGGGTGTAAATTCAGATATACGACTTATGTAACCTTGCTACAGCCTGCTCCCTACAAATGTTTGGACGCTAAGTGCTAAGTATCCGAAGAAAGCTGCACTGATGCGCACCTGCACATAGAGAAACAAAAACAGCATGCGTGTTACAATAAGAGACCCGACGGCAATGGTGTACGCATTCGAAAAGGCGGGCATTTTCGTTCCGCATGGAGAAGACTCCGAGTTAAAGAACCATAAAGATGAAAACTGGCAAGTTGTGCCCATTTTCACATTAATATAAACTATAAGTAAGGCTCTTTACCGTAAACACCTGAAAACGCCTTATCGCTTGTATGTCTTCCCTTCTTTCCATTATGGTTAAAGGTGATGTCACTTTTTCGCCCGTTTATTTTTATATCTTTTTTAATACTCGCATGCTTAACCTTGCTCCTGTAATCGGCAGTTTATGTTCTTTAGATTAGCTGTTTCAATATTTTGTTGGAATGCGGCGCATCGAATCAGATGACCTCACTTGGCATTCTCCTTTAACCTTCGTGCAGTACACCCTCACGATAATGGACGACCAACTAGCTCGAACACTGCTAAATCGTGGATAAGATTTGACTGAAAGAGGGCGGTAGAACTAAATATGAACTTTTCAAAATGTTAATTTTCCTAGCGCTACACGGAAAAACGCGCATTCCTCGTTACGGCGCACCAGCTAGGCACGTATATGCGTGATGATGACGTGCACGGGCAGATGAAGGTACCATATTTCACATAATCAAGGGTCGAATCAACAGATAATTTTATGCGAAGGGATTCTTCGACGTTAGCATAACACCTTCGCTAACAGCATGTTCGCCGTCATCATTGCCTGGTGCCTATCTTTACGAACCGCTCTGCAGTAAACAAAATACTTTCGGAACACGACTCCGAGTAGCGTTTAGCTACCCAAACAATGGCATCCTTTATTTATTTTTCTTCTTCATCCCTTTTGTTCCGAAGAGATGATGTTAATATGGGAGGTTTTGTACTGAACCGACATCTCGAAACTCGACGTTTGCTGCTCTGACAGTTCTGGGATGTACTCATTTTGGCTTTGACTTTATTCAGATACGCATACATATACAATGTGTCATGCCAATGAGGTGAGGCAAAAGGAAACAGACGAATGTGCGTGTGCAACGCATGTACGCGCACACATATTTACTGTTAGATGACGCCATCGAGCGCGTACTCTTCCCACTGAAATTGAAACGGTGTAAACTTGAAGAGCCTCTAGCATCGATCTATAGGTATCGAATCCGTGCGGGGTCCAACTAATGGGACACTAAAGGAAAACGCTGATTCAGTTTAAACTAAGAGAGTTTCATTTCAAAAAGCACAATTTTTGTTAATTCTACGGTTGGAATGTGATTACAAAAAGAGAAAATAAAGGCCAAATTTTTACTTTTTAAACTGCGGGCCAGAACTCTGCCAGCGGTACGCCAACTATATACGAGGTGATGGATTTCAATGTTTTCTCACATTTCGGCCACTGTAGCGCCGTAAAAGTTCTCAAAGCTCTCTAGGTTGAGACTGTAGCTCTTTTAGGATTCAGTTAAGCCCATCTGAAATCTATTATATACCTGAGCAGACGCCTTCAAAATCCAGGACGTCACAGTGAGCTGGGGCTGGAACTTCTGGAGAGGTGTTCCTTCTGGGCGGCGTAACTGTCCCCCCTTCGTGTTTGTCTTTCTATGGCTAGCCTCTTCCCGCAGTAAGAGTGGCATCTGTGCCAATTTACTGATACAGCTCAGCATGAACTCTTCACGCAGGAGACCACGCGCTCTCTAAGCGTGCACCTCTTGGGATGAGGCGGTGGAGTCGCGAAAGCGCGAGTAGCCTGGTGTCTCTCGGCGCGAGCAGTATTCGCAGACGGCCATGCCGATGAAAGTGACTGCTGCCGTTGCGATGATGACGCACATCATGACGATGGACGAGGTGAGCTCGGGCGAGCCGGCATCTTCGCACGAGAACTCATAAGGCAGCAAGTCACCCACGGGACGCCCCTGCACGCCGAGTGGCGCCGCGCACCTGCGCATACGAGTGATAGCCTTCTGTGAGGTGCCCAGAAGTCGCGCTATTGAGTCTCAACGCCACCGCGCACTCAAGGCTGACAGCGTTAGTGCGCAACCGTAAATTTTGGCTCTCAGTACTAAGGCACTTTTGATTGATTGATTCATTCATTCATTCATTCATTCATTCATTCATTCATTGATTCATTCATTCATTGATTCATTGATTCATTGATTGATTGATTGATTGATTGATTGATTGATTGATTGATTGATTGATTGATTGATTGATTGATTGATTGATTGATTGATTGATTGATTGATTGATTGATTGATTGACATCATGTCAAAGCAACATTTGGGTAGTGCGAGGCGCCATGGCACGGTATACGGTGTCTTCCACTTATAGTGGAAGACGCCGGAATATTTCAAGCAAGTTTTGGGTTTGCAGCACATTTGTTTTGAAAGAAATTGAACTATGAAAGGAGGACAGGACAACATGCACCAAAGTCTCAGTAACCATGTGTTTCCGCATACCCTTCACAAGAACGCGAGCGGAAGTTGAACCCTTTAGCTCTCAGATGCAAAATGTGACAGACGTTGATCCGCCTGGAAGATGCCCTTGGAAATGCTAGGAACGAAGGGGCGGCCGCACCTGGGCCTGTAGTCGGGTCGCAGCCTGTCCACCAGCGGCGCCATCCAGCTGAGCCGGCAGTCGCACGTCCACGCGTTCTCGCTCAGGTCAACGGCCGTGAGTCGGTTCCAATCCTGCAGCTTCGAGGAGAGGCTGCGCAGGCCCGTCTGGCGCAGGTGAAGCTCGTCAAGCTGCACTGAGTGGCCGTGCCAGTCGCTGTGGAAGGCGTACGGGTCCACCTGCGCGTCGCACGAGTGCAGGGGGCCGCTTGCTCGTACTATAAGGTCGCAAAATGTATACTATCGTGAGCAGGATGAAAGGGAACACGGCAACGCGTGTCCTATAAACTGAAACCTTACTTCGGGCAATACACGGTGGCCGCCGTCGATAGCGAAGTGGCAAGGTGGTCACTGTCAAAATGCTTCATGCTTTTACATACGGATACGACCTCTCCTCTTCGTATATTTCCCATCTGGAGAGGAAGAATAAAGGGACGGTGCTTTGAGTAGGAGATGCAGTTAAATGTACATCAGCAGCTGTGGTTCTTGCAGATATTCTATGATGGAACCTAAAACTCGTTTCCTGCGGTTCCTCACTCGGGCTTATCCACTGCTGAAACGTTGCCAGTCGTAGCAATGCGGGAAGCTTCAGTATGCTTTTCTGTCGATGCCTCATAAGCGCTGGGTAGTCCCACACAAGGTGCTAAGCACTGGAGGTTTTGCTTTTGTGTAACAGTGCTAACCTTTCCACTCTGTGGAACCGTGCTACTCCAGCGAGGTAAGCACTCTTTCACAAAGTGGAAATAGAAGCGATGTAGTTCACCGATGGCCCCGCCAACGTGCTTTGTTTCAATAATGCGGGAAGCAACATGTCGGTAGCTCAAAGTTTGGCTACAGTACCGATCAAACGTCCCTCGTTTCTGTTTCAGGCTCAAATTTGCATCGTCATAGGCAGTGGTCATTGTCAAAGCAGCGATAGTCCTTGCTACACCCGAGCGCAATGCCAGACTCCGCAAATGTACGGGCGTTGTCATTCATCATCATCATCAGCCTGGTTACGCCCACCGCAGGGCAAAGGCCTCTCCCATACTTCTCTAACAACCCCGGTCATGTACTAATTGTGGCCATGTCGTCCCTGCAAACTTCTTAATCTCATCCGCCCACCGAACTTTCTGCCGCCCCCTGCTACGCTTCCCTTCCCTTGGAATCGAGTCCGTAACCCTTAATGACCATCGGTTTCTTCCCTCCTCATTACATGTCCTGCCCATGCCCATTTCTTTTTCTTGATTTCAACTAAGATGTCATTAACTCGCGTTTGTTCCCTCCCCCAATCTGCTCCTTTCTTATCCCTTAACGTTACACACATCATTCTTCTTTCCATAGCTTGTTGCGTCGTCCTCAATTTAAGTAGAACCCTTTTCGTAAGCCTCCAGGTTTCTGCCCCATAGGTGAGTACTGTTAAGACACAGCTATTATACACTTTTCTCTTGAGGGATAATGGCAGCCTGCTGTTCGTGATCTGAGAATGCCTGCCCAACGCACCCCAGCCCATTCTTATTCTTCTGATTATTTCCGTCTCATGATCCGGATCCGCCGTCACTACCTGGCCTAAGTAGATGTATTCCCTTACCACTTCCAGTGCCTCGCTACCTATTATAAATTGCTGTTCTCTTCCGAGACTGTTAAACATTACTTTAGTTTCCTGCAGATTAATGTTTAGACCCACTCTTCTGCTTTGCCTCTCCAGGTCAGTGAGCATGCATTGCAATTGGTCCCCTGAGTTACTAAGCAAGGCAATATCATCAGCGAATCGCAAGTTACTAAGGTATTCTCCTTGTCATTACCGGTTGCCAAGGAGAACGTGCTCCCCGTATTACAGAAATGAAGATGTGGCATGAGTGCTATAGTATAGGAAGCCAGCTATGATACCACATAAAAGAGCAATAAATGAAATCGGAAAGAAAATGCTTTGTGATAATTAAAAGAGCAGCGCCCTGCTGTTCGGAACCTGATCAGGGTTACTGACAACGCGTCTTATAAGAGAACCCTGTGGTGTACTGCTGCGCTGCAGAGGTGGCACACCATGCGCCAATACTCACACGAAAAACAAAAGCGAACACGGTCTCCGTGTTGTGCCGTCTCTTTTTCCGTGTTTCCACTTCTGTTTACGTGTGTGCGCCACCCCTATACAATGCAACAATACACCACACAGTCATGTCATACCAACTAGCCTCAGTTGAAGCACTTCTGAATGGTGTAGGAGAAAATTTTCAAGTGAGGACGACTCGTGCATAGCGTGCGCGAATGGTGCAGAACCCATTGGCCATATTCTGTTAGGATGTCAGAATATCCGTACAACGATAAATGCGAAATCGACAGGTTCGACCAAGGAATTACATTTTAAGGACACTTAAAGGGGCAACATAACTGAAAAACGCGGATGTGGGGGCTAGTAAATGACAGCTGGAAGAATGGTGGCACAAAGAAAGAAATAACGACGCTACAAAGCCAATCTTTCTACGGCGAATAATGCAGCATAGTATTTAATGATATTTGCAACGAAAGGAACAAAAGGAAGTTTAAGGACCTACATGCAACAAAACGCTTTAAAGAACGATGCCAGTCCCTCCTTTAAAAGTGCATGTTCATACCATGATCATCAACAACAGCAACAATTACATCACCAATTCAGCAGCGCCTCTCTCACCACTTCGCTTTAGGCAGCGGGCACCGCCACGCATCGTTTCAAGTTGTGGCTGGAGCTATGTCACACGCGCTCCTGTGTTCCCTTTCATATTGCTCACAATAGTATGAAGGGTAGGATCACAGACAGTTTCGTTCCATACCATAGTGCTAAACTTAAACTCAGCTGATCGCATCCGACAAACTTTTCCACCCGGAAAATACAGCGGATGTTGCACTCCTGTGATGCGACTATAGGAACGGAAATAAAATTTGTACGATAACACAAAGAGCAGTTAATCGCGTTTTGAGATCCAATGTGGCTGCCTTAGGACAAAAAATATACAGGAGCAAGTATTCGCAACAGTATGAGGCCTGTATCGGCTACAGAAAAAAAAAATCGGAGAACGGCTCAGCACATTGTGATGACATGTCCTTCCCGAAGCGCTAGGTTTCAAAGCTAATGCAACCGTTAATTGGTCAGCGGTCGAGATAAGCAAGAGACGTTTAGAGTATTGATGGGGAAAAAAATCAGGGAAGGCTATACAAGCGTACGCCACATTACAAAATAAAATATAGATATTGAAAACACTAGACTGCAATAGAAAAAGTAAAGCCTGATTATGATCAGCTAAGGCAGGCTAGCGGACCATTTGTCGCCCCCCACTTCAAAACAGATGTCATCATGATCATCATGTCAAAATCGTTATGTCAAAATGAGAAGTCAGAAATCATCTTGATCGTATGGCTAACATGGCAACGCGGCAGGGTGTTACTGGGACAGGCGCTTTTCTCTTTTTCTTTAATGCATACTGCTCTTTCGTTTTTCTTTTTCTTTTTCTCTTTTGTTTATATTTTCCGCAGAAAATTATTGAATCAAGAGAAATTAACATTCTGAGCATTTTCGTGGGAAACAATGGCACAGTTACGCTCAGTGAGTGAGCACTGACTCGTTCATCGCTTTTTGCAAGTTCACGAGGCAATGCACCTTCATTAAGAACCACGTTGCTTATAGATTTGCCACCTATGGTGCACTTACAAGTCGAGCAATAAGTTTTCTAGTTCAGCTTGCGACCTCTTTGCGCATTACATCGCTCACTATAAGCTCTGCGGAAGTGGAAGGCACCAAATTAAAGGCCAAGTACAACAAAATTTTGGGCTGCGTTAAAAGCCTTGTTTGAGATCGTGTGGATATAAAGCTACCTCCGTACAAAATTTAAATTTTACTTTTGAAATATGAGCCGATGCTTCGCAAGAAGCTCGCAAGAACGGACGTGTTTCATACTTAAATTAGAAAGCAGGAAGTGGGGGGGAAGGGGGAATGCCACTTTTACCGCTCGCCAGAAGTCACGCATGATCGAGAAGTTGAAGAACCAACTCGGCTCTCCGGCACAACCTCCGAAATTTGGCGGCGCCTGCGGCTGCCCGCGACTCGCTGAAAAATATTGGAGGCGGCGTGCTTCGATTTACGCCATATCCGCTAACCATCAGGTGCGCATGTCGTGTGCAGATGTGCTGTTTAATAGCTGCCAATAAGAAAATTAGACAATTACCAGCTCTGCAGCTTTGACAATATTGCTTCGATAGCATATATACTATACACAATTATAAAATTATAACCAAGGGAGCCTGAGTGAAATTTCGTTGCAAGTGGCCTTTAATACTCACTGACAAGGTACCTATGAAATTTCCGACGGCTGTTTTGAAAGCTTTCGTGCCCCACGCATTTCTCGACCACATATATTACGGCCACTGCGGCCACGGCTCACATCATCCAGCACCCTGGCTAAATCATCATCGGAGGACCTGATCTAATGGCACTAGACGCATCCGGAAGGTCAACTACAGTGATTTTACAGTAGTACCAATTCGATCAAAGATAAGAAAAATAAAATTCATACACAACTTAAATAAGAAATTAGTTTTGCCTGTAACGTGAAGCAGTGATGCGGTAGCTGGCGAAGTATAAATGCGCATTTCGCGCGATATTTCTTGGAGTGAACATTCGCATGTGGCGAGCGAGCACCCTCCTTTCAAGAAGTGAAAGTGCGAGTCGTATTCATTTGTGGAAGTTGCGCCTCCCAGCGGTTAAGTGAAAAGACTCGGTTTTTCTTCCTCCTTTTATCTAACGGGACTTTGCACTGGTCTCTACTAAAGCAACCTTTTAGTTTCTTTCAAAAAATTTAGTCAGTTTTTCTCACATGTATATTTTGGCCACCCCATTAGTAGTCCTCACGCTATCATGCTATAGAAAACGAGAAGACGTCTGTGCCAACCAGTAAACATGAGAAGCGCTAAGAGAAGAAGACTAATGAAGGCCAAGCAGATGCGCTCAATCATTGTCATTACGTGTAGCAGAAGAAGACTTAATTCGTTTAGGACCACCTCCGAAAACGGCAACGCGACGTGTTAGAACACGAAGAAAGCGCGGATGTCAGCTCTGTACAGTAAACAGATGTTCAGTTAGCCAATCATGGCAGCAGCTGGCGCGATCGCGCCCTCCAGGATCAGTATTTTCCGCTGGTGTAGCATCGGTAGATTGGCTGAGAGGCCAGAGGTTCAACCCTCCTTAGCAAATCAGGAACACGCAGTTGCTTTTTCTGTAACTTGATAAAACGTGCCATACATTCCCGAACATACGTGCGCACTGACTGCAATTTCATATGACAACGTCACGCCAGTACGGCGGACGCACCTGATGTAATAACGTCATTCATTGAATGTCATTCTTTGTGCTTGATCCCTGATGAGTATTTAGAAGTATAATATGTCGAAAAATGGCAATAAAGAAAAAAATGTATAATTGGTTGAGCGATACAATACTAGACTGTCAATCTGTAAGTTGTAAGTTGGAATGCTCGCAGCCCAATGAGAATTATTTCCTTTCTGTGTAAGCTTTGCGCACGACAGATTTTGGGATTCAAGCGACCAACGGCAGCGGTCACCGGTGGAGATCAAAACAACTAGATCAGTGAGCTTATAACAGCTATCGCTATAAAAGATGCCAGTGCCCACCCCCCTTCCCCTTCTTCCCTCCCTGCGCTCCAGTTTGTTACTCTCAGGCTTCCTTTGAAGTTGTTCCCAACTTTTCCCTTGGTAATCTTTTCAAATGACTAAAAGCTTGCTGTTTACGTGCAGAAAATAGGAAAGCACACTCTTGGAAAAAAACCATATCAGCCGACGCCGTGCGTAGCAAAAGCTAACGTCGGCTACTAGTTACCCCCACTTATCTGTATACGAACAAACATGTTGACTGCAAACACGCTGACGGCCCTGGCAACCAGCGCTACAAGAGGAAGTAAATATTCCGCTATAAATATCGTCCAACAAGATTTCCTGGCAGCCCATCGTGTGCTTTCTAAGACTTGACAACACTTTGGACATCACACTACCCACTGATGGAAAAGTGCTCGCGTTTAACGACATGCGCGTTTCTTTGGTGCACCTGATGTGATTGACATTGAGAGGGATGCTGCTTTAGACTCCGGATAGAACAGAACCTCCTGGGCCGGTATTCACAAAGTAAGTTCTGATGCTGGAATTGTTGGTTGGAGCACATGTCAGCCAATTGTGATGGAGGACGTGTTAATGGCGAAGACGGCCGGCTAATGGCAAACAGCCCTTTGTTAATTCGGCCCGAAATGTACCAGCGGCTACAATCTTGCACTGTCCGGTCGACACCACTTCCTTTCAGGCGGCGACGCCGCTTAGAAAGGGATGCGGTCTTTTCAGTACGTACCACATGTGCCCACTCTGCGTATGCTCCGCGAAGCCATGAACATGAACTTCAGTATAACCTCCAAATGTGTATTTAACAATAAAACAAATTCGCAGCAACAACGTGTCATTACACATTCCCCTGCGGCTGCTAAAGCGGCGTCTCTGTTATATCCCTGTTCTGTCTTGGCCCTGCTCTGTTCTATCGTTACTTCTGTCATTCCGTCAGGATGCACCAAGTGGCTACACGTTACGACGGATGGCTTGAATGAAATAAACGACCGGCGCGTATGACAAGCAAGGTTATCCAAGCTCCCGTGTTCTGCGCAGTGCAAGAAGAGATCGAACCCACAACTTATCCGAAGATTAATCTTACTTATTGGCTCATATAAAACTCTTGGCTACCTCCGTCAGCTTCGGGTTGTAGCTGAGATGCAGCTCCTTCAGGCTGGGCAGGAGTCCGAAGGCGTGCGCATCCACCTTGGTCAGCACGTGCAGGTCGTTGAGACGCAGTACGCTCAGCATCGGCAAGCCATACAGGCTCGAACCGGCGATGACTCTAAACAGGTTTCGGCTCAAATCGAGCGAACGCAGCGACTTCAGCGTCCGGAAGGCCTGCTGGGGAACTTCTCGGAGGTCGTTACCGGCCAACCCTAGAGTCCTAACGCCAGACACGAAACGAAAGGCAGTTGGATTAATTACCACATGTGCCAAGTGGTTCATCTGAAGCACGCGAAGTCGCGAGATATGAGTGAAGGCGTTCTCCCGCAAATAGTATATTGGGTTGTGGTCCACCACGAGTTCCTCTAGATTCGTTAATCCCGCGAAGCTTTCGCCGCTGAGGATGCGAATCCGGTTGTAGCTGAGGTCGAGGGCCACGAGCGTGTTCAGTCCGTGGAAGGAAGAGCTGTTGACGATGCGCATCGCGTTGTTGGACAGAGAGAGAGACCTGAGCCCCGAAGTGGCGTTACTACGGCTGCCACTGACCGGCATCCACCAGCCTCGTGACATAGAAGCTATGTTGTTGTACGACAGGTCCAGCCTCGAAAGTGTGGGCGCCGACGCGAAGGAACCTCGCTGGAGGTGCGATATGCGGTTGTGCTGCAGCGACAGCGACGTAATGGGCTCAGGAACCGAGACTCCTTGGAGCTCGGAGGCGTTCCGGGCCGAGCAGTCCATATTCAGATGGCCCGGCTCATGAGTACAGCAGTGGTACCTGCTGCAGAAACTTTGGTTGCTGTGCTCGGACTCTGGCTCGTCAGGCACCGCCATGCTGACTGCAGCGAAGTGGCAGGAGGCCAAGAGCAATCCGCAGACCTGATATCCCAGCGGCCACGCTGGCATCGCGTCGGCGTCACACGGGTTCGACCTGCGACACGAACAACCAAGCAGGAATTTCAGGTAATAATTTTTAAGGCAAGGCACTGCACTCGGAGCGAAAAGCAAAAATTAAATACATCGCTTAATAACGAAATGACTATTGCCATGCGTGCGTACAGCAAACATGTCACGGCCTGAGTCTCACTCGAACATCGAAAACTTTGCATGGTTGTAGGCGCTCATCTTGGAGATCCCTTCAGATAAACTGTGGTAAGAAGGGGTAAGCGTTCTTGAGGGATAGCGGAAACAGGCACACGTGATGAAGACTCCAGTTTAACGTACATTAACGTTTTGACACGTGCCTGTTTGTACAAAGGAATAACCCGGCGGCCAGGTGATTTCGTAGGTGCACCCGTGTGGTATACAATTCCATTGCTTGGAATTCGTTAACCAAGGCTACCAGGCTTTACTGGAGTGCTTTCGGCATTAGTATATAGTATATTCAGTATCTCGTTGATAAATTACAGCGGCACACTTGCGCTAAATATGCAATGGTAAATTATGTGCGAATATTTGGCGTCGCAGTAGTACTTTATGCATCGCAACGTGACCCATGACGTTTTGCATAGAAATTTTAAAAAAAATTCACTGAGTCTCTACGCTCTTGCCGTGGTCGATGAGAGCGGTAAATTAATAAACGCGGCGTCACTAAGAACGACCTCCATTCATGCCGCCGAAGAAGCAAGCATAGCACTTGCAATTACAATGAGGAGAGGCTCCACGATTTTCTCTGATTCCCGTACAGCTATTAGGAATTACTCAGCCGGCTTCATCTCAGTGGAAGCACACAAGTTACTTTTACACAGTATTAATACTCATAATTACGACCAACTGGGTAGCTCACACCTAGTCTGGTTTCCGGCTCATCAGGGCCACGCGGTCAGCCCCAGTGGCTGCAATGCTAACGAGCAAGCTCACTCTGCTGTGCGAGATCTCACATGCCGCGCATCAGATCAGGAACTGCTCCAGGATGACTGCGGCTCCTACAAAGACCCACTTACTACTTTTCACGAGATCACCTCACACTATAGGGAAGGCAGGAGGTTTTTTCCTCCCCCCCATCAGAAGCTCAACCGAGCTCAGGCAGTCACATTAAGAATGCTACAAACTAAATCTTATCCCACACCTTTTGTGCTTAACAAAATTGACCGGGATTTTCCCGCGGAATGTAAAAGTTGTGGACACACTTCGTGCCTATTTGATCATATGTTCTGGCTGTGCCCCAACCAGAGGGCTTCGGATCTCAACAGTGAGGAGGACTGGAGTCGGCGCATATCCAGCGAAGTCCTCCAAGATCAACTCCTGGCCGTCCGGAGAGCTCACGACATCGGGAAAGCCTTTGGCCTACCGGTGCCTACGTGGGCGGAGCCACCGACTTAGCCTGGGGGCTTGTGCCCTCGGACCCTAGTTTCTCTGGACTAAAATAAAGTTCTTGCCATGCCATGCCATGAGTCTCTATCTGCCCTTCCTTTATTATTATTATTATTACTATTATTATTTTCAACGGTATGAAGGGTGAGAGGGAATGCGACGTTCCCGCCATGAATTCTCTTGTTCTTCCTTAATTCATTCTTCACTTTCCGTCGTTTATTCATATTCTTATGTTGCATCGGCGAGGGGTAAACTTGAGGGCGGTGTGCAGCTGCCGATTGAACTATTCTTTCGTCTCAATCATAGCCTCATAGCAATCATTTTTGAAGAGAAGAGCAAAACTTAAAGTGGTACTATTTTCGATACTTCAAAATACATTTTCTCGGCATTGGCTCGCACGATGCCACGCCCTCGCTATCGCTTGAATTGGCCACTCGCTGGGACAGATGACGAGAAATGCATAGAAGCGGAGAAAAAAATAATCCTTACAAAATGCAGGCCCGAGCGAATTCTCGGGAATTAACGGCTTCGCGGCCTCGACGACGATGCTTACGCATGAAGCTCGCAGCACCGGCGTGTGAACGATGCATGGATATACGCACGCAACTCGCAGTTACGCCTGCTTAAGTCCTCAACCCGCCATCTCACTCCTTAATTGCGTTCCACGACATGCCTCCGTTATAAAGATGCGCGTTCTGATTAAGCCGTAATTCGTGCGACTTATAATAATTACCGACAGAGCCACATCACGCCCGATGCCTAGGACTAGAGTTTCGTTCTAAATCACTCGCTGAGCAATTTAGCTCAGCACGTTGAGCGTTAGAAAGCAAATTACCAAAAGTAAAATCGCAGAAGACGCTGAACTGAAGCGATAACCACGCAGACCTCTAATGTGACGGCGATTCCGGGCTATTTCTGTTATATTTCTTCCCTAGTCTAGATGGAATCACACTTCGCGCGCCGCCCTCGATCAGGCTCGGATATCTCTGACGCCCAATGGAGTCGACCAAAGCCGTTCGGTTCCCTGGGGCTTCTTCAGAGACGTGCCAACGTGAACCGACCGAGTTTCTGACGATTTCACCGAGTTGCGGGATGACTTGCGCAGCAGTCGTTCTGTAAGCCGTCGACGTTCGAAGCCCGAAAGACTTGACGAGCAGATCTCACCGCCTATCGGTTAGAACAAGACAAGGAAACTCGCGAGATTTCCCTCGGGACTGGCGTGAAATTGGGCAAAGAGAAGACGTCTAGTCGCGGAAGCCGGTAATCTATGGAACGGTGCTTGTAAAATGAAGCGTGTAGGCACACGCTGAGGATCAAAGAGCATAAAGAGGCGGTGCTGTAATGAGCTCTAGCTTCACCTCCCTCCCCCCCCCTCCCTTTCATCCCAATCCCCCGAAGAAGCAGCCGCTCACATAGCCCTGATTTAGCGCTAGGTCTACTTGCTCATCTATCTGCAATATGAGTTTCCGCATCACGCACCACATCGGGCAACAGTATAAGACAGCGACGCTGTACTACTACGGCAGTCATGAAGGAAGTCATAGCACACTGTACAGGCGCGTCCGATGTGAAAGGGAACACTAGCTTAATTAGCCTACTGCGGAAGTGAGAGTTCGTATATTCAAGTTGCTGAGCGATGCTATGTACCGCTTGTGATGTGAATAACTCACTTCGTGGGATGCTTTTAATAGCGACAAAAAAGAGAGAGAGAGATTTAGTTACCGGTTTTTAATGCAAATTAGGCGGGCTAATTTTATACTGGCGCTCCCTCTATACACGGTCATAACGACAGGTGTTTTAGACTAAGCCGGCTGCCAAGTCACCATCTGGCTTGCTGAGGCCGGCGCAAAACGAAAGTGGAGAAGCTTGCGACATAGAAGAAACCATGTGAAAGCAATGCACAAGGTTAATGTATTTTTACGAGACCTTTCATCGTAAAACTGATGACGCAACATCCGTGCGCACTTTTCACCTCATTCCAGCCAGAAAATCCTGGAGTCTGGTATCGATACGATGGCATATTTTTTTTTACCGATCTAATTACCAACTGAACGTCGGCGCGCAGCATTCTTGAGGCTCTCAACTCATTCGAGCAAATGACTATGAATTCTTGTCGACCCGTGCGCAATCATCTTCTTCAGTACCACTTCGAAAAAATGGAATGGAACGTTACAATCGTCCTGCCGGCGCTACATCAAAGCTCACTGGTGTTGCAACGAAACGACGCGTTTCGCGCGACAAGCCTAAATTAGTGCCTGTGCGAGCTCTTACTGGTTGCGCGTAATGGACAAAAAGCCCCTTGCACGTCAACGCCACCTGTTGTCGTCGAAGACGCGCAAAGAGCTGAGAAGTTCATTAGAGAGGCAAGAAGCGCGCCAGGTCATAGTCACACGAGCGAGGTAACAAAGGTTTCATTTTTCGAATGCTGCAAATGCCCAAGAATACTGTATCTTATCATTTTCGTTTCTCCCGTGAGGGGCAGAGCCTCCGGGGAAATCTCGAGAAGCCCGTTTCCTCCTTCAAATGACAAGCAACGAGATCTGTTAGGCACGTGCCGTGACATTTGCAGACTTGCTTCTGCTTAGGCCTGAAGTCTCTCCCGTCCATCGCCCTCGCCCACCAGCTGCGCCAAGCTTCTCTAGCATTATTGCAGTCCTACAACCAGGCACGTTCCTTGATTTCTTCCGCGTAGGCGGGCAGAAAGAACCAGTGTATTTTCTCTCACTGCAGCAAAGGTGCCATCATGGCTGGGAAGAAAGTTTGCCAAAAGAATGAGGAGCTTGTGCCCGGAAAATCGCTTCGGTGGATATTACGTTCTCGGACCTTCTTTTTAATCAGGCTTCCTATCGGTTCTTTAGAAGCCGCATCAATCACACGATATTATTGAGAGTACGCGATGTTCGCTCCATCGTGGAACACTTGAATGGTCTGCATTTCTAGTTTATGCGTATACCGCGAGAAATTTCAAATCGCGCAAGTCAACGGCACAGCGCCAACAAAGTATACACACAACAACTTTAGGGCAAAATAAGTAAATTAAAGGACTAGGTAGCCATTCTTAGGAGGATGACAACTTTCAAGAGAAAAAGAAGTCAGCACAGAGAGCGCTTTTTCCCCGTGTACATGCACTAGAATCATTCTTTTAGAACTGGCACAGCAACAAGCACAAATTATCACAACTGTGAAAAGTTAGCTGTCGATAACGTTGCCAGGCATCAATGGTAACCAAAGAGAACGAAAATTGATTGCCACGCTACACGGTATATGAGCAGAAACACACTTTCTAACTTCATGGGAGCTCAGCTGGATTACCTTATCTCTCGGTTAACTCCAACCAATGTGGTTCGAGACACGCGAGGTTCTTCTTCGCGCATTAAGAAGATTTCCCAGCAACACGTGTTGCCAGGCCTCGTCGTACAACTTCCCCCACTCGCTTTTGTGCCCAACTTATCGACTCGGTGCGCACTCCGATGTAGCAGCATAACAGACGACCGAGCGAACTGGAATGAGTGCGAAGGAAGACTTCACTATGCTCTGCTCACACGTGACGCCTTCTGCGTCATGACGTGATGACATACACCTCCTGTGAAACTAAACCCAACTTGGTTCGCCTGAAAGTTATTATTGTATAGGTTACTTAAAAGAATCTGAGGAGTGCCCGTATTCGTTCGGCGTTCCGAGACTCCGGCCCTTCGTTGCTTTATATATTCTTGTTTTTTCACGAGCCATAATAAACTGGAATAAACTTTCAGAGCAAACCATAACACAGGACTTTATAATGTGTTTTTAAATGCAGTTCTATCACATCCTTTCTTAATGTGTATTTTCGTTTACTATTCTGAATTTTTCTTCCTACATTGTATTTGATAATGCTTGTCAATGTTTATTGCTCTGTTTGCATGTATCTGCGAAGATACTGCAAAAGATCGCATTTTCTATAAATAAATAAAAAATGAAGAGTCGGAAATGCCATGTCAGTACTTGGACGCTAAAGCTAAATGTTAGGTTAGTCCAGGTTGGATTGGTCAGCTGGTATACCTAAGAGGCGATATTTAACGAGATACTTCTAATCGTAGAAAATGACGTAAAGACGAAACAATTGTGGCGAGGCTGAACTGAAATTTCTGCAACGGCCTCTGCGCGACATAATGTATCTTCACAACCTCCGGATTAGGTTAGACAACCACTGAGTGATAAAGGAGACCAGGATGCGTTCCAAAACAGCCTGAACCTGGCAAATTTTGTCCCCTTTTCAAGCGCGGGAACGTGATACGCAAACATGTGCAAACTATGACGTCATCATGGCATCATCTGCTCCAATGTTGGGAACGAAGTGCCAATCTTCTACTTTAAGCAACCTTTTCTTTATTTTTTTTTTCGAAGTACACCCAGACGGACCTGAATGATTTACCCACCAGTGTAACGTTATCTCAGGCCTCTTTTTAAGGCTACAGTAGCCATGGAATGCTAACAGGCCACGTCAAGTTATAACCGAGCTTATGTTGCTGTGTTCGAACAGCACCCGACGGAGGTCAGCGCCCTAACAAGGCGAAAGGAACAAAATCCACCACAAAAGAGTAAATAAAGTCGAAGGATAAATTCCGACCAAGAAAGAAAGCTGTTGGTGACTTACCCACACACTCTTGGTTCTGTGTTGTGCGAGGCCTGGAGTGTTTTGTATTTGTTACGGTTTTGTTTTGTTTCTTCGTTTAATTTGTTTCCCCACTGCCACTCAACGCCACCACCAAGCCGTGTATTCCCGCAACCAGTCATCTACTAGGGGAAAATCAATCTACTATGGGAAAAGGTATTCACAGAATTGTTAAAATGTTCTATATAAGAAAATCATAAATATATTATCAAGCTTAACAACCCCAAAACCGTGCGATAAAAAATCGTCGGTTCACGCGCTTATGTGGAAATCGGTGTTAAGCCAAATAAAACAGGCGTGAAAACTCACTATACTACAAGTTCTACAATGTTTAAAGTGAACAAAATTGATGTATCAAGCTAGTATACAGAGTGTTTCATCGGATACATTCGAAAATTCTTGAAGGTTGCCTGTGGCAAGTTAGCACAGTTTTAGTTCATGAGGTGGTCTACTCGAAGCGCGGCGGACACTACTTGCAAAACAAATTGAAATTCATAATCGACACATTAACAAAACATCATTAATTAACGTTTTTAGCTAATTACCTCATGGCCCATGTTGCAATTTACAAATTCCAGCCGTGGAGTTCGCAAGCCAGATCCACTTAGAATGAATTCTCAGGATGACACCAGTTTCTAGATATTGATTCTCGAACGTTGCGGGAAAATGCATTGGTGTTCGAGTAGTGTTCCTCTCATAACAAAACGTCGTTTTATACATTCAAGCACAAAAGTAACTGGAACGCCAATGCATTTCTCCGCAAAGTTCAGGAATTAATATTTTGAAACTGGTGTCATACTGAGAATTGGTTCCAAGTGAATCAGCCTTATGAATTCCACGGCTAGAATTTGTAAATTGCACTATGGACTATAAAGTAATTAGTCAAAACTTAATTAGTGCATTTTTGTTAATTAGTCGATTATGGATTTCAGTTTTTCGTGCAAGTAATGTCCGTCTCTTCAAGTAGACCAGCCCATAAACTAGAATTGTGCTACCTGCCACAGGCTACCTTTAAGAATTTTTGAGAGCCTTCACTGAAACACCCCGTATAGAGCGTACACCGCTAATTTCTGAACATGGCTTTTACGAGACTCACTAAAAAGAGGTGATAATTTCGCAGTATTAGGTTGTTCCTACCTTTATTTTTTCGCTAAAGATGAGCTGTCGGACCCACTTTATAAGATAGTGATGGTGTCTGTACAGTGTACTACTAGCATCGTAGTGCAAAGGCTGAAACCTTGAAATTCGTTAATGTTTTTTTTTTTTTTTTTTGCGTATTTCGTCCAGCGTGTTTGGTATTTCGCAAGGGACTAAAATAAAAAATTTTCTCGAACCAATCATAAATTTTAACTTTTCTTTTAAATCAGCCAGTTCTGTTCAAGTCGACTCACTGGCTGCCCATTTACAAGCACTCCTACTTTCCGCATGTTGATGAACACTGATAGCTAAACCGGATAGGAAGTAAAACACCTCTTGATTATAATTACGCACCCAGAAGCTCTATGCAGACCAATGAACATAATATAAAGAAACACTAAGATAAATTCTAAGGCAATCAAGTTTAGCACACTATACCCAGGTAGCACACAAAGTCTTGAAAACGTCGTATAAGGGGTTCAACGTCTGAAACGGATTTTTGACCAAAATCGACGCATCAAAGACGTTCCAAACAAGATAGCTTGAAAACGAGGGGTGAATACGTTTTGATAACGTTGGAAGCCACGCAGCTTAAAAACGAGGGGTGAATACGTTTTGAAAACGACTCAAGGCGCCACCGCCACGCCACGGCGCGTCAGCCTCTTTAGCGGCTTCTACAATATTCAACAACCCATCAACGCGATCCAACCTTGCGCAAGGTGGCGATACCGTCGTCAAATCATGTGACCAAGGTGGCCACGTGATTCGTGATCCCGGGCGAGCCGGGCATAGTCGCGTCGTCATGGCGTCGTCGCGTCACCGCACTCGTATTGCGCTGTGGTGTGTTTGCGGCTGTTCTGAATGTGCTGCCGCTGCCCTTTGCTATGTAAGTGTTGCAGTGTTTTGCTGTCAAGAAAACGATATTCCGTGATCAGTTTGGGTTGTGCGATATGTTTGTGTGGTTTTAATTTGGAAATCAGTAGTGTTTTCAATTGTTATGTGACCAAGGCGGTCATGTTATTCGTGAAGCCGGGCATAGTTGCGTTATCGCACTCGCATGGCACTATGGTTTGTTTGCGACTGTTCTGAATGTGCTGCCGCTGCCCTTTGTCATGTAAGTGTTGCAGTGCTTTGCTGTCAAGAAAACGACATTCTGTGATTAGTTTGGGTTGTGCGATCTATTTGAGCCGGGCATAATAGCGTTATCGCACTTGCATTGCGCTGTGGTATGATAGCGGCTGTTCTGAATGTGCTGCCGCTGCCCTTTGTCATGTAAGTGTTGCAGGGTTTTGCCGTCAAGAAAACGACGTTCTGTGATTAGTTTGGGTTGTGCGATCTGTTTGTGTAGTTTAATTTGGAAATCAGTAGTGTTTTCAATTGGAGGGCGCGGAGTGGAGGGCACTAATCAGCTCTTCAAGTTCATTGTCATGTTATGTGAGGCGCCTTTTCACTGACGCTGTAATTAAGGCGTTAAGGGCAGTATAAGGACGAAAGTTAGAGGGACGAAATCGTGCCTGTGTGTCCCTAGCGTCGGGATCGGCCGCTATGCGTGATCCTAACAAGAAAGCATTTTGCAGAATGCGAAGAAAGGCGGCAAAATTTCTGTCTGTGCGCACCTTGCCGATCTCCGCAATATAGAGCCGTCATCGTGGTATTTTAGTCTCCCGTTTAGCAAGAGTGTTGCAGACAAGGAAACTGGTTCAAACAGGCTTTTTTTTTAATGATTCAGTACTAGTGCGGTATCCCAAAAGGTGAGGTCAAGTGCTCGCCCTATTTTCTTCCCTCGCGCTACAGCGCACTGACAGAATTTTGCGTGCACCATACCGTGCTTTTATCGTTTGCGCTTCAGGTTCTCGATTGTGTTTTCGCCCCCTTTACCCACGTGATGGGTATTTCATGGTATTACCGGGTACCACATGTGTCCATATATTGTGTCCAATATATGAAACGGCCAAATTCGGTTTTATTTGACGCCTCAAATGGTAGTAATGTATTGAGTCCCTTGTAGCTTTGTGCTTGTTATCAATTTTACTATTTGGCGAATGGATACAGCATGTACGCTGCATAACTCGCTTGTGGATACTGCATACGTGAGTCGAGTATGCCCTTGGTATAAAATAACTTGTATGCTTTAGGTAGTACGATTGTTTGCAGTTTGGGACATGTGTCGGAATGTACGCTGTGCGCCCTTCGCGCTTTACGGCGGCCTGCCGAGTTCGTGCGGGTGCCATGTGTGCGCATGGAGTTCGCGAAGCGCTCTCGCAGTTTTTTTTATGTATATATATATACATGTGTTCTGTTCGCGCGCTTCGCACAACAGGGCATGTCGCAGTTCTTTGTCCTTGTGCAACACATTTTCCTAGCGTACGTCTGTGCATTATTTGATACCGGTTTCACACGGGGCTCTTTTAGCCGCTATCCAGTCCGTTACAAATCGAATTTCTCGGTCGTGATTGGCTCCTCTGCGCAAGCTACGAGAGTGAGCCAGTCGCATCGATGATTTCGATCCGGATCGGGCGTGATCGCGATCGAGAGTGGTCGTGTGACACCGGTTTTACACATGGCTCCCACATAGGGAACACTTTAAGTTCAATGCTACTGAGTGAAGAGCAAGTGCATATATATGCCAGTGGTGGTATGTGGGCAAGTCTCTCTGGTGAAGCCAATACTTGTGCATTCAATACATTTCAATTACCAGCGTAGTGCATCAATGTGTCTACTTCGACAAAATGGAGCACCAGTGCAGATATCTGAGCATACCTGTCCAGGGCAGCAAGTGTGTCTACATTGAAACCACTACCAGCATGTGCGGCAGTTCTATTTCCAGCAGCGGGACTGCACAATAATCAGTAGGGTGCTCTCAAGCTGTTTATCTATGAAGCTCTGCCTGGACTGTGTGCCAAATATTTTTGGACGTGAAAGTGGGGGTGAATTGGTAAAGATCAGTGGAACTGTGCCTGAACTTTGTGGCAAATGTTTTTGGATGTGAAAGTGTGAGTGAACTGGCAAAGAACTTGCTCTGGGCTACATGTGTTAAACGTTTTTCTCATTCAGAGTGCTTTTTTTTTTTACTTTAGGAGACTGGAGATGTGCGCAAAGTGTGACATGTCAGTGTGGTAATTAATGTATTTGCCGGTTTGCAAATTATTCTTTGCAACTTTGTTTTTGCCAGAGAGGTACAACTTTGCCTCTTGTAAAGGGCTTTTTAGATAAAACACATATTATTTATTATGACCATTGCTTCCTTTGTTACACAAATGCAGCTTCCAGTGCATTCCAGTTTATTTCCATGTTTATGTAAGTTTCTAATATGAGGCTTGCATATTCATTTCTCACGTTCTGGAGTGGCAAGATGCAGCATTACTGTCTCATCGTTCGCTGTACTACAGTAGTGTTCACTTGTTACACTGAATCCCCCGTTTAAGTATTCTGTACTAATTTCACTTTTTGCTTTTTTGTTGTATGGTTATTTTTTCTCGCCATTACCTTCTTTGATATATCCTAAAGGCAATATTTCCAATTTTGCATTGTTCCCATTTTTTTTATTTCTGTCACAGGAATGGTATGCGGTAGTATTTCTTTTTGTGCTCTTTTCAAGCTTCTAGCTGATAGGTAACATTGCTTGGAGGCAGTTACCATCCGATTCATACTCTTGCATTTTTCAGTCTACTTCTTCCATTCGCTCCGATGTCACTTCTGCATAACTCTAGTCCATCTAATAGCACGTGCACTTTACTATGATAAATTAGACACTTTAGTACACTCCAGGTTTTTCTGTTCATTTTTGTATGTGTACTTGGAATTTTGTTTATGTGCTAGTGAATGTTCACTTTCGAGTTCATTACGAATCCTTTCTGCGACTTTTGTCATTGTTGATGTACCTTTACTTCTATTTGCATTTCTCACACAGTTTGTTCGAACCTTGCATAAGCATTACATTTTAATAAAGTGTTTTTGGTTTGTCACAATGTTCTCATTTCATGCACTCTTGGCATGAAGGGCTTGGTCTGGCCACCTGCCAAGACGTGGCCATTTGTTCTTTGCAGGATGTCATTCCCATTGTGGTTGTAAGCATCGTAGCTTACTAAAGGCGGTATTAAGGATTTATTATTCCTAACAGGCTCATTTTCGTGCGACTTGGTAGAGGATGCGCCGGCCATGCGGGGAACAGTGCTTGGCACTGCGCCGTGGCTCTTACAGTCAACACCGACGCTTCTACTCATCTGGGGCGCGATTGGAGATCGTTGTTCGAAACGCTCGATCAGTTTCACCTCACGCGATTGGCCTAGGCCGTGCCAACGGGTGCGGCTGACGACGTCTGCGCGGCATAGGCCAGTCGCGTGAGGCGAAACTAAACGCGTGTTTTGAACAACGATGTCTGATCGCGCCCGTCACCCGCGAAAATTAGCTTCAGATGATCGTAAACCTTTCAAGACCGCTTCTAGACCAGCTTTTTGATAACGTCCTAAAAACGTTTAGAAATTGGTTACGAATAGTTTTGCCAAAGGGATTACTTGTGTCTTTCCCAATCCTATTTCTAGACCAGCTTTTCGAATAAGTCTTGCAGACCTGTTCTAGATCGTCTCAAGAAAGTAATTAAGCCGGACATTAGCAGAGATATACGACGTTTTCCCGCCGAAGTTCTCTCATTCGTGTCTTCTTTAACCCGTTTTTATCGTCTTGGATAAACGCTACGAAAACGTTACGTATCTCTTTTGTGCTACTTGGGTACTCTTTGAATCGTAAGCAGACCAGTTTTAACAGATTTTTCATCAAAGGATGCAGAGGTAATCAAGTTTACCAGACTATACTCCTAGAATCGCTAATAGACTAGCTTTAACACAGATTTTTCATCAGAGGATGCAGGGGTTTCGTTCTGCTCGAGTACGCAAGATCACCTTGGGGCCAACAGACCTTGAATTCTTGTATGCGCAAGGTGCTTGCTTCTCTTAATCTATACCTGTATGCTGGCAGCAAAGGCGCGGAAAGTCAGAAAGGAAGGCAAAACAGAAATACGGGTGGCAATGCCAACGTTAAAATCCCGCACCACGTCGCTATGACACCATAGATTTCGGCAAGGTATTAATGGTTTGTCGATTTAAGACAGAGATGGAGGGGGGGGGGGGGGGGGGTATTAAACGCATTGCATGGTAATTTAAGGACACGTTGAATCTGGCAACTTTTAGGGATTCCCTTTTCGCTAAATTGACCATAACACGAGAAAATGGCTTGTGACCTATGACGTAAAGTGACGCCATTGCCTCTGAGTTTTGTCCTTCTGTTTCTCTGTTATAGTAATCAGTAATTTTGATCCAAAAGTGTTACTGCAGAAGTTATTTTTCTAGTGTTGAGCACAACAACTTCGAAAGCAACGGATATCAGAGGAGATAAACGCAAGCCGTGCTCTCAAAAATGTTTTATTAGAAGCCGTATCATGGGTTTTATAAGTTTGACGCACTAATCTACTAAAATAAACTTATTTGTTGTTTGTCTTTTAGGTTTGTTTATCTGCACTGGTACAAAGATAAATGTGTTGATGACGCAATTATCGGCCTTTCTTGCTCAAGCAGCTTCTAAAATACGCGATAGGTAGTATTATGTTCATCATCATCATTGTCACAATCTTCCAACAATGCATATAAATTTTACGGGCGAGGCGGACATAGAAGCTATAAAACATTTGACGGACACCCCACGTATTTTAGGCCGCGATAGGAAGTTTCAAGAGTCACAAACATGGGATAAAAAGATCACAATGAGACACATGCGTCTGTGTGCATAATTGTCATGTTCACAGATGACAAATAATAAAAGAAAAGCATTCATGTCAAACAACGCAACCAAGAAACGTGACAGCGAGAGCTTACACGTAGCACACAACGATCAAGTCCAACATGAAACGCAATTACTACGCATTTAACACGGGCACTTAAATAGGCATTATGCGTATTCAGCATGGACATTACAAACACAGCCGATATGACCAACCTAGCCGTGTTGCCTGTCTGTGCTCAAGACTTCAGGATAGTAAAAGACTTTCTATAACCTCCAGACACGAAGACAGTTCAGGGCACAATAGGTTTCGAGTTGGCTTTTGTTACGCACTGCTCTGTTAGGTACGCGAACACCCAAGTCTTCGTTCGAAATACCACGATTACATGTCAAAATCAGGATGGCAATGTTTGTGTGAACAACGTAACCATATCTTCAAAGGTAGTTATACTAAACACTGTTTTCCTTAGCCTAAACACAGAAGTTGTAATATCACGTCGTGGGTTGACATGTTGGTGTTGCACCCTGAATTTTCATATCATCTCGCGGTATTCGAAAGGTACTGCAGAGGTGCTCCTCGTAATATTTGAGAACGCAACGGTGTAGTTCAAATTAGAGTAAAATTCCCCCTAATTTTGCGGCAAGAAAACCCCTTCCCTACAGTTTCGCGTGCACCTGACTTCGTATTCGGGATGAATACATTGCGCAATCGCTTCCTGGTAAATTTTCAAAAGAATTGAAGGTAAAGTGCAATATAATGAATGTACAAAGTCTCTCAGAGGGATAACAGCAGGGTCAGAAGACCTCAATTCACGCGAGGCTAAAAAACCGCATATGGTGCGCAAAAAAAAAAAAAAAAAAGAAGAAGAAGACGGATAACCCAGCATACAACACACGACTTGCCGCAGTCGCACTCTTGCGGATGCGCGACCCAAACTGAGAGAACGCAAATCAGCACGCCTGTATCGGCTCTCATCCAGGCCACTAGCGACGTTGCGCCATCAGTGTACCCGTTCACCAATAGATGGTGCCACGTTGCCCGTCAGTCGGTCCTTTGTTGTCGAGTTCCGCGCGGGCCTGTTCAAAATACCGATTCGTATCGAGAAGAACGTATCGGTGGTCCTGTTTAGTTCACTTAAGCTTCGTCAAAGAAAAGCAGCGGTCCTATTGCTCAGCTATTCCTGTAATCCTTGATCGGGCACCATTATTGTGGTAGCTCACCGTCTTCTGCAGGTTATAGCAAGCGTCCTCCAAATAGCAAATACATATTATACGGCTGAAAATGCGCAGCTAAAGGTAATCGCTTCGTGTGCAAGATATATGGCAGTCCGCTAGCACTTAAAGGAGCTATGCGATTTGACACTGCCCAGCTATACGACATTAGTATGACGAATGACATATAGCTCGTTAAATCAGCGCCTCTTGTATTGTGAACTTTATTTTTTCACTTCGTCTTTGCGGCTATATTAAACCGATTATTACTGTGATCTCCTGAACGAAGAGCAAATCCTTTTGTTCTGAGCAGCAGTGCTCAGGACCACTAAACGTGGCACAGCTGGCATACTAACAACGCCTCTGCAGCAAAAATACTATCACCACCACCTTAATAAATACAAAAAACAAGGAGCAAGTCCCGCATCTGATTAAATCATGAGGTCACAACAGACATATGTCGGTTATCGCTAGCATAAGCTTGAAAAGGAAAAAAAAATGATGTCCTTTATCAACGGGCAAGTACGTTCAGAACTGTTAATATTCGGCGTGGACAACAGACTATGGACGTTACAAATCGCGCCGGAAGACTGGTAACAAATGTAAACAACGGGCTCTGCACAGCGGCTACGGGCACTCTCGCTATGGCGGAGACAGCATACAACACACTCACCTTACCCGTTGCAAGGCCAATGTAGGTTTCACCCCGAGCACTACTAGCAGCCACTCGGTATGGTGTCGCCAACACTATCGCTGCCAGAACCACGTGAGGATACGCCGAAGGCTAGCACAGCCCTTCGTCTGAGAATCAGACTATCTCATTTATCACTTGAGACGCGACTCTCCGGCCTCCAAAGTTCCCCCCTGAAACTCGCCCCTTATTTTCGTCCAGCGTAGCGGCTTCAGTATGCTCTTCGACAAGCTTTGGTAAAGCGCGATGTTTAATCCCAAACACAACAAACATTGTGTTAATCAAACCCCTTTCAATTAAAATACCACGAGATTAACCAAACGAGCAGATTGAACTGGGCGCTCCGTGGCTCTGGCGTTCGTCTGTTGAACACGACGTAGCGGATTCTATAAGACAAGGTGGCCGATCTATGAGCGTTAAACAGACAATGGAACTCAACGAGAATTCCTAATTTAAAGAATAATTCTTTGCATCGAACGATAAGTCGAGCTGCGATATACTCCGCTCAAGAGAGAGTTCGACTTTGAAGCGTGGTGACAGGATCACAACTTTTAAAGGAGATCTAACCACAGCTTGTAAAAATTACATCTGTTCAAGATGTGTGAAACCAGCGCACAGTCGCACAGAGGACTTGCACGTCGCTGTGCTGGTATCGCCGCTGTTGTGTGGCCACTGCAGACAAAGAGAAGACCGCCAAGATTAGGGGGCAAGGGGGGGGGGTCGATTGTGTGTGGGGGGGGGGGGGGAGAGATTGGCTGTTAACAGAAGAGGTAAATCCCCTTCCGCGGACATCGCAACGGGATGAACACGTGAGCTGTTCAGCGGTAAAATAGGTAAGCCTCAGCACTCATCTTTTCCAAGTATAGTCTACCTCCCAAAATAGGTGACCACACACAATGCTGCTGAACTTCAGCGGTGCGGTGTGAAGGGGTGAATGGAACATGAATTAGTGGCAGATGTGGCAGATGACGTTCTGATGCTGAGCACGTCGTTTTTCGTCAGGTCACCGGCGGTAATACATTTTAACAGCCAGAAAGGTAAAAAAACGCAGAGCACGAAAGCAAGTAATAAATAGGAACACTTCGCGCGTGTACTGCCCCACATTGAAAAAAGTATAAAAAGAAGCTGCCCCTGTATGTTCTTGCAGAAACGTTAGCAAACTAAGGGGCTCAATTCTTTAGAAATTATTTTGCATCCTTTTTTGCCGCCTTTCTCGTCCGAATTGGGCAACTCGGCGCGACGCAAAATAAGTTAATAGATCAAAGTAAGATCATTTTTACAGAGCACAGACCCTAAAAAGAATATATGAGTTGAAAGGCTCAGAGGTTAACCAGAATAACTGCCCGGTTTACTACTCTACACTGGGGGAAAGAGGATTTTTGGAGCACCCTTGATAAAATAAAGAAACATAAATACAGGGGAGGGGAAGTCCACACCACCAAGGTATAGCAGGCGTAAAGCCAATAAAAAGTAAAATTAATTCGGGGTGTAATTATTGAAAAATTAATTTGAAAAACAATGGGATATGGGGAAAGAGGCGAAGAGATGATGAGAAAATATCCTAGTTTTCTTGTTTTCTGTCAGAGGCAAACACTGGTGCTACAAGCTCGGACAGGGCCGCCTCCATATTTGCGGTGTCGGCTTCGAGAAGCTCAGACAGCGATTAAAGATGGTAAAGATTAAAGCACAGCGCGCCGGCGCCACTCCGATTCTTTCGGCCTCGCCTGACTCCCTGCACAGCTATATAGACACCAGCCTATGCCATCTCTGGTCGGCGACTCTTCAGGCATGTTCGATCTCATTGCCAACACTTGTGCTCGCCTGAGCCGCGGAAACCCGGAAGCATTAATTTGTGCCAGTTGTTAAGGTTCAGAGGGTAAGGCGGAGTGGAGGGGCTGAAGAACAAGACGATGCACACGAGCATGTGTAATACACAATAACAGAGTAATCATGTCTGTTCGTATAGTGAAGGCGTATACGTATATGTGAGCATCGCCAAGCGCAAAAGCGCAAGAAGCTACAAATCATAGTCGAGATATGTCAACCCTTTCTTGGACGAAAATATGATAGGCTCACAGACAATAGACTGTCCAAGCATCTGCTACCAACAAATGTTAAGTATTGACGGTATTGTAACAACGCTCAGTTGAAATGTGTCGTCCCATTTCTAAACAAAAAGCAAACTTCATCATAATTCAGTTATGACCACAGACTTCTTTATACTTACCGGTGCCTAATTATGAGCGCTTCTACGTCGCAATAGACTGACTTCATCTTCTAAAGCATGGAGATAATCAGTTTGGATGACGATAAAAGCAAACGCTGGAAATGGGCAGTGCAGGGGTGAGAGGCTCCAAGCGCCGCACCGGGTGCCGCACATTCTGTCGCAGCGCCGCTGCATCATTATGCAATGTTTGGTTTTGTGTACACGTGGCAGCTGTAGATATATGAAATTAATTTGCTCAATATTAATATGGAAAGAGAGAGAAAGAGTTGCGATAAAAGAAAGACATGGTTAATCTACTTGCACTAAGAAAGCGGGAAATAGGAGTGAAAAATAAGCGGAAGGTGAGAAGCAAAATCCGCAGCATGTACGACACACCCACAGGCGTCCATAACAGGCGGTCCATCACAGGCGGTCATGCACATTGGTGGACATCGAGAGGCGCAGCCACTCACGCAAAGATACAAACTGATGTTTGCCGCGTGCCAGCAAGGGAGTTCGTTTCCGTCTCCTCCACACAAAACTTGCGCATACGAATAGGTCGTTGCCCTGCGTGCGCCGTGTTTGGCCTGCCACACGATGCAGACATCGTGTGCATCGCGATGGTCGAGAGGCGGAAGATGTGAATTGCGCCGAACCAGTTCGGTATTTCGAACCGGTTCGCGAACCGTTGTCTTATTTCTCCGAGCCTGGAACTGAACCGGAACGGCGAAATTGCAGCATATTGAACCCCAAACCAAGCCAGTTTATTCTTCTTCTTTTTCGGTTCGACATTTTAGCCTCACGTTGAAATCGTCCCCAAATCCGCAGTCTAGCCGAGGACGTGACACGTTCTTCGCCTAGATGCTCTACGTGAGTGAGAGGAAAGGCCTCGTTGCTTCTCCTATAATTTCGCAGTGACTTCTCTCTCTCTCTCTCTCTCTCTCTCTCTCTCTCTCTCTCTCTCTCGCTCGCTCGCTCATGACCGTTCAAAATATACATGCGTACCCGCAGTGGTTGCTTAGTGGCTATGGTATTTGGCTGCCAAGCAGGAGGTCGCGGGATCGAATCCTGGCCGCGGCGGCCAGGATTCGATGGGGACGAAATGCGAAAACATCCATGTACTTAGATTTAGGTGCAGGTTAAAGAACCCCAGGTGGTTCAAATTTCCGGAGTCTCCCACTATGCCATGCCTCATAATCAGATCGTTGTTTGGCACGTAAAACCCCATAATTTAACATACATGCGTTGTTTTCACAAACGCTGTAGACACCCGACCTTGTGTTTTCCGCGTACCCTGGTTGCACGTCATCAATCAATCAATCAATCAAATTAATCAATCAACCAATCAATCAATCAAAGCTTTATTTCAGTTTGCAATACGGTGTGCAGTACAAACTGGGGGTCAGGGAGAAAAAGCAATCTATATGACCCCTTGACGAAGCTGTCGAACCCAAAGGTGTCGCTTGACAAAGCGGTCAATGTCAATGTCGAACAACATTGACAGTTGCGACAGGAGAAAAAAAAAGAAAATGAATAAAAGGAAGAAGTTGAGCAATATTAAAGTACAATATGTGTAGTGCAATCAACTATATCGGACATTGTGAGTACAAGAGTTACGTAGATCTTTATACAATGATATATGGAACTTCATATGCAATTATAACATGTAGTGAATACTCGCATATTAAATAAACAGTACGAAAAATATTTGGATTAACGTGAAACAGTGTAAAATTATAATAGAAGAAAAGAGAGAGAGAGAGAGAGATAGAGAAAGCAAGGACAGGAAAGGCACGGATGTGAACCAGAATAGCATCCGGTTTGCTAACCTACACTGGGGGCGGGGTAAAGGGGAATAGAAAGAGGAAAAAGGGACAGAGTGAGCACTGAGTGCGTGTTCTAGAATATAAGGTCAACGAGAACTAAGTCAC
The DNA here is from genome assembly GCF_023375885.2 of Dermacentor andersoni. NCBI lineage: Eukaryota > Metazoa > Arthropoda > Arachnida > Ixodida > Ixodidae > Dermacentor > Dermacentor andersoni. Next base: position 177,164,600 of record NC_092818.1, read on the forward strand.
GAATAAGGTCCAATAGCATATAATGACGTATAGCATAAATGATCATAGTATTGAGTGTTCATTTAGGCAATATGTATATCAATTTTGAAACCATAGTGAGTTCTACATCGGGGTAATGTATAAGTATGTCGTATTCTATATATGGCGTAATATGCGGTGTGAGTTTTACTATGCGATTACGGAAGGGATGATTTTTTTGCTATAATTTTTTTATAAAAACAGGCAGACCTGTATTGAAAAAATGTATTTACACCAACAATTTTATATTTTAGGCGTAGGGGAAGTGTTGGGGCATCATATGAGGTATCAGAAATTATGCGGAGCATATATTTTTTTGAAGAACAAATAATTTTTGAACATTCGAAACAGTGGTGTTACCCCAGACTAGAAAGCAGTAATTTAGGTATGAGTAAAAGAAAGCGTATTATAAGCTTAGTTTTCTCTTTACAGATAAACTATGTCTGTTACGTGAAAAAATTCCGATAAATGTGGAAAGAGTAATGCAATTAAGTTTTATTTATGTGAGCGTCGCATGTCATAGTAGTAGTAAAAACTACAACAAGAGAAGTAAATTCATCAGCATAATCAATATTATTATCATTTAAGACTACAGGCGGTGGATTTGATATGTACTTCTTCGAGTGAAAAATCATTGCCTTTGTTTTACCTTCGTTACATTTTAGTGAATTGTACAATGACCATTTCGCCAATAATGAAAGAACCCGATTGGCGGTGTCAGTTACTTTCAGAATGTTATCGCACGAAAAGAACAGGGATGTATCATCTGCATACATAATGAATTTTGTGTCGTTAGTGATAATAATAATGTCATTGACATAAATATTAAAGCGCGGAGTTCCCAATAAACTGCTTTGCGGTACACCATTTATTATTTGCAGGACTTAAGACAAATTGTTTTCAATTACTACATACTGGAAACAGAAGTTTAAATATGATTTAAATTCATTAAGGACGTGCCCCCGTACACCATAGTGTTGTAGTTTTGCGAAAAGAAAGCTATGCTTGAGCGTGTCGAACGCGTTGATGAAGTCTACAAATATGCCTAATGGGAGTAGTTTGGATTCAAGTTACTTAGTATATGTTCTTTTTCATCAAATAGCACGTGTTCAGTTGATCTATTCCGAGTAAAATCACACTGGTGGTCAGTAACAACAGAGTGCTTGAGAAAAACGCCGTGCAGACGGCAGCGAATCATTTGTTCCAGTCTCTTTGAGAAATACGGAAGGATCGATATAGGCCTCTAGTTACTCAATATATTCCTATCGCCTTTCTTGTAAACGGCGGCAACTCTTGCTAGCTGCATATCTGCGGGAAATTGTCCTGTGATCAGCAGAATGTTAAATATATGTGTTAGGCACGGGACGCGCAAGGATAATACATATTTTCCTGGCCTGCTTTGGACATTAAATGCGTCTAAGCTAGAGCTATCGCGCAAAGCATTAAAGGTAGAGAATACCTAATTGTCGTCTGCTGGCTCAAAAAGCAGTGACTGTGGTGTTCGGTTATTTAGAAAACAGGAAAAGTTAGGAATGTAGCAGCTTCTACCAACCTGGGAACAGAATTCATTGAAGGCAGCGGCTTTGAGCCACATAGCTTTTGTCCGCCTATGGTTAAGCTTGTGAGTCTCTCGGTTTAGGTATCCCTGTTTAATAGTTGATTCAAGTCTGTTTAATAGTTCATTCAAGTATCTCCATTTATCTTTTGGTTTGCGTAAGAGGACTAAGTCAAATAAGTTATTGTAGTAGGCATTCCTAGCAGAGCCAATTTCGCTGTTAATTTCGTTACGTGGGGATTTGAATTGTGTCAGAATTTCAGGGTTTTTAGCGTTTATGAATTTAGCAAGCAGTTTGTCTTTCTTTTTGATAGGACGTATAAGTCGAGGTCTCATCCATGGCTTGCGTGCTTTTTTGCAAGGTGAAATATCAATGATCGGGAAGCAGTCGTAGATCGGCAGGAAAACTAGAAGAAATTCTTTGTATGCGTTTTCAGACATGCATTGTTCTTAAACTGGACTCTAAACTACAGATGCAATGCAACCCTCAAATGTTTCAAGCCGTCTATTGGAAATTATCTGGTGCCTTGATTTCACAGAAACATCATCCATTTTTTTTAACTCGTAAAAATGCAGGTAGGTGATCGCTAATGGGTACGGCTATACAACCAGGCTGCGAAGCTGTAGCATCACTCGTGATAATGACGTCCAGAGTTGAAGAAGTTGTGGCAGTTACTCGCGTTGGGTGATTTATCACATTATTAAAATTAGCACTTCGAATTGTGACCAGCATTTGCTGTTGGGCGAGGTTGTAGGTGGCCATGTCAACATTTAAGTCTCCTCCAACATAGGATGAGAAATTATTAGAAAGGAACGTCATTTCACGTTCGAATAACCAAAAAAATCAGACAAGCTACCGTGAGGAGTGCGGTAGACAACAGAAAAAGAAAATCGACCACTTCTGGCGGTAAGCATTTCGACGTTGCTGTTACTCAGTGTTCTGATAGCAGAACGCATGCGCAGCCTTCCTTTATGTTATTAGGCGTTTCTTGGATTTACAAAGGAATTTAAAACCAAGGCTTTCTGGATGAACCCATCCGGACTTTGCTGACCGCGCCTTGTCGAACAGCTCAACCTTAGGACAGCACATATATGACGAATCAGCTCTTATGGCTATCTGTATATCTGTATAGCACCCCTCGAGTTGTGCCGGTGACCAACTCTGTTCTCTACTGAATTACGCAACGAAACAACTCAGTATCCTTACTGCAACAAAATACGCGCCTTCAAGTGCATAGTTCCTTTATTAAACCAAATAATTATCTGCCTTCTCTGCGAAGGTTTGGCGCGTATGTTTGGTCGATTTTTCGCCGAATAAAGTAGGCCGATCCTGGAGACCGTGCAATCCGGCGGTCGCGTGGGTCACGTGAGTCGCGTGGTGGAAGCACAAGCGTATCTCCTTCCTGCTGAACAGGTGCGTATTTACTATACGCGCAAAATGCGGTGCAGAACACGACACTGCGCGATACCGCGAAGCCAAAAGACAAGACTTCTGCGATGGGGAGAAGAACGTGAACAGCTAGCTCCCTGCGCATACATGCAAAGAAAAAATGGAACACGTCATGCGTGCCTTTGCACAGCATTTAATCGAAACGATTCGATCAACGCTTCGAGCTTCGCTTAACGTTGATTCCAACACGTGCGTTGAATCTACCGTAATATTCTTTTAGCGCGGTGAACCTTTGCCCGTATTGTCTTGCGCAAGAGAGAGAGAGAGATAAAAGGAAGACAGGGATGTTAACCAATCAAGAGTCCAGTTGGCTACCCTGCGCTGGGAGAAAGGAGTAGGCGAATAGAAAGAAGGGAGATAAAATAAATATTGCATGGCCTCCTCATCGTCCTACAAAATAGTATTCACTTTCAACTGAACGGTACGGCTAATTTTCCTCAACGTTCAAACAAAGTAATACACTGAGCACTTAATCTTCAATCTTCATTTCTTACTACGCAGTGAGATTAGGCACGATTACGAGTGACGGCACGTTGAAGCGCAGTACAGACTTAGGCGGGTCAAGAATGTTCAAAGTCTTTTAATCGAAGGTCCTTCCTGGCATTAACTGGTTCCTTTATTTTCGTTTGGGTTTGCCTTTGTTCTTTGATACGGTCCGGTTGGTACCATCGCGAGAAGCCGTAGGCGGGGAGCAGTGGTAACGACCTAGAAATTCAAAGCTCACATCCGATGTCTGAGAGCAAAACGAGAAAGCTTACTCAATCAACATTTTGTTCGGATCGTCTTATGAATGAATCAACAAAAGAAACCAGTCTGTAATGCTCATACCGCGATTCCGCCACTGCGCACTGACTCCTCAAGGACACGAAAAATATAAAAAGCTGTAGAATCGGTCGAGCTCCTTTGAATGAAACAGATGACTGCAGTTTTCTTTTCGACGCCGCAGTCACTCCGCCATACAAACGCACAGTATTTTCTCAGTGTGGCGCACCACGGCGCCTAAGAAACGACGCTCTCAAGCTGTTAGGGACAACAGACGTTGACTGAAACGAACACGACAGAATCTGAATAAGCAATATCGAATTTCGCCATGCAGAAGCGTTCGTCTGCTCACTCCGCGCACATAACACGTGAAGGCTGCGGCATAAACTGACTCATTTGTATACTGGATAGCGGCAGAAAACCCGCATGCTATACTATTAAGAGTGCTTTCCGAGAGTAAAGAGTTGCAGAGCGTGACGTCACGAACATGCGGCGGCGCTGTTGCGACATTCGGTTTAAAGTCACTTGAATTCTTTCTCTTCTTATTTATTGCGATTAAGACGTGCCTTCAGGCATAACGTAGGCTGTGTGCTATATTTATGTCGCGAGACCAGTGCAGTGTATGAAATCAAGCAGTGTTCTGTCGTATTTGTTATTGTGCACCCAGCGATCACAGCTGGTCGTGGCACTCTAGCGTGAGCTAGCGTGCAGTAGGAGACGGGAGCGTTCCATTTGCAAGCCGGACAAGTCCATACTAGGCGGTAGGCATCTGCTTCCGTCACTGTAAGAGGATAGCACCGACATGTTGTACGCAACGGAAAGTACGGCGAGTTCCATACAGATGTGACAGTAGGCGTAAGGGAAACCCCATCGCGGAACCTTCTGAGCACTTCTCCCGCCAAAGTTGGGTGACGGGAAAGTGAGAAGACATGCAGTGGGACAAATGCGCGTGTGTCCCGCCGGAGGGAATATTTACGGGCACAGAATGAGTTGAGGGGTTGAGGTGCGGGAGGGAAACTAATAATAATAATAATAATAATATTTGGGGTTTTACGTGCCAAAACCACTTTCTGATTATGAGGCACGCCGTAGTGGAGGACTCCGGAAATTTTGACCACCTGGGGTTCTTTAACGTGCACCTAAATCTAAGCACACGGGTGTTTTCGCATTTCGCCCCCATCTAAATGCGGCCGCCGTGGCCGGGATTCGATCCCGCGACCTCGTGCTCAGCAGCCCAACACCATAGCCACTGAGCAGGGAGGGAAACTGACGGAACATACTGAGTAATAGGGCTATGTGCAATCTGGTCAGCAGCATTGTTGTGATGGTTCGCAGCATGACCTTGAATCCAGTGCGCCTTGAATCAGGTACCTTTATTGCGATTCAGGATGTGCATCGTCTCACAAGTCAAAGTGCCTGTCTTGAGTTTAAGAACTCAAGAAAGTCACTTTAATTCAGTCAATGCAATAAAAGAATATCGGCAAAAGCTACACAATGACGTCAATCTTATCTGCATGCAAGATAAACACACGTGGTGAAGTATTAAAAAAGTACATGAAGAAGACGAAAGCGGTGAAGAGCGAAGACCGCAGAAACCGGGGACACAGAAAATATGACAGGCAGAAGGGCTAACTTACACCTGAAGTTTTAGCTGTGAGAACATGTTATTTATTCATACTATAGAAACCATACGTGAACTCGTATCAGATGCACCGAGGGAAAAACAAACAGAAGATGACGACCACATCACATAACAAAGTGAAAAAAAAATGCAGATACCGTGCCGGTATCTGTGCGTAAGCCATTACCTACACATACAACACCTATAAGTAAGGCAATTTTCGCATGACAAAGAAATGTTTCCGTTTTTTGTGCGCGCTAAAAAACATTGATCAACGAAAAATTGTCAATTTAGTCGTCTGCGTTTTCTGCTAGCACCACGCCCCTTGGTTTAGAAACATACGACTTGTCTTTTTGTTCAATAGTGGATTACTTAAACTTGGGTACTTTCGAGATCATGTGATTTCGGATGCATACAACCAAAAACGATTAAACTAAAAAAGTCGCACTTTCGCCCGAAAGGCGAAGCATCGATCGCGATAGCAAATCAATAAACAGTTATACGAAGTAAGGGTAGTAGTTTTATCGGCCGTATAAACTCAGAAACATTCGCTTACTAAATGAATTAACAAGAATAGCGTCAGCGCGCACAGGCAAACATGAGCACATCATACTCAATGACTGCGGACAGTCGCTGTCAGAACGCTGGCGTGAGCTGCTGACGCAAGCGCGGCAGCAGCAGCGAGCGAAGTGACCTCCGCGCTGTCTATCGCTTCAACACAAACAGCGGCTAGAAAGCAGAACGCACGAAGGTATGAGCCGTCTGCCGATCGCTTTGAAGGTACGGCGCGCGCGACCGCGCGCCGCTGCGCGAAGTACGCAGTTGCTGGCGGAGTAGAAGCCGCCCCTCCCTCGCTCCCGCGCTGCCTCCCCACTTTCCTCCCTTCCGCGCGCGAGATTCAGCCGCGTTCATCAGTTCCCCTTGCACACGGTCGCGAAATACGCGGTTGCTGCCGGAGCCCGCGCAATTTATAGGCTCCGGAATGCTGCCGGAATCTATAGGCTCCGCTGGGGCCGAAGCGTGTAAATTCCACGAGCGCCAAAGCGTTCCTGGCTGAACAGCGAGCGATCCAGGCAACCTCACCTCGACAGAAAGTTTAACAGCTCTTGGAAAAACTTACAAATTGGCATCCCATCAAGCACTGGCCGAGGAACAGGATTTCGCGCCGTATCTGGCACAAGCTGCAGTGAACGAGTGCTTACTCCGGGACCTGCGGCACTGGACGGCAGCAACGTCAGCACCAACCAAATCAGCATCTGCGCTTGCGCTGACCACCGCCAGCTGGGGACGAGCGCCGAAGCGTTCCTGTCAGAACAGCTAGCGATCTAGGCAAGCTCACCTCGACAGAAAGTTTAACCGCTCTTGCAAAAACTGCGTGTAGGAGGTGTGCAGTATTCCTTTCACATTTTCTTTCACGCTAAGCAGAAAGTTCGGATTGCTCGTTGTTCACAGTGGGTGATAAAGTACCAAGCACAATCAAAGAACTCTTCAGATGCGTCTGTGACGCAAATGCAAATCAAAACAAAGAAATTGATAGCCTAACTTTAGGAAAGCATGCAATGCATGAACGTGGCCTTTGAAGGGTGGAGTACAGCAAAAGTCCTAGCAACCTTAAAAAAGAGCACGCCAACTTGAAGAAGCGAGAAGTCCAAATAAAACAGGCACTTTCTTCTACACAGGAAGAACTTACTAAGATTAAGCAGTACAGTAGAAATAATAAATTGAAAATTAAAGGTATTCCCCTATTGCATGACTAGTCTTTGCTTGAGGTGGTCCAGAGAATTGGGGACAAAATTAGAACACAGATTGCATCAAGCGATGTTGGCGTTGTGCATCGCGTGCCCACAAAGGTGAAAGAAAAATAGAAAATAGCCGTTAGATTTTTTTTCAGAGCAACACGGGACAAAGTGCTCCAAGCAGCAAAAAGGAAAAGGTTTTCCGCCAATGAAATCTGGTTTGCTAACACATGCCCTGTCTACATCAACGAGCATCTTTGTGCAGAGTACAAAGCGTTGCTCGGCATGGCTATTGTCAGAAAGAAAGAAAAGGGCTAGAAGTTTGTGTGGGTTTCCCAGTCTAAAATACTAGCCAGGAAAGCGGAAAATGCTAACGGAGTTCACATAACTTTTAGTGCAAACCTGTCCAAGATTGTTTAATTTGCTTCAATGAAGTGACTGCGAGAAACTGCGTGCTCATGGACACTGTTATGCACGACACGATTAAATATGGCAGTTCCACAAGGCTTCGCCTTTTACACTGCAACGTGAGAAGCTGAAATAAAAATTTTGATGAAATGATAGCGCTTATTAGTCGACAAAGTGTGAAATGTGATTTTCTAGCACTATCCGAGACATGGCTAAAAGATGGTGAATTGATAAACATTAGTGGCTATCAATTTGTGTCGCTTCCAAAGAACTCAAGCTCCCGAGGCGCTAGCATGGCGCTTTATATATCATCCCGTATCACCTTTAAACAACTTGACAATATTGCGGAAACAAATTTAGTAGAGATACAGGTATTTTTCGTAGAAATGCAAAATAACATCATCGTATGTGTCGTGTATAGGCCACCAGATGCGAAAATTCAGCCGTTTCTTGAAACATTAGAACACACTTTTCAGCATTCTACAAGTGAAGAAGTAAAAAATAATTTTATGCGGTGATGCTTATATAGACGCAAGCAAACACACAAGCACGCAGTATCAGCCCTTAGCGTTGATTTACGGCTTTAAAAATCGTATTTTAGAACCTACAAGAGTAACACCAACGTCATCTACAACAATTGACCACCTATTGTCAAACATTGATAGCGAATGCATTATAGCCGGTGTGATGACAGAAAACGTTTCCAATCATTTTCCAACTTTCCTATATGTCTATAGCACTCATATTCAGACAGAGAAACAAACCATATCCCTCTCACTGAGGGTTGATTGCGAAAAGAGCAAAAGAGCAACTCAAGAAACAATTTTTTAGGTCAGAGCGATACAGATGCTAACGCAGTCTACGCAAAGTTTGCATCGTTACTACAATTAAGATGCCTAAAAGTAGAGCACAAATCTCGCAGAGTAGCTTATTTGTCCACACGAATTTGCCCCTAGATGAACGAGGCAATACTCTAAGTAATTAGATTATGAGAACACTGGCTGGCCAAAATGAAGCAAAATAAAGATGACAGATATTATAAGGAACTGTACAGAAACACACGCATCCTATCGTTATCGATGATGAGAAAACGGAAAAAAGAATATTACAGTAACCTTATTGTGAAAGCTAATGGCCATACAAAGGAAATTTGGCGTATAATAAAGGCAGTCACCAAGCCGGAACCGCAACAATTTGTTTTACCTGACATAAATGTTATAGATAGTAATGAAAGGGAACTTGCAGATGTAGTCAATGATTATTTAGTAACTATAAGAAAACAGTTGGCAACCTCGACAAACGAAAAATATGGCTCACCACTCCCTGCTGTGCACAAGGATACCTTTGTTTTTCGAGAAATTACAGGAGCTGAAGTCATTGCAGTTGCACGTTATATGTCCTCACACAAGGCCATTGGTCATGGTGGAATACCAGTTAAGATACTGACGCACATCATAGAAACCTTGTGTAATCTGTAGCAGTAATATTCAACCAGTCATTCGCAACAGGCGTGTACCCCAAACAGCTTACACCAACACCAATACACAAAGGAGAAAGCCTCGACAACATCGCAAATTACCACCCCATAACAATTTTATCATGCGTGAACACTCTTTTTGAAGAACTAGTAATCAAAAGAATTATCGACTTCATTACAAAATACAGTCTCCTATCTCCGAATCAACATGGCTTTAGAAAGGAATACTGCACGGCTACTGCAGTAAATTTTGTGGCAGAAGCAGTAGACCCTGCATTAAACAATAACCAAATCATCATTGGTATTTTCCTAGATATAAAAAAGGCTGTTGATTCAGTGAACCGCGATATCTTGCTGTACAAGCTCGAACGCTATGGATTTAGAGGGATAGCTTCAAAATTTTCTTCGTAGTAATTTGACTCAGCGGACACAGTTCGTACAAATACGTGGCAACAAATCAAACAGAAAACTCGTTGAAACGGGATTACCACAAGGTCCAGTACTTGGACCGATCTTATTTCCCCTTTTCATCAATGATTATCCTCCCTCCTTGGCCCACATGGAAACAGCTCTAGATGCAGATGACACTGCTTTACTTATAGCACACCGCTCTCTTCAGAAAGCAGGATTACTCGCCAATGAAGAGCTACAAGTAACTTCTCAGTGGTTTGCACGAAACAAATTAATGCTAAATGCAAATAAAACTAAATACGTTGTTCTCCCATCAACCGAAAAGTGCTACCTGAAATATGTGGGCTGTACATTGGGGGAATTGCTACTGAGAAGGTAAAAGCACATACCTACCTTGGCGTGACTCTCGACTCATCATTCTATTGGGCAATTCATATTGATCATCTGTGCAAAAACCATGCTTTGGATGCTTCGCGTTATTTAGGCTCGAAAATATTTAGATTTCCACACACTACGTATATTATATTTTAGCGTATTTCCTTCCCACCTAACATATTGCATAGAATAATGGGGATACACTTATGCTTCATATTGTTTGGTGGTTAGCATAGTGCAAAAAAGAGATGTAAGAAGCATTGTATCAGCGCCTAAGAACGCATCATCCACAGAATTATTCAGAAATCTCAACATATTACCATTAATTGTCGTTAGTCAATACAAAAGCGCAACATTTGTACACAAAATAATCTACAAGAACTTACCGTATCACCCATCAGTTTTAATAAAACCCAGGCGTAACACTCGACAGGCGGAACAAAAAGAAATTTAATCTGCCGATAGTTCACAACGTTCACAATATACCTAGCTTGATTAAATGTCTGCCAAATATTTCACCATTGCTCAAGAGACTCTTTCTTTCGGGAAACTACCAGTCACCATATTAACATTGTGCTTGCAAACTACTGCTGATATTATATAAATACCACATCGGTGCTGTAATTTTCATATTAGCATTCTAGTTGCTAATTTACACTGTACTGGCACAACCATATTGTAATGGATACTCAACTAGCCATATCGGCTATAGATCCAGATGCTGTCACAGTCATATTGTGTAACCTTTAGTGCAATAACGCATTCTTCTTCTTCATAACTGCTACCGCAATAAAGAAATTGGGCAGTTTCGCCGGAAGGGAAAATCATTGAAAGCGATAGCAAGCTTTAGCGTTGCACTAAAGCTCCTTAGGGCGGTGTTTAAGAATATGCGGGGGCGACAACTTGGCCAGACAAAGCACGCGAGGCACCTGCTCCTGTGGAGCAGAAACAGCACCCTGGCAGCTATTAGACGTCTCACAACGCCGGCGGGATGAGTGCCGACACCGGCGTTCCAAGCGTGCACGAGATGCGACCAAAGTTTGTCGATTTAAGGGCACTGTCTGTCCCGTTCGGACCACTGAATTCACCACGTTGTAGTACGCAGAAACCTGCTTAGCAGGAACGCTAGTATTTGTGCGGACAACGGTCATGCATGCAGTGGGAGGCAGCACGCTACCGTGGCGCCGTTGCAGAGTAGATTGAGCGGGCCATGAGGGTGCGTCCAGGCTTTTGTGCTCAAACGCACTGCGCATATCTCTCGTCTCGGGAGACCTTCCCGCCTTTCCACACGCGGGTTGCGCATGCGCGCTGATATCTTGACATCACGGCGACGGTGTGAATGCGCCTCGAATGTCTTTGTAATTGCAATCGCAATAAAATAAGAATCGCCGATTCAACGCACGCGTAGAAGCAACCTGATGTCAGCAAGAGATCTACGATCGTTGAACGAGCCATGTATTAGGCTGAAGAAAGCGGGGCTAGCCTTCGCAAGGGTGAGTCTCTCTGGCCTGACTTCTTCGGCCTGGCGAAGACAAGTCCTCGAGTCGAAACGCTGGCTCCAACCTGAGACACCACTCTTTCGACCACTGTCGATTACTTCATGTCTTTTCAACTTCAGGCCAACGTCTGCCTGCATCTGTCCTGTTTAAATGATGTCGCTAAGTTCCATTATTTACAGATACGCCAGAAACTTGTACCCAATGTTTGCATGAAAAGACCATGCGATTGTTGCGGCGAAATAAATAAATACACCTTAGAGAGCCTACAAGCAATCCTTGTGCTTGCATTTATGCTCGCTAGTATAACTCCAAGCTAAAAATCAATAGGCAACAACGCTAAGAGCGTATTCGTATTTACAGACTTCATTTGCAAGATCAACCATTGCGCAGACAAACGCATAGCTTCAAAAGCTCATTGCGCAGAAAGACTTAAAGACCTGGCATATTTCATAGTTCCGCGGTAGCTATCTTTCCGAATAAATTAATTAATTATTTGTATCGTTTAATTAAGTTTTGTTCATTGGATTCGTGTGATCACCTGCTGTTCTTTCTATTTATTTAATTTATTTTAGTGCGCCGAATTACTACAAACGCTTCTATGTTTCTAAGCACAACACCTTCTTTGCGCAATACTCGAAACCTGGAGCCCGTGAGGGTGTATTAAAACAAATAAATAAATAAATAAATAAATAAATAAATAAATAACTTTTCGCCTAATTATTACAGGCTGAAAGACTCGTCAGCAGGCTAAGTACGGACGTCAAGCCAGTGTTCAGGACTTTCGCGCCGCACGGCGGTGTCAGCGTGAAGCGGTCAGGTAGTAGGCCCAGTATAAGACCGTGACCAACGGGAATCCGATGACGAAGACAAGCCACGCGCGGCGATCGTGTCGCGCCTTGTCCAGCCCCACGTCCGGCGGAGTCTGGGTGCCGGCCTCGTGTGCCAATCGGTAGCCGTCGGCCACGTACACCTGCTCGGAGATGGTGCGGCTCCAGTCATCCGCAGCGTTGTCCTCGGTCAGCTCCTGTACGCTCCACGCCCGCTGGTTCTGCTTCATGGAGCAAGCAACAGGAAAAAGCAATAATAAATGGTGGTGGGTTAAACAATAAATGTTGCACAATTACGCGTTGAAAACAGCAGCAAGTAGAATTTTGACATGAGAAAGCAGACAGTACACAAGGACAGAGCGATATCCCTGTGTTTTCTGTTACCACGACAGACTTAAAGGAACCGCAACTCTCCGTCTAAAAAAAAAGACCAGATTTAGCAGCGCGGCGCAGGACACGAACAGAGCCACTACAGACAGCTGCCCGTGTGGTTCTTTTGGTGTCCTGTGCCACGTCGTTATATCCGCTCTTTACCAACTTCTATACCGAGCAGCCCAACTTGAGAACATTGTTAGCCCCCAATGTACCTTGCTTGTTTTCCTTGTTCTTTGCTTGCCTGCCTACGTGATTGCTTGTATGTGTTTGCTTCTTTTTAATATTTTTGCATGCACATTTATTTTATTTTCATTTTCCTGAGTTTAAGTATCACTGTTACGCAATAAACATTCAAGTTGGCAGTCGGCAGTACATTCTGTCAGTTTTTCCGTGTCCCATTTCATGCACCACATTTAGCACGGAGCCGCATCAAGTTCCAGCATGCTCAAGTTCAGATGTAAGTAGTGCATAGTCGGCTGCAATGGGACACTGTTGCAGACGGCTTCATAATAAGCTTGACCAGCTTGGACGCACACCGAAACATAAACACAAGTTAACTGACACATTAACCAAGCAATGGTACAAAATTATAGAGCCTGAAATGTTTCAGTCAACACCATGAGCAACAACGCGCACACACCGCGTTGCAGACGATCAGGTAGTCGAAGAACGCGCCGAGCACGAACCCCAGGCAGATCAAGAGCCAGACGTCCATGGCGGTGAGCAGGTCGTGCCCGTAAAGCATCGCCTTGAACTGTGTGGAGTGCAGCGTGAGGCCAGCCAAGGCAGCGCAGGGTAGGTACAGGCCTCCGCCCGGATACCAGAGGCGCGCCCAGGCCACGGGCACCAGCATGGCCGACGGGAGCCACGTGCTCAGCAAGTGTGGCCACGGGTTGCGCCTGAACGCGAACTGCAACAGCAGGCAGCGCTGGGGGCCTGCGCGAACACCGACAGCCAGGAGTTCAGAGTTAAAAGAGCATTATTCGGTATTCTACAGGACACATGGCACAACAAGTAAAGTATGCATGCGCTCCTGAGGCTTCCTTTCCAATTCTTAATTTGCCCGTTCACGGTCGTTATACCAATTATGTACATGCCTTATTCAGCTGGTGTTCTAATTATGTACATCAAGGGTCCCAATACAGTGATTCGCTCTAGGACCTCTCTCTATATTTACTTATCACGCACTGTGCCCTATTTGAAACTGACACTGCACCATAAGTGACTGTATGCTGTACCATATTTGAAATGCAGGAACTTGGACGCTTCACTTTGGCGCCAACTTTTTTACAGCAGTCTTCGTCAGAGATCAAAGCGGTGATTCTCAGCAGCGTCTAGGTGGGCTCCCCTAGCCTAGGCGTTGGAAAGAGTTCGATGGCGAGTTCGATGGCATCTTTTTCAGCCTCCCAAGAGTTTGGAAGCCACTCGACATGTGACCGGACTGGCAAAGACCAGCGCGTTGGAGCTCCTGTAGAAATGTCATCGTTAAAAAAGCTGCTAAGGATGAGGGATAGTGTTCTGCCTAATGCCGAGCTTCGCAGTACCAGGCGTGCAACGGAAGCTTTTTCAAATGTTGCGGCGAGACATCTTATTAATCGCAGAGTGGCCTCTCTTCACAAAGACGGTAAATAAGCAAAGCTCGAAGTGCAGCACTATGTCACGAGCATGAATGTTTAAACATAAACAAAACCTTGCATATGTGCTGACTCAGCAGTACGGCATTCAAAGATCAAGGAAATAGATGTTGGTTGCTGCTCAACCTATTCCCATAAGTTGTACGCTTCGGTCGCATAACTTCTGGCTGCCGATGCGACTAGAGTAGTCCTCACCTGCGATTGATTCAAGCGTTTGTTCGCTCGTGCTCAGCGTGATGGTGAGCAAGCGCGCTCCGCGCAACCACAACACGTCTTGCTCGCCAGTCTTGAACACGCTGATCCATTGCAGCTGTGCCGTGGCCTCGGTGTGGCGTTCTGCGGAAAGCGCACGAGCCATTGGAACTAACAGACTAAGGAGCTTAACGCCGTGCCGCGAACATGCCATATCGTTCCTCTCACTCATGCTCACTGGCAAACGGATACGCATGACTCATACCTTTACATTACATACGTACGTGAATAAACAGTACCCCGCTTCACCTCTCGCTGATGGTGGAGCTTTGGCACGGCATGCCAAAGTGTTAGACACCCAGTTTCTTAAATAATGACATGAAATATTACATGTCTGCGCAGTGCAAACATCTTCTACAACTCTTTTTCTTTGAAGCGTAATTTCTGCTTTCAAATAGTGGTTGCCTAGGAAGAACTATAGGAACGAGGAAGTGCGCCAGTACATCAGACATAAATTTGCAGGACATGGGATCTGCGAAAAATTTCAAATTCTCAATCTCCATGAGATCTGTACACGCAGGCTTAAATTCGGAGTTGTAGCTCGTGGTAGCATTTCCAGTTTACTTATTTAGGCTGCATAGCCCAGCACTGCAAAAATTGAGCTTTTCCTGTCCATCCGCACCCTGTAAAATTTTGACGCCGACTGCAAGCTCTTTGCATAACGGGAAGCACTTCAACAGGAAAAGAAGGTCAAAAATTTCACGTTGAACGTGGCGAATAATTTCGATAACTAAAGGCGCATGGCGCCAATCATGGCCTTGCAAGAGGGTTTGGTAGCCTGCACAACGACCAAAACGTCATGGACTGGCGATGGTTTGACTATATAATGTCGCTCCTGTGGCATGTAGGGTTTAGGCGACGTTGCCTTGTATATAATTGAACAAGAAGAGGATGCACTCACGCAACTTGATTCTGAACGGACAACGCTGTGTGTCCAGAGGGTATAGGTCCAGGTTTACGGCACAGGACACTCTGAACACATACCTGTTGGGTTGAGATCAGAAGAGAGGCTACAACGTTGTGATGTAGACGTCAGTTGCAAGATGTCGTGCAAGATCTCCAATGTATTCAGCACACTTTATAATTCGGAGGAGTGTTAAAATGATAATTCCTTTGGCCATACTTGGCCCTTGCGCCATAAAACATCAAACATTCATTCATTCATTCAAAATGATAATTCGCATCGAACTTCAAGTTCAGCTCAAATCATCTAGTTGTAATCGTTGCACTGTTCTGCAATCAGCTGAGAGGCAAACTTTTCACTTCCGAAATTACCTTTGCGTTTTGGATTAATTCAGGATGAATTTCGTTAACAAGATTATTTTGCGGCAATGCGACACTTCGATTTGTCCCCTAAGCAGTATTCGCGTCGCCACGCAATAATTACCTAAAGCACCCTGGTAGTTATTCATGCTTCGATTCCGGAACGAGGAGGGACTTTTCCTCAACCGGCGAACTCAGTTTCCATGGAACCGACTTTGCCCGTCTCGTATCATTCTGGTAAAATCAGGCAAAGGGCGATTTGTTTAACACATAACCGTCCTTCACCATACCAACCAAGTGCAAGTAGTTGAAGGGGAGCTTACGTGATCGTTTTCGCATAACTGAATCAAACATAAAGGCCTAAAGCAACAAAGAATGTCTATGGCATCCACGTGCCAATTTCTCGGTTTGAATGTCTGGCTTCCTGTGTGCTCTTCTCCAGATGCATGGGAATAGCTAAGACGCACGTTTCTTGAAAACACTCATTACAACCGCGTGACTTCCGCGTTCCACCTAGCTTAGCACGGCACTCAAATAGGCATGCTCTTCTTTTTCCTTTCATGCTTAAGATATCACTCCTTGGCGGTACATGTGAGCCAATGCATCCATTACATCCTACAAAAAAAAACCGGCTGACATCGCACCTGCGTGTGTCCGCAATGGTGCCGTCCTCATGGATGCGAGTGACGCGCGAGGCGTCATCAGCTGTCGCAGCCAACAGACGCACCTCGCTGACGTCCAGAAAGGTCAGCCGTGGAGTCCAGATCTCGTGCTCTAGGTATGAAGGCAGCGCCACAAAGCTGTTCTTCCTGAAGAAGGTCAGGTTGAGCCGCGGGTCGCGCCACCTCAACCGCACGAGAGCCAGCAGACCGAATTCCTGCCAAGAAAGTTTGTGGTGCCGACGTATGTTGCTGCACTGTCCAAGCACTTCTCTGTATTTTTCTTTTTCGCGTGCTTATTGCGCTAGGTAGAATATATCAGGTAAAGTGTACACCCCATACGCCTTCGAGAGGGGTTCTTTCTTCAGAAGCTTGCCCTGCGGCATAGATGTATACTTATATAAAAATGGGGAGGCCCTCCACATGTACAAATTGCAGTAGTGGCTTAGCGAACTTATCGTCCTATAAATTACTGCTCGATCCGTGTGAAGCTTGCCATCTCTTATATTATCTCGATTAGACCTAATTGGCAGGCAAGAGCCACAACACGTGGGGAATGTCTGCTGTATGAGGCAGCACACTTTGGACAATTCATGGTGCCTTCACGCTTTGGACCATGGGCCCAGGTGACGAGGTCTGCCTGAGACCATTTCATGGTGCATGTAACCATCTGAAGCATTCGTATGCACTCGTCGGAGCATCGGGGAATTGATACTACGAAGCGAACCCCAAACCAATATATCCGCCGACACTGACATACGCTTGCGCTGAATATAAAATCGGGGAATTGATACTACGAAGCGAACCCCAAACCAATATATCCGCCGACACTGACATACGCTTGCGCTGAATATAAAATAACGATTAGGCAACCGCTAAATAAATGACGTCGGGTAATAAGACGTTCCGTTCCATCATAGTTAAATCCCTGTATAAGACTTTCTTCATTAAACTGCAGGAATAAGACGTAATGACTTGCCCGCTAACCTTTCATCCTCAGTTAGGTTGTTCGCTGACGACTGCGTCATCTACCGCAATATTAAATGTTTTGATGATCATCTTACTTTCCAAAATGATCTTCAGCCAACCTATAGATGGTGCGTAACTTGGCAGATGTCCCTTAACGCCTCCAAATGCAAGTTAATCTCGTTTAGTCGAAAGCGCACTACCTCATTCTTCCATTATTCGATTAATAATACCGTAGTTTCGACTGCTCCATCGCACAAATATCTCGGCGTTTATTTTTCATCGGACTTATCCTGGACAACGCATGTAGCAACTGTCTCATCCAAAGCTTCTCAATCTCTCCGCTACCTGCGTGGAAACTTGCGTAACGCGCCTTATAATGTACGAAAACTAGCATATCTTATTTATGTTCGCCCACAACTAGAATACGCTTCATCCAAATGGCCACCATATCAAGATTATCTAATCCGTATGTTGGAAGCCGTTCAGAATAGGGCAGCCAGACTCATCTCTGGCATCTAAGACTATCATTCGAGCATTACCCAAATAAAACAAGACCTTGCATTTCAGTCATTAGAAGATCGCCGCGTCATTGCTCTTTTATGTCTATTTCACAGGTACATTTGCAGTAATAACTTTCATTATTTGCCGCTTCATTATCATGTGCGCACATCTCGTCGCATTCACAACGCACTTAGTTTCATGCGCATTCATGGTCAAACGCAGGCCTTTAACTCATCACCACTACCAACAGTTATTGCAAATTGGAACCGTCTCCAGGATCACATTGCACCCATCTCCAACCGTGATACATTCCGTGATGACCTGAATTCATTGCGTATTAATATTGTATAATGATGTTGCGCTTTGGTATTTTTGTCATGTAGTTACTGTTGCCCCCTTACTCAATGTCCTTCAATGGGCCTGTAAGGTAATGTGAATAGATAAATAAATAATATCCGGGAAAACGTACTGCTGAAATATTATGCGCCTACTGGTAACGCGGCGATGTTATAGCTGGCAAAACGGATTTGCAAGCAACGTATTTGTCAAGTTCCGATGCATATTTCATTCTTGTCATCCGTCATCCCAAATGGCTGATACTAAAGATAACTTCAACACTGATGTGCGCGATCTAATGAAAAAAAAAAAGAATTGAGCCAGTCTATAATCACTAAGCGATTTTAGCTCTGGTACTCCGGTCTCTGCATTCACTGAAGTCAGCAGGCATCCGATGCCTTCCAGATGAATAGTCTTTCTATTTGTTTTTCTTTTTTTCGCTGGTCGTCCAAGGCACAACGTTCCACGCGTAAAATCGCATCGTGTTGCTCTGCCGCAGTATTTGGATGCCGAAATGCATTCTGAACGTGCAAGTCTTGTAGCTTTTTTCTTTCAAATATACCTACCAGAACAGTTTCCATCGATTACATCTTATGGCTGTAGCAAACTGCGTTCAAAGGGCTTTCGGTCGTTTCGAAAGATCAGGCCTTCTAACGTTAATTTCAATCCTCGAAACATTTTGTCAGTCAACTCCATAATTAACAGGTGAGAGGCAGCGTGCCAGTGTGAGACACAGTGTGAATAAACACTGGGGAGCCTTGTCACGATTTAGCTTTCTCAGAAGTTGTCTACTACGAGTAAGGACACATACCATTACTGACCTATACCATTATCTTTGTATGGTATCGAAAGGACATTCAGGGGATTCTGGCCAATGTTGCAATCACCGCTTCTCTTCAAGAAAGAACGTCACCTGCTGCGTCAAACGTGTAATGCGAAAAGAACTCACGCGTTTCCTTTCCTTCAGTCGTCTAAGGAGGTTACGTGCCTTCCCACGAGAAGTAATATAGCCATCGCCTTGCCATGATCCTGTCTGACATTGCAGTCGGTGTGTCTTGTGGGATGCCCGATTTTTCTTGCTGCTGCTATTGATGTCGTAACGCCAACGAAACAACCGTGTCTCGCACATCCACCTAACACTCACTGCTCACAGTAACTATGATCCCCGAAAAAACTTTTCGGCTTCTCCATTCATCTTCGTCTCCAACACAACTATTAAAAAACAAACTGCGACATGGTTTCTTACCGTTGCCTTTATCAGGGACATATGGTTCGCAATAGCCAGTTTTCTCGAAGCTTCGTGATGCAGACCAGACACGTCGTTTTTACTCCCACCGTCAGGGATTTCGCCATCGCTTGCGACACCTTTATTAACAACTTTTTCGACGACTCTGCGTAGCCTCACGAGTGAGAATGGTCTTGTGACTCTTCTGCTGATTGAGTGACTGGCTGAGTTACTAAAAGCCATGTTCAGGTTCTTTTCTTTTTTTTTTTGCAGAATGAGTTAGAAACTGTGCCATCATTAAAAGGTGTTAAAAGAAAACTTTCTAAAAGCCTGAGAGGAAGGTTAAAAACTAATTCACAAGAAAGGTGAATCGGCAAAACTCTATTCTTTTAGTGATCACTGTTATTTGCATTTTGATAAACGGGACTAGACCAACCCAGACAGAGCTTCGTACATCACCAAGGGCTTCGGCATTAGAGAAATTAGTATATTTGTATCGCTGCGGCCAGGCAGCGCCAGAGCCTTTCTGGAGAAGTGCAGCCACCGACAGCGCTAATCCGAGCAATGAAGATCATCGTTAGCGGCTTAACTACCTTTAGCAAAGCCAGATTTAAGGCGAAAACATCGAATTCTTTGGAATGAAGGCGCATTAAGCTAGCACCATTCAAGGCACACCAACCAGAAATCTCCAGCGCACTCGGGAGAATCGAAAAGGCCCTTAAAGCGCTTTAAGTGTGACGGTGACTGTACGTCCACGACAGATGATCTCTTAATTCGTGTCATTAGCAGGAGCACAGAAGAGCAGAATTTTGGGCCAGTTGATGAGGCATATTTGTACATGGTGAAGCGCGAAGGACGGGACAAGAGCTCGCTCGTCCTGTAGCGCTTGTCCCGTCTGTCTCACCTTACTTTGTTCCGTTTTTCGCTCTTCACCATACTTGAATTAGCAAGAGTATTTTATTCTTCCACGCATCGTCTACTTTCGGCAGGGGCTAGGCATCGCGAATTAGCGGTCGCTTCGCAGTTGTCAACATGCCATAGCTCTTATCTTCGGCTAGAATAACTATGTCGTATACGAAAAAAGTGCTGCGCTAGCTAACTCGAAAACGTTAATGTATCACCTTATGAATAAACATTAATTGCGACAACCAGTCTCTCGCTTCGAGCTTCATTATTTGCTGAGACAATTTATTCCTTCCTGAAGTCAGCCACATTAGAAATGCCGTGCGCATGATGTCTGGATGACGAATAAAACTGTCTTCCCACCAGGAATACTGATGAATTTGTGTATACTATGTCGAATTAGAGTGATATGGCCCTGAGATTTCACGAACATATCATTTTGGAGCATCGGCTGACACTTGTTTCCACTTTTTCTATAGGCGCGCTTCTATTGAGTTTCAAAGCAGTTTATTCGCGCACTTGCCTAAGCCTAATACTTGCGTCTTACACCCATCGCAGACTTCCGTCAAAAATTTCTTCACTGCGGTGCCATCACACATTTGGTGGTTTGAGTAAGAAATAAATTATGTGTATCCTAAGCACTGCAGCTGCGGGAATCGACGTAAGCAAAGCTTTCTGCGATGTTTGCGCTTATTGACGACAATTTGCGGTGATGCTTACGACTAATGGTGAAGTTCTTCGGCGTTTAGCGCAATACGAGAGTGGTGAGTAGATGTTAAATGTTACCTTGCGTGCGCCACTTGTGCTTGTCTACGTAGTACACAGAACGCACACCGGCAGGTGTTTGCTTAGGGAGTTCGGCGCTACTGTTCATGGCTTGCGAAGAAGTTAGCACTGCCATTGCCTCACACGGCGCATCACATCGTAGGAGAAGTGAATTAAATTATGGCGCTTTACGTGCCAGAACCACAATCTGGTTATCAGGCACACCGTAGCGGGGGACTCCAGATTAATTTTGAGCACCTGTGGTTGTTCAACGTGCACCCAACTCTAAGTACAGGAGCGTTTTTGCAGTTCACCCCCGTCGAAATGCAGCTGCCGGTGTCGTGATCGAACGCGGGACCTCGAGCAAGGCCTACGCCAAAAAAGCTACCTCTTTCTATCACGGCGCGTACAGGAGTGTTAATTTGATGGGCAGCCGCTTCTGTAGTGCCGTCTATACGCTGCGGTGATCAAATGCACATTAGTATCTGCCCGTCATTCGTCAATTGCCCGTTTGACAAATTAGCACGGTGTCTATATTTAAGAAATAGCAGAAACGTAACCGCACCATACCTTGGATTTAAATTTATCCAGCTTTTCCGCAAACGCTGTTTCTTACGTCACATTGCCCCTCTCCCGCGCTCCTTCCATGTATGCGAGCTGCCACGAGCGTGAAGTGGCAAGGTTGTTATTCACTCGTTTCGTGACTGCGTCGGTCCTACCCCTTCACTGCCTCCCCTTTCTAACTCATCGCTGCCATTCTACTTCCCTCCCATCTGGACTGTTGCGCTTTGGCGCAGAGCCACGTGCTGCAGCCTCTGCAGTGCTTTTGCGAGGGAAGGATGGGGGAGTCAAGAATAATTACAGCAGTCGACAGGGTATTGTGGCGACGCCCAGGGAGCTCCAGGGGGCATTATATAGGACCCGATGGAAAGGTCCAAACGAGTGTCTCACATAGCCATGCCACGTTCCTGCCTGTACATACGCGATATACGAATCACTCCCCTACGTGGCATGCAAGACAGCGACAGCAGCAGCATCAGTGCAAAAGTAGAAGGATGAGGCAAAGAAAGCTTCGCTTTAAAATAAAACAGAAAGCGCGTCGCTGCTTACGCTTTCCGCACCGGAGAGTGGGTCCACGTTCATTAAATTCATGTCGACGTAAACTTGCGCTGGTTCACCTTAAGATGGAGAGATAAGAGCAAGCACGTTAAGTACAGAAAGGCACCTTTTAATCTCTCGACTGCAAAATTTAGTATCGGCTTGTAACCTTGAAAACTAAAAAGAGGTTAACCCAAACGTCAGCCCTTGTCAGTCTTGTACGTAACGGATTACATATAGTTAAATGCTTGTAATCAATTACATTTATTGGAAGTTTTGTAATTTGACGACTACTTGGTTTACTTGGTAACGCTCACTGTAATTCAATTACTTTTCTTTCAGAAACCAATTAATGTAACCAGTTACTTCATTGACGAGGCAAGCTGCAACAGGCGACGCAGTTTTAAAGGGACACTAAAGCGAAACAATAAATCAGTTTAGACTAATGAAGCATTGTTTGAGAACCTTGCAGGCAGTCATTTCAAAAAAATAGATTGATTATTAGAAGAGAAAATGAAGGGCCAAGTATCAGTATTTGAATTTCGCGCCGCAACCGCAGCGCCGGTACGTCAGCGTGACGTCAGGGATACCAAAGTATGTTTTCGTATTTGGGCCACGTTGGCTGAATAAAGGTTCCCGAAACTTGCCATGTTTAATATCTGGTTCCTTTAGAACACAATGTAGTCAATCTGTGCCGCTGTATATAATTAGTAGGCCCTAGAAGATGCCTCAAAATCCAAGACGCCAGAGCCCCCAGGTGCGGGAACTTGAGTAGGCGTCGCCAGCCGTATTTCGTTCTTGCGCTTTTTCTGGTTTACCAAACGCATTATCGTTGTAAGAGTGGTGTTTTTGGTTCATCTTCAAACTTTTGCGCGCAAATAAACAGGGACGAAGAAAAGGGCAACACAGCCCTTTTCTTCGTCCCTGTTTGTTTACGCGCAAAAGTTTTAAGATGAATCTGTTCCAACTAGGCCGACTCGCTGTTGTGTTTTTGGTGTTGTAGAAGGGTAATTTACTGATGCAGAAGAGATCATTTTTCACTTTAGTGTCCCTTTAAGAAATTGATTTTGGCGGGAACTACGGTATAACGTCCGAGATTGCGCCGCGCAGGAATCTTGCGGATGCGCCATGTTCAGACAAGCAGACACGGAAGCTCAGTATTCGCTTTCTTATCTTAACGCTCCTTCGGATGTTGGACGTCGAATGGAACCGGTGCTGGTATGTCTCAATAGCAACGGCCACATAAGACGTTAATGCCAGGAAATCTGTATGTTTTCTTCAGGTTTTAATTTGCCCAAACGGGAGCGTCGTCTCCAAGTGCCCGCAACGATGAAGCGTTCTTTAATTGCACCTCACAGAGGACTCAGATGCTGAGAAACGACAATCTTGAGCGCTAGATGTTCACACGGTACAACACCGCGGTACTCCCCATCGCGCACATCGAGAGAGTTTTCAGTGTCGCTGCTGATGTCTTCACAAACGAAAACGAGGGAAAATTACCGACGAAAGTTTTTGAAAAGCAATGGTTACTGAATATAAGCAATCTGTGAAGTATCACAGAGGACGCATTGAAAGTACCAGGCCAGCCCGTTTGGCTTACTGTATCTGTGCAATGTTAATAAAGGCTCAGAGGAAAGTAAAGTAGAAATAATCGATCACTAGTAAGTAATTCCTCAATTACTTAAGTGTAGCAGTAATTGGAAACTGTAATCAATTACGTTTTTGATTGAAGTAATTGTAGTTGCAATCCGTTACATTTTTTCTGTACCGCGTACAAGTCTGTCCCTAGCCAGGATAGAGAAACGGTACACTATATCGAGTATCAGCACCTTCTTTGCGACTATTACCACCGAGTACCGTCGGGGTTCTTGCTTCCGCTAGGGTGCATCAGTAGAAAGACTATGTACATTGCGGTGCACTGTTGAACGATACACCTGAATGTAAAGAGCTTTAAAGTTTTACCCTCTGGTAAGTGTACAATGGGCCCAGCCTTACAGCAAGTGGCTTCTGGTTGGTGGCGCTAACACATTTCTACACGCCTGTATAACACTGACGTGGCTTCAGCCTGCTCTCGCAGCTAGAGCGCCTAGAAAGTGAGAGCCATCCATTAGCGTGCTTCCTTTTACTATGAATAGACTGCTGAGAACACTGAAGTAGCATCCTCTCTCTCATTTTTTTTTTTTTTTGTCACATTATTGTCCTAGTTTACAGCGCATTGCATGTAAATGATTCTTTTACTCTGTAACGAGGGTGCCACACAATGCTGCTGCATGCATACACCCGTCTTGCCACTGATGCGAAATACACATCCGAACGCAAAAGAAAAGGAACGTTTATTTGTAACATTAATGGCATCAAATGCAAACCCACGTGCTGTTCAGCTTAGTTGTCTGCATAACAAAGAGTGCTCCCTGCGGCCTTCCTATCATTAGCAGGGAACCGATGAAGCCGTCATAAATATACTAATGAACTTGTTCGACGAATAAATGTTTCGTCTTATGACGAAGCGACATCACTCTTGGCAACTCTCAGCTGTGCTGCCACTGGACATCCGGGTGACATCATATGCGAGCGTGCCGACGGAAGAGCCTCTTTAGGAAGGCACTTGGCGACTTAATGGTTTCTGCTCCTGAAGCGCAAACTATATTTTCTGGTGCCTGTGTATATGTGAAACAGCAGATGCACGGGACGTACCGATTCGTTAAACACATTCGTTACACCTCCTAAAGACGCGCCAGAACGAAAGGAGAAAAGCAGCGTGTCCTGGCGCATGCTCTCACGGACGGCGTTTCCCTTCACGGAGTCACCGCGTTTTCGTCTGGTGTGAAACAAAACGCGAGCCCGTGATCGCGGGCTGCCGAAAAAGTGCTCGATCGTGTAACAGGGCACGCAGCCAACTTGCATTTTTTTTTCTTTTTTGGGGGGCTTGCTTTGTCCACTTGTCGCTTTTTTGCTTTTTTATTAAATTCCGTCTCTCCATTCAGGGACCAAGAAACAGCGTTACAATTAATGCGCGGATGGCCTGTGCGGCCTAATCCACAGGGTTCCCCCGAGAGCGCACTTGCACGTGACCTCGTGTAACGCTTAGATTCTTAGTATTGCTTTTTTCTTCTTTTTCTGACCAACTTTTATGCGGCATAGCCCTTGAATGCTAAGAAGAAGCTACATCATAAGCTTCGCACAGTAATTGCAAGGACTGTGAGAGGGAAGCTAAGAAAAGCATTAAAGAATGGTCTTAATATTATAAAACAGGGAACGTCCCGGTACGTCGTATCCGCGCGGTCGCGGATGCCTGTTCTCCTCGCGTCGACGTGAGCCAAAAATGTAGCGCACGCAAGGTCGCCTTTGAAATTGCGCGTCAAAGATGAACGATGCTCGTTGGCGGTGGACGCGCCAGATCGATGAAGTATGCGGCGAAGGAAGCTCCGGATGCAGCCTCAGATTTATGTTAAATATACTTTTCTCTTTTCCTGTTTATAAAAGCCGATGCAGACTATAGCTTTCGGTCCGGCTATTAATGTATTCCTGCGTACTTCACCCCACCCCACCAAGAAAACAAAATACTCAGTTATGAAAGTTTAACCTGGCTGTGCTTATTACCACTGGGATATATCGTAGACAAATGACTATGTGTAGATTTTTGCTACCCCGGGCGCTCAGGTCAAGCGCGCGACGCGTTGTCTTGAACAGAGCACAACAAGCGCATGGATGTTCCTCGGCACACAAAAGAAAATGCAGTCTATAATATATCGCAGTATGAGCATATGAAAGCATCGGCACCAACTACGTGAAAAGTAGCTCGGCAGGTTGACACTGCTAGTTCGCGGTTTGGTCTATAAAGTTGAAACCAACATCCTAAGCGTAGCTTCTAGATATTATACCTACACTGGAACCAATTCAAAACTCTATGCGTTTGTTGTTGTTGTTAGATCTAAGAGGCATGACATCTTAAGTCGTTTATGTTTGTGTGCATTACCAGCACGCTGCCATGTCTGCTTCGAACGTGCGCTGAGAAGCTAACCAGAAATGAACACGGCGGGAAGAAACATTGCACAAGGCTTGGCCTTAACCGCGGCGGGAAGGCGGTGTCCTTAACCGACAAGCGAGTTCCAAATGGCGCCGACACATGTTTTACGCTGGCCACCAAGAGCAGCAAAGAGACGCTTAGCAGAAAGGAGCAGAATCACCAGTGCGAACACGCGCACTCGCCGAGCACGAGCTGGCTCACCGGCTTGGGACGGGGCAGCGTACTTCTTGTAGCCGGAGCCGAGGACGACAAGTTTCGTAGTCGCCTCATCAACGGTCAGGTTTGCGTACGCGTAAGACCTGCAAAGGAGCAAAAAGAAAGCGCTGAGAATGCAATTAGGAGAGAAAAGAAGGCTATCCCGGATATAGGACGGGCACGAGCGTCTAAGTTATTCCACTGTCTGCAGAACCTTTGACCGCTTCGGCTTGCTTATTCTGCGCGGTGTAAGGGGGTCCAAGGAGAGACTCAGCTGCGTACCCACATCGAGCATTCGTCAATTTCGCGCAGAAAGAAAGTGCTCAGCAACACTGCATCGTGAAGCCTTCTTGCATGGCAGACGGGAATGTGTGGCCCTCAGTTTCCAAGCGGAGTTGTACGCTCTCCGGTCATGCTCTTGCGTTTTCTGTTCTCTGACGCGACTAACGCATTATCTTTGATTATCTACTTGTAGAATACAACTTCAATGGAAACGCTTCAGGATGAATGGTTACAAGCAGGGAAGCGACCCAAGACAAGGCTCATTAAAGGCAGCACCACCTACAGCTACGACAGCTACCCGCAGCGGTGACTCGGTGGTTATGGCATTCCACTGTTGAGAATGAAATCACGGGATTTCCGGATTTATCCTAGATATGAAAACAGCATTCGTGTAAGAGTTAAATGCGGAACACTTGGGTACTTAAACTCAGGCGCATGTTAATGATTCAAATGCGGTAAAAATAAGTCCGTAGCCCTTAGTTATGGCATTTCGCATAAGTCACAGCACAGATTAAGGATGATAAATCATTATTAGTATTATCATCTGTCCTCAGCTGTTTCGACTAACCAAGTTGCTACATCAAAAGCCTGTCTTACCAAAAAAACAACGAAATGCGATATAGAGAGTGACAATGGGTAGTGCACTACGTCAGCAAGTGTTGTATAAAGTTCTCGCTAGTCGACCGGAAGATATTCAGCGACCAACGATCACTCCACTCAGACCTCATCGAGTTGGTTTCCGGAACAACAGTAAATGTCTATGCAACTCGGCGGCAGAGCAACGCCTGTGGGACATCACACGCCAACTGTTTGCGGTGACAATGACCGATTTAACCAAGAAAAAAGTCGCAGTTGCACCCGCAAGGCGAGGCATCGATTGGGATAGTAAATTAATGGGCGGCTATACATAGCAAGGAAAGTAGTTTTATCGGCCGTGTAAGCTTGTAAACATTACCGTACTAAATATATTAACAAGCATGGTGTCACGCGCGCACAAGCAAACATGGACACATCTCCCTCGATAACGCCACACATTCGCTGTCAAAACGCTGGAGTGAGGAAGCCTGGCAGCAGCAGCGAGCGAATTGACCTTTGTGCTGCCTTTCACTTCAACGCGAACTAAGCGGTTAGAACACAACGCAAACGAAGCTACCCGCACTCGGTGCACTCTGTCCCCATCGCAGATCGCTTTCTAGATAGGGCCTACGCGGCCGCACCGTACGCAGCGGCCACCGGAGTATAACGTAGCAGTCCCTTCCCTCCCTCATCTTTCCCCCCCCCCTGGTGCCTTGCGCCTTGCCCGCGATGAAAGACGGCACGCTACCTCCTCACTTTCCTCCCTTGCGCGCGCGAGATTGAGCCACCATCGTTGGCTCAACCTCGCGCATCTTCACTCGTACATACAGCATACGGCGCGTGGCGACGATGTTATCGTACTTGGACTTTATACGGAACTTCACGGCGACGGCGACGGTGGCAATGCGCCTGGAGTGTCTACATATTTACTGTCGCAATAAAACGAGAACGTATCAGCCCTGCACTTAAGTTCTATCTATCAGCTAGGCCCCCAATGCAGTCAGGTTGTTGTAACCTGCGCCGTGGAGAGTAGTCGCACTTGGCAGTTTTGTTCAACGTCGGGGAGCTTTCTCCAAGGGGCAGCCTCGCATCTAACTGCGCTGAAACTATTTGCCGCTGTTGGATAAAAACGGGGAGAAATAACAATCCAAGCAACTGCAGCTTTCTTCTAACTCATACCTAAAGCCAATCAATATG
Organism: Dermacentor andersoni; assembly: GCF_023375885.2. Lineage (NCBI taxonomy): Eukaryota > Metazoa > Arthropoda > Arachnida > Ixodida > Ixodidae > Dermacentor > Dermacentor andersoni. The sequence goes on from NC_092818.1 coordinate 177,192,996, forward strand.
TTCAGTGATTCGGGGTGCCGATGCAGGTGCTTACCAAATAATTCCAAGCACAAGCACAGTGATCATCAGGCTATCTCCGCCAGTCATCTGAAATGCAAGCCACAATCTAGGCTATAGTGCGCATAAGGTACAATAAATGCTCTAATACAAATGCAGGTATCTATCCTTTCAGAAGAATGGTGAGCGGAGTTGCGCCGGTGTCACAAAACCAAAACAACCGGACTATTGATCATTATGAGAACACCCTTCTAAGACAGGCTCAAGACAGCTGTACTATTGCGACTGGCGATCTGTTCTCGCGACATACGCGAGCAGCTCAATATACATGTTTTATAGGTATTAGTTTATGCAAACTGCAGTCCGTCTTCGGTCCCATGCCGGAGTGGATAGGAGGAGGAGGAGGAAATAACTTTATTTCGTGTCCTGCGAGTTGGTGGGGAGGGCCAAAGGCCCCGCCTAGGTGACGGCCAGGAGTTCTTGGGTCCTGGCGGCATCCTCGGCCCGCTGGACGGCCCATAGTTGATCCTCGCGGGCGGGGCTGAGCAGCGCGGCTTCCCAGCGCGTGCGAAGGCTGTTGCTAGAGGCCGCGTTCTCGTTATTTTTATGTATCCCTCGGCATTCCCATAATGTATGCTCCAGAGTGGCTCTGGATTCGCATGCAACACATGCGAATCCAGGTGTTGTGGAGTTGATAGAAACAAACACAAAAGGATAAAAACTACACATCACGAATCAAGCCATGTGTTGTGGAGTGGATAGAAACAAAAACAAAAGGATAAAAACTACACATCACGAATCAAGCGCTTGTTCAATGATAAACGAGACCTCAGCCGGTTTAATGTAAGGATGCCTTTTGCTCAATCTTATTCCTTTCTTATGATCCACCCTTCATGACCAGTTAACCCCCATGATAATGTGCACGCGGACGGAGCACCGTTCAGACTGCCGATCAAGTAGAAAAGGAATTTCGAATTGCAATAGCATCAGAATAATGTCATTAACGTTAACCCAACCCTGTTAACACAGCTAAAAATAAATGTAGCTACAATATCTTACTAAATACAAAACCTAACATTAGAGTTACAAATACAACTCAAAGTATAGGCCGCGTCCAAATTCAGTGCCCTCTGTGACAAAGGTATGCAGCTATGAAATCTAATTCACATGAACACACTCACACACACAAAGGCCACATGAACATAAGTACTAAATGTTTCAATAATTATACATATTATACATGTAATTGAATCTGCAAACGCAGACATGACTAGATACGCTGGTACTTGCGTTTCTAGGTGTATCTGTACCCACGTTAGAGTTATGAAATAGACAGACAAATAGACATGCACTGTCAGACTTGAACGAAAACAGCGGCCGACAAAATATTATCGGAACAATGAAAGGCGAGACTTCCCAATAATTTCCCCGGCTTCCAATATCTATTCTGGCCTTTCCTAGCTCTACCGCAAACATTATGCTCATTATAGTCAGGAGTGAACAAAAGAAAAAGCAAGAAAGACGTGCCTGTGGGGTATTCTTCCGAATTATCTTAGTCCGGGTTCCCAAGTCGATAAACTTGAAAAGACAGCAAAAGAAGAAGGAAAGAAAGAAAAAGCGGGCGGAGAGGGAAACGACGCAGGATATCGCATATGCAGCGGTCGTACTCTCCCTCATGTCAAGCTTTCCTTTCCTCCTCACCTCACGCGCACCATCCTGCCGACCCAGAACAAAGGTTACGGGTGTAGCCCGCAAATTACCGACATCAGAGCGTCTCTGAAACTTTAGGCGGTAAGTACGAAACGGCTCAAAAAGTAAGGTAAAGAAAATGGAAGAACCCAAACTTCAGCTCATCATTTACATAGCTCCCCCTTATCCAGGCCGCGCTAGCACCCGCCGCCACCCACCGAAAGAAATCATCTTCACCTGCCCTCAGGGCTTCGACGAAAACTACAGTTATCCGAATGCGCCCGTGTGTCTGTGCCTGTGTGTGCATGAGCACGGAAAACTCGACGGCAATGCCAAGTATTATTACATACCCAGCGTTTTCGTGAGAGCGTATAACTCGCAGTCCTCCTTTGTCGAGGCAAGCGAACACCCGATGTTTTATTAAACTTTCGAACTGGGGATCCGGGAGCGCGCTACGGATATACGTATATGCAAGCTCCTATGTACTCGTACGTCCGCTGGTCTTTATGTGCACGTGTACGATGCAAACACAGGGAAGCGAGACGTCATTAATTAGGTCTAGGCAGAGACGACTCTGATGATATCTTTTTTTTTCCTGCAAAATTCAGAAGGATATATATATCTGCCTCGCATCTGCGAATCGAACGGTGTGGAGTTCCGCTGCAAGAACTCGGAAACGAACGAAGAAATTAGGAAGGAGCGAGTCCAGTCGACAGCCCAGGCGGCGGCCTTTGAGAGGTTCTTGCAATTTTTCTCGCTGGATACAAGGGCGGCAGCGCGGCGCGTGTTATGAATCGGCAATTGCTTTCTATCCAGAACTACGTAGTTCTCGAAAATGCGTTCGATATCGTGTTGCCCTTGTTCTAACGAAATTAGAATAGAAGACATCAAACGAATAGTATTTTTCCGGCGACTCATGCTCCTGCTGGCAGCGATGAACAGCGACAAGCGCCAAATCGGCTACGCTCACTTGGATTGTTTAATCCGAATAGCCTTCTTGGCATGGTCGGACCGGCTTTCTTACCGGCTATTTATCTAACCGTTTCTGTGGGCCGATCACAAAAACAGTAAGGTCTAAAATGTGGGCCTAACCTCTTTCACAGGTGACTGACATAATTGCCGCAAAAAGCACACACACACAAAGGTAAAAGAAACGCACGCAGCGACCCGGCAACTGTGTCACTCAGTAAGAACTCAGTATAGGTCAACAGTAAGTTCTATTGAAGCTGATTCATATTGCACGTCAATTTAAAAAAAAAGTGGCAGACTCAACCGCAGCTGACGCCTAAGTAATGCGAAGAATTCACGATTTGTAGGGAACGGTTATATAGATAATGTACCTGTTGTCGAAAAGTTATGCGGACATTATAGTTTTTAGTGTTTTAACAATAATAACACACAACGCTTGTAACGACAAGATAAAAAATTGAATGCAAACTAAAACACAGTGGCACATATCGTGTGGGGCCAGTGCACGTGACAGTCGTCTCACAGGCGTACACCTAGTGACATACCAAATAGCCCCTGTGTGGAACATGATCTTAGGCTTCGCCATCACCGGGATCCGCCAACGAGAACGGCAGATAAGCTCGCCCGCCAAAGAGTGGCTGGCTTCGGGGAAGGACATTTCGCCATTATCCTATAAAATTTATGTGAATTCCTCTTCTAATAGTATGCTATTCGCATACGTTGATACTCCTCATAGATGAGTTTAACCCGATTCTCCTTTTTTTTTCTTATCTCCTAATGCGTGCGTAACTGAGCCTATACAAGTACACGCATTAATATCTCGTTTCATCGGGCCTCTATAAACAGCCAGCTGCTGCTTTTTCTTTCACGTCAAATATGTCAAAAGTTAGCTGAGAAATAGCTCCCCTGTAAAGAAAGCTCGTCCCTGCTGACTAGAGCTATGCACAATGATCCGGACTCTATGCATATATAGATCACCTAGAAGTGCTCGAAACGGGCTGACCAGACGTGCACAGTTTAGAAACTCGATGACTTTGGTTTTGCAATAACATAGCCATAAAATATATTTGAACTGCACATTTGACACGAACCTTGAATCCATGACAATTATGGGTTTCAAGACGTAAGCACGTTGCTGAACTAGCAGTACCTATGGCATCGTAATATCATACGACTGGTTGCTATTCCCAAAAACATTCAACTCACCGTAGCACTTCTTCTTGTTCCCAAGCAATGGCAATTACCCACTACGCGGGTATTGACCAAGAAGCAGGTAATTTCAACATTGAACTAAAGGGAGTAAGAACTTAGAAACCAAAAGAAAATATTAAATCAATGGGGCACGTAGCTGCTATTGAAGGCATAAAAAAAGGGGGGAGGGGCAGTTGAGAACGTTATAATGTCTGCAAGCTTGACTAATACAAATAAACAATTAAAAGATTTTTGAGGGCTGGCAATTTGACAAAAATTAGAAAGAGATGTTTTCCAAAATTCAACATGGTAGACGTTTCAAGACCCGTCCAAGTTCAAAAAGACAGGCACACTCAAGGCATCTATGTAAAGCCAAAGATTCTTGCTGCGATTGGCTCATGGATCACGTGTGTCTGCATATGAAGTGTAGTTTTCGACCTATAGATATTAGTAATAAATAGCATGTTATACGAAGAAATCACTCTACTTGCTGTGATTACAGACAGGCTGGATATTACATACATATATTTACATGCAGTACATCATACGCATATAATTTGTTTAGACTTTCAGTGGCGGTCCATATTATTATTATTATTATTATTATTATTATTATTATTATTATTATTATTATTATTATTATTATTATTATTATTATGTGTGGAACGGAGTGTAGTTCTACTGCTGACCGAAACGTGCATAGTGTCACGTAGTAGTGACGGTGAAGAAGGTATCAAAACTGCGATTGACGGAACTAGCGTTTTATTGGGCGGACTTGTGCCCTCAAAAACAGGCTACACTAAAAGGACAACGATAGCGGCGAACACAGTCAGCGATCGTCGAAAATCTGATCAGCGGGTCAAGCGCGTTGGCTTTTATACATCAGTCGTCGAAGGTTCCAGAGTAATCGCTGGTGCCTGCGTGTCTTGTAGAAAATTCTAAACAATTCTCGTCGCACATGCATTCAGATTACACAAGCTTGGGAGACAACAGACAACGGGTAAAAACATCGATAACAATCGAGAAGCTTCCCATACATGCGGGCGCGTCCCGCACTGAGCGATAGCACTTTTTAGACGGTGAAAAGCGGTCACCCGAAGAAGATAAGCAAGTAGACGTGTCGATGCCCCCTCTCAAAAAGCATCGTACCGATGCTACCGACATAACAGAAGAACGAAAAATGGCCCTTATTAAGCAAAAGTAACAAAATAACAAAGAAACAAAGTCCAAAGTAACATAGTCCAAAAGAAAGTGAGTCAGCTATGCAAAGAACATTCAGCTATGCAGAGCTATGTAGAAAAATAAAGTTCAGCTATGCAAAGTCCCAAAGTTTGTTAGCGCTGGTAGAACGGCTTAAGTCGCACATGGGCTATTTCAGGTCGTGAGCGGCGCCGCTGTGATAGCGGAATGCCGATTTGCACGACCTCGTAGTCGAGAGCGCCAATGCGTCCAATGATCCTGTAGGGTCTGAAATAGCATCGCAAAACGTTTCTCGCTTAGTCCTCGACGGCGTATTGGGGTCCAAGCCCAAACACGGTCGTCGGGCTGGTACTCGACGTCGCGTCAAAGATTGTAGTGTTGACTGTCGGTCCTCTGCTGGTTCTTCATGCGCAGGCGGGCGAGCTGCCTGGCTTCTTCGGCGCGCTTGAGATAGGCGGCGACGTCAACATTTTCTTCGTCGGTGACGTGCGTCAGCATGGCGTCGAGAGCCGTCGTCGGGATCCTTCTGTAAACCAGCTTGAACGGCGTGATCTGTGTTGTTTCTTGCACAGCCGTGTTGTAAACAAAGGTGACATACGGAAGCACCGCATCCCAGGTCTTGTGTTCGACGTCGACGTACATCGCTAACATTTCGGCGAGCGTCTTGTTCCGTCGTTCCGTTAGCCTGTTCAACTGCGGGTGATAGGCAGTGGTCATCCGGTGAGTTGTCTGGCTATACTGCAGAATGCCTTGGGTGAGCTCTGCTGTAAAGGCCGTTCCTCTGTCGGTGATAATGACTTCTCGGGCACCATGTCGCAGCAGGATGGTCTCGACAAAAAATTTCGCCACTTCGGCTACGCTACCTTTCGGCGGAGCTATAGTTTCAGCGAAGCGAGTGAAGTAGTCCGTTGCCACGACTGTCCACTTATTTCCGGATGTTGAAGTCGGAAACGGTCGCAACAAATCCATCCCAATCTGCTGAAAAGGTCCGCAAGGAGGCTTGATCGGCTGTAATAATCCCGCTGGCCTTGTCGGTGATGTCTTGCGCTGCTGACAGTCTCGGCATATCTTGACGTAACGGGCAACGTCGGCGGTCAGACGCAGCCAGTAATACCTTTCCTGTATCCTCGACAGCATCCGGGAGAATCCGAGGTGCCAAGTGGTCGGATCGTCATGTAGGGCACGCAGTACTTCTGGACGCAGCGCTGACGGAACAACAAGAAGTACTGTCGCAAGCGGCCTAAGGTGATCGTCAAAATTTCCGGCTAAGACGACGATGTCATCCAAGTACATAAGACAGGTCTGCCACTTCAATCCTGCGTGTACATCACGCGCTGGAATGCTGAAGGCACCGAACACAGTCCAAATGACATAACATTGGATTCAGAGACCGTCTGGCGTGATGAAGGCTGTCTTTTCGCGATCTCTCTCGTCATCTTTTATTTGCCAGTAGCCAGACTTGAGGTCCATCAACGAGAGGTATTTAGCGTTGCAGAGCGGATCCAATGCGCCGTCTATCCGTGGGAGGGAGTATACATCCTTCTTCGGTGACCTTGTTCAGTCGACAATAATCGACGCAGAAACGTACGGTTTCGTCCTTTTTCTTCACCAAGAGTACAGGAGATGTCCACGGGCGTTTCGACGGCTGGATGATGTCGTCGCGCAGAATTTTCTCGACTTGTTGCCTAACAGCTTCCCGTTTTCGCGTCGAAACTCGGTAAGGGCTCTGGCGGAGTGGTCGAGCGCACTCTTCGGTTATTATGCCATGCTTTGCGACTGGTGTTTGTCGAATCCTCGATGACGTCGAAAAGCCGTCTTTGTATCGTCGGAGAAGAGTTCCGAGCTGTTGCTGCTTACTCATGGGGAGACGGATTTATGTCGAAGTCTGGTTCGGGAACTATGGTCGTCGAGGTAGATGCGGCAGAATCGGAGAGGACAAACGCATCGCTGGTTTCCACAATTTCCTCGATGTACGTGATTGTCGTGCCCTTGTTGATGTGCTTGAACTCCTGGCTGAAGTTGGTTAGCATCACTTCCGCTTTTCCTCCGTGGAGTTGAGCGATCCCTCTTGCAACGCAAATTTAACGTTCCAGCAGTAGACGGTGGTCGCCCTCGATGACGCCTTCTACTTCAGCGGGTGTTTCGGTGCCGACAGAAATAACAATGCTGGAGCGCGGCGGGATGCTCACTTGATCTTCGAGCCCACTCAAGGCGTGGTGACTACGAGAGCTCTCCGACGGTATCGCTTGATCTTCCGAGAGCCTTATCGACTTTGACTTCAGGTCGATGATTGCGCCACGTTGGTTCAGGAAGTCCATGCCGAGAATGACGTCCCGTGAACACTGTTGGAGGATAACGAAGGTGGCAGGGTAAGTCCACTCAGGAACCGTTCATTCTTGCCGTGCACATTTCAGTCGGCGTTATTAGGTGTCCTACAGCAGTCCGAATTTGAGGGCCTTCCCATGCAGTCTTAACTTTTTTCAACGGGGCGGCAATGGGTCCCCTCATGACGGAGTAGTCGGCTCCTGTGTCCCCTAAGGCGTTGGCTGCGTAGCCGTCGAGAAGCACGTCGTGGTCGCTGATTCTTTGTGTCGCGTTGCAGTGTCCGATTATCCAATGCAGAAAATTATCCAATGTCCTTCGCTCCAGCATACATGCTGGGCAATCGCACACTATGTATTCCAGCGTTTCAGGCGTCTGACAGTGTTCGCAGTGAGGGCTGTTCGACTGGCTGATGATGAGTGCGTAGTGGTGGATGAAAACAACGCACAGCCGAATCATCCTAATGGCGCTTTGCTCCGCATAAGTTTCGGGGGCAAACGGAATTTACAGTCTGGATGTAGGCGCCCGTGGATGTTGTCGGCGTGGCCTTTTAAGGTCCTGCATGAGTGCCTTGATCGTTGAGTTGGTGTCAGGTCGCGAGTAGGCAATCCGTATTTCATCAGAGGAAGAAAATGCCGATCTTTCCTCACTCTTAGCCAATCACACCACAGTGACCAGGCACCTGAAACGCTGATTTGACATCGCAGAACACCGTTCATTTATGAGGTGTCTGCATTCTCATAAAACGTACAGCCTTCCGTATTGACGCCACTTCCGCAGCCATAGACGTCGATCTGTGGTCCAACTGAAATCGCCGGATAATGCCAAGTTGCATGATAACAAATGCAGCCGCTGAGATGGTGCGACCGAACCATCGGTATATACTTGTACAGTCCCACTGTATGATGTAAAAATATTAAACAGGGTGAGCTGCTTCAAGCCAATGGAAGAAACATGGGACTTGTAACTAGTGGTCTCGGTTTCGTCCAGGGAGGTGTTTCGGAGATATTGGTGGCATGGAACCTTGCAGTTATAAGGCTTGCGCGACATGCAATTGCTTCAGAAAAATAACAGTCAAGGTTATTTCTTGGAAGTGGTAGCAGAGGATGATGTGAGTGTCTGGTCAGGAGGCGCAGATAGATTCGCATAGGTTTACAGGACCTGTACACCTCGATTGGGCAAGTCCGTGCTTCCTCTATTGTGCCCTTAGTTGATGTGCAGCGTGGCAAGCCAAGGCATATCCGCAGTGCTTGTACCTGAAGGCTCTCCAGCGTGCGCAGACAAGATGGCCCCATGTTAGTACAGGCATGCTGTAGCGTAGACAAGTGCCTGGTACACTAGGAGCAAAGTTCGTTCAGAAGGGATCCCTCCCAGTCCAAATATAACACGAAGAACGTGTAGGAAATCTGTTAGTTTAGTCTTAAGAGCAGTAACATGTTTTCTGACCAAGAAAGATTGCGGTCTATTATGACATCAAGAAATATGCGGTGGTTGACCAAAGGTAGCACCGTTCCGTCGACAACAATGTGATATTGTGACAATGATAAGCACGTAAATGTCAACATTATACACTTAGTTGCTGAAAGCTGCGGGCCTTTACGGCACAAGTACTTCACCGTGATGGTAGCCGCGCACGTCGAAGCCTTGCACGCACTTGTGGACGTGCGACCTCAGATGACAAGATACAAATTTCATACCCATGCGTGCTGATATGCGTTTGTCAGGCAGCTCGTCTGCAAGACCCACCAGTATAACATTGACCAATATTGGGCTACGGACGCCACCCTGCGGAACACCCCAGTGAACGTCATGTCTACCAGTTTCGCCATACGCAGTGGACAAGAAAATGCTGCGGCCACTGAGATAACAACTGTACACCTACGCATACATTCGGCCACCAACGCAGAGATATTTAAGAGCCCGAAGAATCGAATGGTGTAACACGTTGTTGTAGGCACCCTTAATGTCCAGAAATGATGCACATGCCAGACGGCAGAGTCTTTTCTCCCGTTGGACAGAGGATACGAGGTCAAACTTGTGTAACGACAGAAACACGCTTTCTGTGGATGTTTTGGCAGGCACCGCGTGTATGTTTTCTTACCTCACGTCATGTCAAGTTCATCTTTAGCTGGCAAACAGTTTAGGAACTCTGAGTTGGAATCTTGTTTTAGAAAAATATTCCGCATTAGCAGAGTGGCAGCTGTGATTGTCTTGGTGCAGCACACATTGCGATGAAATGGCTGTTTATATACCTCCCCCACATCCTATATACCAAGATAAAAAGCTTTCTTTTATTTAATGAATAAGCTCATTATTGTGAAGCTGAGCAAATATCTTCGATCTGCCTTTACTTTATTTGCAGCATCACTGCCAGGAACGAAATGTTTTTGTCTCGGAATGTGTCGGAACGAAATGTTTTTTGTTCTGGTTTTAGTTTCGTTCTATTGAAAAAAGTTCCATTCCGGTGCTGCTCCGGAGCGAAAAAAAAAATGATCTGTAAAGGCTCATAACGGTTTTGGTTCGCAAACAAGAATTTTCGAAGCAAGGTAACGATAAAAACGTAGTATTTATTTTTCTCAATAAGTTTGTCATGAATTCTGAGATCATGCTGACTGCCTTGACTCAAGGCACTGAGCATAATCTCAGAAGCGGTACGTCATCGTGTGTACTTCCCGAGATGCGAGACCGCTTTTCAAATAAAGCGAACTCTTACGAACATAAACGAACGATAGAGCTTCGGTGACAAAGCCTTGTAGCCGCAGGAAACGAAACGATAAGTTCTTCAGCGCGCAAGCCCTGGGTTTTACTACGATGCCGATCTGCTAGTGCAGCGAGCAGCAGGCTTAGATTAGTAGAACGCTCGACCGGCTGTCGCTCGCACTATCCCTGCCTGAGATACGCGCTTATCGGACCCCTGACACACATTTTAGACTGTGCTACAGCGCGAAGCGGGATATGGCACACAGGAAAAAACGAGGACAAGCGCTCCTGTCCCGCTTTGCGCTTTACCACACAGTCTAAAATGGAAAACCAGCTAGCCCAAACCATCACCCTCCTGAGATACGCGCTAATTCTTACGTTGCCTGACGTCGGTTGTTTCGGATTGCCGACTTTCCCGTTGAACCGAAAACGGATCAAAAATATTTTAGTTTCACTCCGAAACAAAATAATAACGTTTCGGTTACGTTTTCGTTCCGGTCAAAAATACCGTTTTGTTTTGTTTTTCGTTCTTGTTTTCGTTCCGTTGCGGCACACTGATCACTGCTTTAATTATCTTGGGCGCCGTACTCTAACTCATATATAACTGACTAGCACGCCGTTGCGATGATATGTTACTACGCCGAAGATATCACATTACAAATTGCAAGGAACGTTGCCATTACCTATTAGAGTGAAAGTACGTGAGGAAGAAAGCAAGCAGCTTCGGCCAAAGTTAAAAGCGGCAGGTTTCGTGCCACACAGACTCATTCGAGCAAGCTTGAATCAGTGCGGACCGATGTTAGTGCAGCACACGCACTTCTGCACGTCATTTCAAGCACACATGTCGCCATTCCGCTATACTGAACAGCTTCTCAATGGTGTTGGGAAAGTTCAACGCAGATCGTCAGCGAAGATCGGAAATGTGTATCGAAATGTCAGTATAAAAATAAAAGTCAGCCGTAAGAGAAAAAACAAATTGTGGGAAAAACAATTGACGGTGATAATCAGTGATAGCGAATAGCAGAACACTTCTTGAAAGCTATTCGCGTTAACGAAGAAATGATTCGCTTGAGGGCGTATATATGTTAGATCACACTTAGGTTGCATTTGTTGTTTCATTGCGCAAACTAGCAGAGACAGAGTAAACTGTATATAAAAGAGCATACGAGCGCAGAGAATTAAGCCGTTAACCACCACATAGGTAGCGCCAGTAGAGGTGAATATATATATAAGCCTATTCGTGACTTATATGTTGTCTCCAGCGGCTCGAGAACCGGCGTGGAAAGCGGCTGCCATCATCCTCTCCCACAACCGGCATAGTAGGAGAGAGCGGCAGAAGATGGCGCTGTCCTTCCCGACCACACCATGCATACTCGCGGATAACTTTCTGCGGCAATGAAGGCAAAGCTACGGAGGCAAAGCGCGCACAAGTGATATCGCTTCTGAAAAGAGTCCCGTGTTTTCTTCCACGTCAGTCTAAGCTGGTGAAGAGAAAATATAAACACCTTATTAGCGAGAGTTAAATAAAATAAAACACACCACTGAATTTAAAAGTTGAATTATTTCACGGCTTTTCGCTTCCGCGTCTGGGCAAACGCGAAACCGTCGCACGCGAAGCTGCGTCGATTCAGCGTCTGTTCCGAGCCACCAAAAGCACTGTCAAACGCTGGCGGACTACTTGGCGCCGTAACACACGTGCAGCAACCACGCGCCCGTAGCTTTCCCTTCATTGCCCCGGAAAGCTGTCCGCGAGTATAGACTTACAGACGGCGCGAAGTTCCTCGCGCTGCAGCACGTGCGTCTCAAAGTGCTGTAACAGCCGGTGTTCTGCGACGAACGCGCCCCTCTTTGCGCGGGAGCACGTGACCTTTGCATCCGGGCCTTTGCGTAGGCGGTGAAAGTCGACTGTCACCTACTGACCACCACGAAAACAACCGCAGGAGCCAAATGAAAGCTATTCGCTTTAAAATAGAATCATGTCCTACTCGAACCCGCGCACGTACGCACATCCTCGCAGTATACCGGCTTTAAGGATACGCCGATTGTATTGAAGCAGCTGGGGTTTGGCACAATTTCAGGGCCTTCCGATCAATTTCTCAAAACAGTGAAGGCCTTAGTACTATTGCTGACGCTCTAAGGTCAAGGATCAGTAAGCCTTGAACGAACAGGCGCCTCTGCGTAAATACACCGAAGAAGCTCCGCTTTCCTGAACGAAAGTGCCAAGAACGTTTCAAGACCAAGTGAGAGATCGTCTCAGCGGAATCTCCGAATGGCATGCCCAAAAACCAGGAAGACCTCTGATAATATAAATAATAGCCATTAAATGCTCCAAGTTCTCTCTACGCACCAGAGCTTATCGCTGCCTGCATATTTACACGACCTTCGGTTTCAGCCTTATAGCACTGTTTTTTGTTCTTGTTTCTTTTTTTTTTTTTTTGCACACGACTACATTCACGTATGTGAGACGTACCGGCATGTGTACACCCACTCCTCCCTATCCGACCAGGCCTGGCCCCGTGTCACTTGCGTCCTCTTTCGTCAAGAACGGCTCTTCGAGAACCGTAAACGGCGCGTATACCTACTACTACTACCTGAAACACTCCGCTAACCTCAAGAACCTCTTGACCTTACGAACCGGCGCCCGCCTCTACAATTATATTAAAGTTTTTCTTACCGGTCGCTCTATACAAATTCAAATCAATGGAGAGTTTTCACCGCCATACCCTCTTAGTATTAGAGTCCCTCAAGGCTCAATCCTATCACCCACTCTCTTCAATATCGCTTTGCTAGATCTGCCTGCCGGGCTCTCTTCCATCGCACTACTCGAACACAATATTTATGCAGACGATATTACTATATGGTGTTGCAAGGGGTCCCTAGGAGAACAGGAGCGCACCATCCAGTCAGGCTTAGATACCATTCACGAATACGTTAACGGTATGGGCGTGTTAGGCGTGTTGCAGTGTTCTCCGACAAAATCCGAATACACAGTAGTAACTAATCAAATAGGCCGCCGCGTGGAAGAGCAGCGCCAAAGCATCAGTCTCCATATCGAAGACACCCAAATACCGCGCCGATCTAGCATCAAAATACTGGGCTTCCTCCTTCAGGATGACGGTAGAGCCGAAGTATGGTTGGAAAAAAGAATCCGACAATTAAACCAGATTTACCACATGCTATCCAGAGCAACACTAAACACAGAGGACTAAAGGAGCAAGAACTTCGAAGAATTATTGAGGCGCTTGTCTTCTCCCGTGTGCTCTACCAACTTCCATATCAATCTCTCACCAATACCCAGCACTCCAAATTAGAAACGGCGCTCCGCAGATATACCAGATTAGTATAGGAGTACCTCGGTTTGCCGCAAACGAACTTGTGGCCGCCACTGGGCTTTTCAACACACTTGACGAACGCATTACAATTTGCAGACAAGCGCAAATTCAAAGGCTTCAAACATTCCCGCAAGGGCGCAAACTGCTCGAACATCAAGGATACCAGACAGGTGTCCTACCCCCTTCTCCACCGCTGTATTCACCACCATGGGACTCACTACTCAGATTCACGGTCCTACCCATACCACAACATATGCAGCCACACAAGCATGAAGCTCGGCGCTCCCAGTTAGTCAAATGAGTAAATAGAAAAAACTAACTGCCAGACACTACGTATTATTATACGGACGCTAGTCACTCGGAGGGTAGATGTCTAATTGCAGTAGTCGGCCCTGGCTACGAGCATGTAAATGCGCACATAGGAGTCCCCGACCCATCTGATGCGGAGACTCTTGCTAGACTCGAAGCAGTCACCCGGCCTCATAATCCTACCCAACGCATCTTTATTCGCGCCGATAGCCAAGAGGCATGCCGCATGTTTCGCGACAACTTGCCACCTGAACAAATACACAGCCTACTTCAATGTCACTTGGATGCACACGCTTCGCTCTGTGTTACCTTGCAGTGGATACCTGGGCACCAAGGCATGGGGGGGGGGGGGGGGGAACTCCCGAGCTCATGAGCTCACCCGCGTAGCTAGTTTTCCGGGTCCCCCGTGCCTATGGCCAACCGAATTTAACCCAAGGGAACACAGAAAGACTTTGCACAAGGAGCGCACATCACTTTTAAAGGAACTTCGTGCCAATGCCGTCGCCTTTATTACTCCTCCTGCTAACCTCTCGCGAGAAGAAAGCGCTATTCTCCGAAGACTTCAAACAAACTGAATAATGACTCCTCTTTTCCGTCACTATATTCAAGGCCTACCTGGGCCACCAAAATGCCCGAACTGCATGGAATATCCGTTCCTAGAGCATTGCCTATGGCATTGCCCTCACACTCAACCCAAACTGCTGTCAGACCTCTCCACCATTCCCACTAACATCCAGTTACGGTCATGGATGGACTGGATCACTCCACCACTCCATGCAACTAACATTTTTCTGCTGGTGCTTATCCAGCACGTCAGAGACGTGTTGGGTGAGGACTGGTAGCTGACCGACCAGAGGTGAGCGCCAGACGCTGGCGTTAAAAATAAAAGTTCTTTTTCTCTCCCTCTCTCCCTGTGCACTACTGCTACATATATCTTATTTTTAGTCATACTTGAACGCTTGCTGTCGGAGTTCATTGATTTTGCTGACTTCTTCTCACCGCGACTTCATTATTTCTTAACATCAAGGTCCTTCAGCTAATGTTACATGCGTATGTTCATTTAGAAGTCACGTTTCAACAAAGTCGGCACATCCTACAAGGCTGAGCCTCACTGCACGATAACAACTCACTCATCTACTCCCTCAACCACTGACGCTTCCCGGACTTTACTTGATAACGACAACTATTAAATGAACTTCATTCATTTTTTTCTGGCTCCTGTTGCAGGCATCGTCATCGTAAGGTTTCGTTAGCAGCAGTCGCCAGCAAATACTTCTATTCGCACCCTGAACCATACGATGCGCTGCACTTGCAATCAATTGCAATCACTTGCAGTCAAACACTGCAGGGATAATTTAACTTTTTATGTGCCGTAACTTTCGGCTGGGCGCCTCACTGCAGCGAAGGTCATCTTGATTGCTGACGTAAGCAATAAATGTGCAGTGACGGTGATATACCCAAGAGTGCTCGACAGAGACTGGGGCTCCAGGATTAGATCTAGGCTCAGCAGCATGTGAAGTATTGTTGCCATGGTCACCGTTACCGTCACACATTCGTCATCAATGTCACGCCAGCGTCTTCGCAGCCATCATTATCTTAAATATAGTCGCTGATGCCGTTGCTACCGTGAATATCGTTATCATCATTGTCATCGCTGTCATCGCTGTCACCGGGTGAGCTGTCCTGGGCGGCACTAAAGTGTTTTCCTTGAAGAGTGACCCATGCAATTTCTCTCTCTTTTTTTCGCCATCTTGTTGCCATCAGTCATTCCGCAACACACACCACTTGCCGCACAGAGGACTGTGGGCTTTTGTATTCAGTCTTTTTTTTTTTTAGCTGCTTATCTGAAAAAAAGAAAGCGTCAATGGATTCAAGCGCACCGCTACCCTGTCTACAAATGGTGCCAACGCCCTATTACGATACTGTTGGATCCCATTCATGTGCAAAGCTCTTTTCACACATGCGGGAGACGGAGACGTGTTATGTAAATTCACATTGGCAGAGTTGTGCCGACCTTGAGGCAAGAGGTCCGTCGCCATTTGTCCATTATTTCTCGCACTGTGGTGGGCGGCTTACTCCGACGCATGCTGTGAATGAAAGGAGAAAATGAATCTAAACAGAAATTCACTTCAATGACTCTCAAGGCCCAACAGAAAAAAAGAAAAGAAAAGAGCGGATTACTGGCGTTGCTCGGAGGACTCTTTCAGAATACGAACGAGCAGCTTGTTTCATGTCCGCTTCGAAGAAGAGATTCACCCTGCTGCGCCGTGCAACACCAAGAGAGAGAAAAAGACGATAATGCGAGTCGCATTCGTGCGATCGTGTTCATCCACACACCCTCCATTTTGTACTGCGCAGTGGAAAATAAAGCTTGAAAAATAAAAGGTTCGTGGGTCGACGGGCGAAGGAATCTGTAATCTCCTACATCGGTCCCAAGGTCCAAGACTGTCGAGCCACCGAGTAAAATTGAGAAAATAAGAGCGTCGCGCCAAGGGAAGCAGAGAATGCAGCGCGCAAGATACGGTGGCTGGAAAGTGACAAAGAACAAGACGAAGAGAAGAAAGGCATCGCTCCGCCCCTCTTGGTGATTCGAGGCGACTCCGCTCTCAGGCCGCTCACGTATAGCGCTGCGCGCCTCAAGTTCTCGGCAGCACGCGCTTGCAGTGGGCGTATACACCGGAGCCCGTTAGAAGTAGCTTACCACGACGCTAACTGTGCCTTGTATGCGTCACTCGTATTAGACGGTTCTCTTTGCTGCGACTATTCGAAACGAATCGAATAGTCCCTGCTGTTTGATTGGTATGCGATTTGAAGTTGTCTAATATTCCTTTTTCTTGCTACGTGAAGACTGTTCCGGATGGTGCTGCTGCAGTACAGCTGCGGTTGTTGCGCGGGAGAACAAGTTTTTGAGCGAACGCACGGGGCAGATAGCTCCCGCCTAATAATTTTCAGTCATTCAGAAAATGATGTCTCGCTCTTAGGCAGCCTATAAACGAATTTGTTCCGATTTGTTAGTTGGCCAATTTCGCCATGTTTGCATCTCCGTAAAGCAATGCGCGGTAGTTTAGTATCACACTGTCCTCTTTCAGCGAACACAAAGTGACCTGGCAAGATGGCATTCCCTTGTTTCATTACTTTCATGGTGCTCCAGATAATTCAAAGCAGTTGTTAATCATTTAGAGGTTTCTTAGTTGTCCGGACGTGTAATCGCGAACGGCATTACATGCAAGTATAGTTCTATATAAGCCTGATTTATTTTATTATTCTTTATTTAAAAAACTCCGCGCAAACTTCGATATTCACGTTAATTAGAAATTCGATTCGATATTCTCTCCTCGCTTTTATCAAATATTCGCATTCAATTCGATTTGTAAATTTCCCTCTTCGAACGCCCCCACTATTTATGAATAGCCATTAACAAGTATTCAAACAGGACAAATGGGTCACAGGAAAATCGAGGCTTGAATTGATCGACTGTGGGAAAAGGGAAACATCAGCCTGGAGCCTTTAGCCTGGACAAAACGTTTTAACATGGGAACTTGTCTTCCTCGGGTAAGCAATAGTCCGGTTTTGAGCAGCAGGCTACAGGTAACGATGCCGCCAACCGCAGCTAAGCCTTGCAACTAGACCAAACTGCCGGTATTAACGATTTTTTGTATTAGGTATAATTACATACAAGCGTGGTGATGGCTAGTGCAGCAGGAGTGAGCAGCTGTTCTCTGCTGCAGTCGCATTCTAAAGGGCCAGGCAAGTAGTTTTTGATGTCACTTTTTATACGACGAGACATGGTCTCCTTGTGTATCTTCAAATAACAAGATGGATCGACTTGTTCAAACGACTTGTTTGCTATGCTGTTTCTCAGCATTAAGTAAAAGGTTTACCCTTGCGCCAAACTATATGCAGACGAAACGAAAGCGAACGCAATTAGGTGCACACTGTTTTTCGAATTATTTCAGCTCATTATTTATCATGCAACACCTTCCTGGTATTTTGCACAGTTCACTTATATATACGTGTAAAATACTGGTGTTGCTAAGCAACTAATGTCCGTGCAGACTCTACCGAACGATGCGACCGCGTACTTTAGCAGTGTGCTGTCAAATTTATCTGTTTACAGGTTTCCGAACTTGGTTTCATGGTCATATATACAGGTAGACAGATGCGCTTTAGAAGCAGCCATGCAAAAGCACAAACCTGCTTTCGCATTCCCTGACAGCACGTAACTGCCACAACTGTGCAGCGCAGGTATAAGATACCGAGTATTAACATACAGCGCGAGCACTTCTCGCCCCGTGCACGAAGGTCGTTTACTTCGCGCAATCTACGCTCCAATTGTTCATATCGAAAAACTAAACACGCTATCACAGCTCCTCCTTATTCATTCAGTACAGAGTGCACGATAAGCAGCTGAACTTTGGCGGAACGTATGGTCGTTGCATCGTCGACAGCGGAGTTTTTCGAATCTATGTATACGCAATAGTATCGCCGTGAAGTCAACGGTACGCGTAAGCCTGCCTCGAGCTCTTGGCTAGTACCTCTTGGCTAACGCTTCCGATTCACGTCGTCGGTGCTGGGCGTTAGAGTCGATGCAGTACGTGCCCGCCTTGTCGACCGGAGATACGAGGGGGGTTGGGGGGGGGGGGGGGGGGGGGAGGTGCAGGCAGTTGTATGGAGCGGCTAGCAAAGCCTCCGGATGACCGCGCACGCGAAACGATAGCGTAACTAGCTCGAGCAGCATTTGCGCAGATGCTGGACAGAGAACTCTTGGGAGAAAAGCACTGCAGAGGATTTAAAGGCAAAGTTGATGACCTAAGAGCAGAATGAACCCGTGAAAGATGAGAGGAAAATGCTACGTAAGTGTACGGCTGTCGGCGCTAAAAGACTTTTGGAAAAGAAACAACGAATAATGTACTAAGACAGTAAGATAGGGAACAGCAATGGCATGGAGGTTAGTCAGACAGACGTTCGATTCGCTACCCTGCAAGGGAGAAGTGAGTCATGTCTGTTGGTGGCGCGCACAGTCGTAATGGCGAGTCAAGAGGCGCCAAGCCAACAGCGGCGTGCGAGCGCGGGCGTGGGAGAGCGCGCGCATGCGCGTAGAGCAGCGAGGGGCCGAGCTAATAGCGGCCAGCGAGCGGGCGCACGGTGTGCGCGCGCATCGGCGACAAACTCTGTGACCTTGAACGGCCTCGCGTTTGACCTTGACTCGAACTAGGCAGAGAAATGATACGCATTTAAAAAAGATTGTGCGTCGATTCGGGGCATGCAGTATGCTATTACGAGCACGCCAAACCACATTTATGCAGACGCTTGTACATTTGTTCGCACCTGCCACCGTCTTACATTGCGCGATACAGCTGGAAGCAACTCGATGGAATTTGGTCCCTCCTTTATAACCAGTCTAGCTTACGGTGAGTAAATGTGCTATAGGGTGAAACCCAGCTCCGTTATTCGGGCAACGTTGTCAGTGGCAGACAGCAATTCGCTGAACAATCTCCACCAGGGCGTTCCTCAGTACGCCATCTATAGAGTTCAAAGACTCCATACTAAAGTAACGAAAGGCTCAATGGACAGGCAGAGTTGCTTTGTGCTAAGCTCTTCAGTCGCCCTGCGCCCACCGGCGTGTTACAAAGAAGAGACGAAAACACGTGCCGGGCTCCAAAGCCATTCAGCTTTCACGCTGGCCTGGAGCCATTCTTGGCATTTTGGTTGCTGCGCCGTCCACGTATAGTCTTCGTGGCACGCTGCTTCAATGGCAATTGACGTGGATGCACGCCTTGAGCTTCCGCTCGCATCTCCGAACGTGTAGAGGGAGTGAACGGAAGCCCGTGTTGCACTCAAAGGGCCGAGAAACATAGTTCTAGAGAACGCCAGCCTCTTCTCGCTTGTAAGAATGCTCGATGAAACAAGGCAGCGCAAAATGAAACAGGACTACAAGAATGGCAAAGATTATCAACAAGTTCGCATTGATTCTTTCATGTAGTCCTGTGTTTTTCTCTTATTTTTTATTTTTACGCGCTGCAAGGGCAACTTATAAAGCCAAGCTACCATTGAGCTTTCCTTTCTTGATTTTATTTTATTTCTCACTTTTTGTGCAAGCAACATTTCGTACTGCCTGCCTGCATTTCTCCTAAAGCCTGTCGCAACGTTATGCGTCGAAAGACGAGCTTCTTTGCTTTAACCTGAACAACAATTTCTTCGGTCAAAGAAGTCCGCAAGCACCAGCTCCGGTTTCAGTCCTTGTGCTGCTTGACAAAAGGCATGCGAATAGATTGGCGTACCTTTATTCTGTCTGTCGGTGGTATCAAAGGAGAGTTGCTGTCGCTTTAGCATACTCTAAAGAGGATTAAGGCAAAAGCCTGTGCGCTCACCAGACATTCATTAAATTACTTGACATTCTCATTCAAATACGTTACTTCTTTTTCCTCCCACCAAATGTCGTGGGATGAAGTGCCTTAACTCTATCTTACTTAACAGTATCTTAATAAACTTCGCCCTTATTAACATCAAAGTGATGGGTTCGACTCCCACCAATAGTTGCGGGTTCGACCATCAATGGCGGCACCTTCAATTTTGGTACCATTGAATTTTGGCCCCACCAAAGGTCGACGGTTCGACTCCCACCGAAAGTACTTGGTTCCAGTCACACCAGTGGTTGCGGGTGGCACCACCAATTTCGGTGCCATTGAATTTTGGTGCCATAACACAGCACGGTCAATTTTTCGATAACGCCGGACAAGGGATTTTTCGACCTATGAGCCACTGAAGGATTTCGCCTTAAAGGGACTGACGACTGGTCAGAACGTGTTATGAGACGTTGATGTAAATGAAATTACCATGATTCATAGTGATAGACTCCAGCACGCTGTTCGCGATTAAAGTAGGAATTGTAATATTAAATTGGCAAAGAAAGTCTCAAGAAGTGGTGAGATCTGGCGGAGAAATCTTGGTACTTCTAATGCATTCTATGAGATTACTGTACGTAATTCGACTGGTGTTAAGTTCAGCATAATTATTGCTTAAAATCGCAGTTGGCATATTATTAGACACTCACGCGTTATTCTATGCTTCGGAAACAAAAGCGCACACATGGATACGGTAACATGCTAAACTCCGTGTCACGTGTAAAGGCGTTGTTTCTTTTTCGATCCGATTGGTTAGGCTTTGACTGGTTAAATACTAAAGCAGTTGGACAGGAAACGCCAAGAAGTATTTTTGAAACGTCTTTATTCCATCCGGCCTACAGGCCGCGTCGCCGCAACGAAGAAAACTCTCACCTCACATCACACATGTCACCTCACATCGCACGTATGCAGAACAAACGCTCAAGTCCACCAGTCACAGTCGCGGCGCAATCTTGCGCCACGTTCGATGCAACGCTGCAAAGCGTTCGATGCAAGAGAGAGAGAAAAAAAAACTTTATTGCTTAGTTAATCGGAGTTATGGCAGGTCCGGGTGGGGCCCTCAGTCCAGGGCTCCACTGGCTCTTGCGGCTCGCTGAGCTTGGTCCAGGAGGGCCAACTGGCTCCCCTGATCCTCGCTTGCGAGTAGTGCCTCCCACTGCCGTACGAAGTCTGTGACGCTTAGAAAAGGTGAATTGACGTTGCTTGGCCGAGCCGTACATTCCAACGTTATGTGGGCCAGCGTGGGTTTTGCGCCGCACCACGGGCAGGTGTCGGTGTAATATGTCGGGTGCTTCTTGTGTAAGAGGTTTAGGTGTGGGTATGAATTCGTTTGTATGCGACGCCAGTCTTGGGCTTGTCTTCTATTTAGTTTGCAGTGCGGAGGGCCGTAGGTCCGTCCCTCCCTCCTCTGATTCTCTAATATGTCGCGCACTGCGGACAGTGGTTCCTCTAGGGTTCTGGCCGCTGCTCGGTCGTTGCTTCCTCGAGCTATGCGGTCTGCCCTTTCGTTCCCGTCGAGTCCGTTGTGCGCGGGGCACCATGTAATGCCATGGTCCAGGTCCAGTCGTGAGCCGAGTATTCTTTGGGCTTCGATGCAAGGCTGCCAAGCGTTCGGTGTAACACTCCTTCCCACCTATTTTACGAGTGGCTATAACACGAACGCTCCGAAGCCCGCTGCTCTCGGCAGCTTCTGCCGGTGATCGGTGGGCCACTGTCAGGGCTGGGTGCTGCTTCCGCTTGTTGATGTACCAGTGGGGGCATCCGGTAGTTCTGCTGAACTTGGCTCAAGCACTTCCGCAGCATGCGGCAAGTCAATTTCACGAGGCTCAGAGTGCTCGTCTGTTTCCAGAAAGACCTTCGCAAATGATCGGCATGTGCGTATCGCACACGGCTTCTGACAGGGACCAAATATGTACATGGCGGTTTCACACGTGTCACTTTTCCGGGCAACCGTTTTATAACCTCCCCTCGCACCGAGCGCACCAAAACAGCATCACCGACCGAAAATGATCGCGACATACCCCGCCGCTTGTCTGCAGACACTTTCACTCTCTCCGCTTTGTCCAGCACTTCACTACTAACATTAGGTTGAAGCAATGTTAGCGGAGTTCTCAGTTTGCATCGCAGAAATAGTTCAGCGGGCCTTTTACCCGTGAAAGTATGGGGCGTCGTGCGGTTAGAAATCAAGAAGTTGTCAATTCTGTGCTGCAACGATCGGCTTTTCCCTTTCTCTTCCTCCTCTAATAGCTGCTTAAGTGCTTTCTTTGCAGTTTGTACTGCTCTTTCAGCCACCCCGTACCCCGATTGTGGGTGGTACGGTGGCGTGAGAGTATGATTCACGCCGTTCGCTTTCAATAAGAGTTCAAATTCTGCAGCAACGAACTGAGAGAGCCATGATCGGTAACAATCTCAGCTGGAAGCCCATGCTACGCAAACAGAACGTACAGCTTGCACCGTTTTCGTAGCTGTCGTTGAATGCACTTCAAGCAACTTCGAATATGCATCCACAGCGATCAATAACATATTCCCTTCTTTAGCTGCAAAATCTAAGTGTACTCTTTCCCATGGGGAATTGCTCACTCGCCACTGACACAAAGGTACTGGCTGCACCGAAAGGAGCAGAGATTGGCAAATTCTACATTGGCGTACCAATTGTTCTATAGCATTAACGATGCCTGGTCACTACACCATTTAACGTGCCACTGCTTTCATTTTAGCGATTCCCAAATGCTGCTCGTGCAAAAGAGCTAGAAAATCTGTTTGAAAACTTTCAAGCACTACAACCCTCTTGGTCCAAACAATGCAGCCATTGTCAACTGCAAGTTCCAACCGACGAACCCAAAATGGTTGCAGCTTATTTGGAACACTTTTTGGCCAACCGTGCCAGATCAAGTTTCGAACACTTGTTAGGAGCCTGTCACGGTCTGCTGCACGTTCAATATCTTTGGCAGTGAGCGGCAGGTCAGTGTGAGTAGAAAAGTAAAAAAAAAATTTTCAGCTACCTCTTCCGTGCCAGATAACCGCAGGCGGGACAACACGCCGGCATGCACAATCGCTGCCCCCGGCGCATGTATCGATAGTTAGCCAAGAAGGTCGACCATCTATGCACTCTCGCTGTAGCAACAGTGCTTCCCGGCCTCTTTGTGTCGAACAGTACTGTCAGTGGCTGGTGGTCTGTTGCTACCTTAAATGTTCTTCCATACAGGTATTTATGGATTGTTTTACCCCAAAGACGATACTCAGGGTTTCCTTTTCAATGTACCCGCAGTTGCGCTCTGAAGCTGTGAGAGACCGTGAGGAAAACGCCATTGGCCTCTCAACGTCATTCTCCACGTGCGACAGTGCTCCTCCGACGCCATAATCCAAGGCATCGAATTTGTCGAATGTCTTTGCGAATATCGTACAAACTCAAGAACACCTTCATCAGTCATCAGCGCTTTGCACTTATTGAATGCATCGTCACAGTGACGTGACCAGTGCCATTTGGTCTCTTTGCGTAGCAGCTCATGAAAGGGTTCCAACACCATTGTCAAATATGGCAGGAATGTGGAATAAAAATTTACCAAGCCCAAAAAGGTTTTCAGTTGCGTCACATTGACCGGCTTGGGTGCGTCTTTTATGGCCAGTACCTTATCCACAGTAGGATGCAGCCCGTGTCTGTCAATTTGGTGACCCAGATAAGTTACTTTCTGCTGAAAGAACTTGCACTTGTCGGCGTTGATCTTTAAGCCTTGCTTAGGCGTATGAGCACTTGCTCGACTCTTTCTCGGCACTGCTCGCAGTTTTCGCCAGATATGACGACATCGTCCAAGCAGCATGCGGTTCCCGGTAAGCCGCCCAGGATCTGATCCATTACTACTTGGAATACGGCAGGCGCGCACGCAAGGCCATAAGGCAAACGCTGGAACCTCACCCTCAAAAGGCCCAGATGCGTGTTCACTGTCAGCAATTCTTGTGCAAGCTGATCTAATTCAAGCTGTAGATACGCCTTTGATAGGTCAATGACCGCGAAGACGGTTCCGCCTTGTAATGCCGTGAAAATATCCTCTGGCAAGGGCAGAGGGTAGTGGTCAACTTCTATTGCCAGATTGACAGTGACACGATAGTCACCGCACAGACGTAGCCCTTTATCTTAGGCGCGATAACAACAGGCATCGCCCAAGCACTGTGCCTTACTCTGTACACGATTCCTGCCTTTTCCATGTCCATCAATTCCTACTCAACCTGTCCACAAAGAGTATATGGCACTCGCCGCTCCTTACAAAAGGCTGGCGTAACTCCTTCTTTGAGCTTAATACTAGCTTTAAAGCCCTTGATAGCGCCATAGCCAGGTTCAAACACTTCGTGCATTTCAGTTAGCGGAACTGCCTTAGTCACAGTCCTCATGCTCATGAATTCATGCCACCTAATATTAATTTTGGTCAGCTAGTTTCGACCAACCAATGTTGGCATCCTAGCTCATTCGGCATGCTTTGTTATGACCAGCGGCAGTGAAGAGCATCGATCATAATATCGAGCGTCAACATTTATCACGCATTTGATCGACAGGTGTGCCATTGTAAGTGACTAAGTTAACATTACCTTCTCTGAAGCTAGCTTAGGGAAAAAACTTCATGCACTCAGATTCGGACATAACCGACACAATAGCACCTGTATCCAACTCCATGGTCATTATCTTTCCATTTAGTTCTAACATAACTGTAATAGCAGGCGTGGCCGAACTTGTCTCGGTCTGACACAGCGTAACTCAACTTATGTAACAGCTCAGAACGTGAAGGGACGACGATAGAAACCGAGTGAAATGGTTGCTTGCTGGGCAAGCAACCATTCTGTGATTAACTCATTCCCTGTGACAGCATAGTCCAGCTGCTTAAATAGTTTGGTTTTACACATTTTAGCGAAGTGCCCTTTTTTCCGACATTTGTAACAAGTAGTGTTAATGAATGGGCAACTTGCTGGCGCATGGTGTCCCACACAGCGATGGCATGAAGATTTATTCCTATGCGACGCTGTTTTTTCAGCGTTCGCCAATGCGTTGCTCCTGGCTTTCTTGCAAAACTTGCTTGTTGACACTGTCCTATTGCCTGTCTTTGCCAGTGAAGGTCAGAAACGCCCGCAGCGAGAACTTCGCTTCTCGTCGAGACTATTTCCCGAGTGCCTTTCGACGCGGCATCCATAGCCACAGCGATGGTGCAGGTGCACTCCCAGGTCAGTTCAAGTTCATCGTCAGGCGTGGTTAACAGTCGGCAGCGTATAGCATCTGTTTGAAGGCCGGCAATTAGTCGGTCCTGTAGAGCTTCCTCTAGAAACGCGCTGAACGCGCACGTTGCTGCCAATTTCTTGACACCCACGATGAAGTCCGTCACGTTTTCATGCTTCTTCGTTTTCGTGGATGGAAGCGATACCTTTCCGTCACCCCGGAACTCATGGGAGTGTGGTGCTTTCACAGTGCATCAACGGCGTCCTCGAATGTCAGCTCGGTGGGCGTCTTTGGAGGAAGGAAGCTCCTGAGCGTTCTGTAAGCATTTTCGCCAATTGTAATGAAGAAGACCTGCAGTTTCTTTTCTCTTCCTTTCTTTGGATCACTATCTTTTCTCTTGCAATGTCGCTAGCGACGATGAAGCACTCGAGTCGCTTGAGCTAGACTTCAAAGCCCCTGGTGTCCGGGTCGAACTCCAGCAGCTTGCCATATGTAGCGCCCGACGTAGCCATCTTCAGTGCGTCTTGCAGCATCCCATCCTCGTAGCCAGTTTGTTGCGACCAACGCCTAGACGCACTTGTGAAACGTCTTTATTCGATCCGGTCTACAGGCCGCGTCGCAGCAACGAAGAAAACTTTCACCTCACATCAGACATGCGCAGAATAAACCCTCAAGTCCAGCAATCACAGTCGCCGCGCAATCTTGCGCCGCGTTCGATGCAACGCTGCGAAGCGTTCGACGTAACAGAAACAACGAAACTACGTAGATATTATCGCACAAATAATTTAACAATGCGGAAAACATGAATCGCGGGAATATAGTCTTGATAAACAAAATCATACTTTCTCACAGTTACGGCCGCACTAGTCGTCTGCCTCGCACCAATGCCCGTGTATAATGGCTATGCGCTCCCCTATCAACATTTTCAGCATGCTTCCAGTGAACTACTACATCCTCATTGCATATAGAAAAATTCTGGTAAAAGATTTGCCACGGCGTTTCCAGCGTTATCACTTCATGATTATGCACTCTGACCGGTAAGCTTTCCATTGTACTAAAAAAATTGGTACCATGACAATTGGGTATCAGTCCCTTTAATGATGATAGTCCCCTCGACGCTCAGTTGTCTCGGGCATTAACCTGCTATTTCCAGAAAAAATTCATCGACGATTGCGATGCTCCCTAATCCGAATTTTGAGCTCGGCTGTTTAGGTGGTTTAAGTTCGCGATATACTGTGGCAAAGAATTTTATTCTGAACGACAGAGTGGTCTCGGCGGCGGCGCTGAGCCTTTGCTCGGGTAGCTCGTTTAGCAGCAGCGGCAGACGAAGCATTTCTGCCGGTTGCATCGCTCGCTGTTCAGAAAGAAAGCGTGAACATGGGAATGGGTGGCTCGCGTGGAGCGCATTCTCTAACGGCGGCGGCGCCGCAGGCGAAGTAGCGCATGCGCAGTGGGTCCGAGACCCATACCAGCGATTTGTTGACGCGTTGGCCCCATGCCTGGTCGCCGCCTGCAACTCCACTTTCCTCTTCACCCTTTCTCCATACCGTCCTCCGCTTTCTGTCTCATATGATTCCGTTACGCCCTCTTTCCACTTTCCTCCTCGCGTCTCTTCCCTCTTGCCGCTTTTTTCATCCACCGCTGCGCGCCGCGTTCGCTCTCATCTTTCGCTGTGCTCGTTCGCTCGGTTACGCCGAGGAACGACGCCGAGGCAGGCCGACGATCGCCGCAGGAACGGGCGCCCAAGAGCTGTGCTCTAAAGGTCCTGTCAGCTTCAACTCTCCACTTACACTCCAGAACAAAAGCGACAAGCACCGCAAATACCTCAGATGGTAGGCATTGGAATTTTCTCTGGTGAAGTTCGAAACCGCCTTTAGTATTTTTTTCGCGGTTTCTTCCACTCCAAGCTCTTGGTTCTTTTTGGAAGCAGATTAGAAATGGGACTTTAGGGTAGGACATTCTAGGGATGGTGGCGCCAGTAAAACTTCCGTAATGTAGCTTTTCCCCCACTATTCATACCAGTGCGTGTACAATTTTCGGATGCACCGATGTGGTAAAATACACTTCAAACATCATACTTCAAAGTTGACAAGTACTCTTGAGACAAAAGTATGCCTCTTCCATGGTTGTGACGCGGTTTATTATTTTTGTACAAAAAATTTTAGAAAGGGACAAACACAAGACGAAGCAAACACAGCACAGCAAAGAGAGGCGACAACATCACCAGGGCTTTTAGAGGCGTTTGACCGTGTAGCAAGATGTGAGAATGAGTACCTGCTGGTATTGCCATCAGCATCCGTCACGTTACCATGTGTTCTTGAACGCCATCGGTCATACCATGATGAATATGGCGGCTCTCGTCCGGTCCCCGAAGCTAAGCAGCATTGGGTTCGGTCAGTGCTTGGGAGGGAGACCACCTGGGAACACCGAGTGCTGATGGCGCCCTTCTTTTACCCGGCGTGGTTGCTTAGTGGCGGAATCGGATACCGGCCACGGCCGCGTGCAAGTTAAATATTAATAATAACGTGCACGTTAAAGAACCCCAGGTGGTCCAAATTTCCGGAGTCCCCCGTTACGGCGTGCCACATAATCAGAAAGTGGTTTGGGCACGTAAAACCCCATAATTTAATTATTTTTGTTGTGCTTGAACGTGTTTGAACTGGCACCAGTGTAGTTACGAGGACGATTACTTGGTGCTGTCATCATCAGTATCTTTCATGTCCCCGTGAGTTTATGAGGATGCTTAACCCAGCATTGGAGGACTGCCCAGCTTACTGAGGGCATAAGAAAGCGCTAGTCTCTCTGCCAACTTGGGAGCAGTTCCGTATGGCACGTTCCGAGGTTCCAATACACTGACATACTTCTCAAGCACGACTACCTGCCACGTCAGTGCAAAGGAAACGTGTAGGCTTCGCTAGAAAAAAACAGAAACAGGCCCTCGTCGTGAACTCATGAAGACCAAGGAGGACTCGAATGCAATAGTACTCTCAAGCAAGAATGCAATAATGCTACAAGTAAACTCTCAAACTTTGGTGTTAATGTTGGCATAAATCTGTTTACACAACACATTCTATAAGTCACCGTTGCAGTGTCTGCATGAAACGAGCCTGCATGCTTATATTTAATTTCATACTGAAGCTATGCCGCGTGGCAACCCAAGCGAATAAAAAAAAAGAGAGAGAGACTAACCTATAGCAAAAAGTACCAGCAATCTCATGTAGGAAAGATAAAGAAAAAACGTCATTACAGTGTGTCTTCCAGATGTAAAAATTCGCCCCCCCCCCTTTTTTTTTGCGCGTTCAAAGTGTAAAGTACTGCAGTGCGAGCTAGCGATAGTTCTGGGTTCACTTTTGCAAAAGGAACAAACGTACATGTACTTATCAAACAGCCACATAAATCAATTCGCGCATACTTGTCACGTTCACAACAGAAACTTAGACTTTCTTGAGATGAAGATAACATTCTATTTGACGCGTTTATACAAAGAAATATGTCACACTGCGACGAAAACAGACCGTTACAACAAAAAACTATACAATGCTTCCCATAGCACAAGACATGTTATCCGAGCTGACACTAAATATTGGATATTTTAGTATGAAACAACGGCAAGCATGTCCATTAAATTCGTGAATCAAGTTAGCCCACAACTGCGCAAACGAACAACGGTATACGAATGGTGGCTATATAGGCACCAGGGCAAGACAATCGCCGTCATGACTAGCGCACAAGGTTTGCCTTAGGTTGCATCAATCGGGTCCTGGTTTAGGTACTTGATGTTATAATTAAGAAAATTTCTATCAACCAATCCACCTTTCCCAGACGCCGCAAGTAAAAGCCATATAGCACAGCGATGCAATATTTGCGAGAGCGAGCAAGCGAAGTTTCTTCAGTTAACTACTTCCGCGTTTCAGGTAAGCCACGTAAGGCTCTGAATATATGCGCGCACACACACACATACTTGTCCTGTCTTGCTGGCAAAGCGGTTCCTCCTTTCTTCAGGCCTGGTTTTCTAGCTGCCGACCCATATCGTGCCTTTGCTTATCATATGATGTCGTTCGTCTCCATTCTACGTCCCATAAATTTTACCAAAGATGAGCCAGGCGACGTCTTCTACACACAAAGCACCTGAGAGCCCACAATTGAGAAACCGGTCCGTTTACTCTTGCATGTAATCGCCGCGATGAACGCATGATAAACATAGGACTAAGAATAAGCACATCTGCACGAGTTCAATTCTTGCTGGGTCTTATGGCAACATTCCTCCGAAAAATAAGAGGCGAAAAAATAAGTAAACTACGCAGGTAAAGCTGGGAGTAATTGGCTTGCCGCACTTTTGAAAGGATAAATATAACGGTGAAGCTAAGGGAGAACTTCTGGAAGGTTTCTGCATGCATAATCGTCGACAGCCAGGAAGCATGCGTGAGTGAGCGTTCAATGTGAATTTAGATGCAGCATGTTAAATTTTCGGAGGTGGAATGATCGAGTGTTGGTAGTGCGTTTACTTATATGTTTAATAAGTATCATTATGATACCTCAGAACAACACTTTTATATGTTTCCAACCACTACGTTTCGAACACACGCACCTTCACATCTTCACTTCTTTCTTCTTAGTCCTTACACGGTATAGATACATTACCCTTTATAGAATAATGTAAGTGCGCGCTTCACCCTTGTTCACACATCTGTCTTATTGTTTTCTGTGTGCTCCGTATCCAAGGAGCTAGCATTTCCATTTGTAGGAATGTACGTAGGTCTGCCTGTACAAATTCCCAACTTAATCGACAAACATGACTTCTCGCAAGTTTTAGGTTAAAAACTATAATACTGTTCAAACGTGTCTTTCTATGTCCTATTTCTGTTTATTACAGTCATACCTTTCCTCCACTTCCTTCGCAGCGTACTATTTCGCCTTCACAACACTTTTTTTTTTCCTCCGCAGCACACCCAAACCTAAGGATTCGGTGGGATGTGTAGCGAGAAATGTATTCGCATTTTCTCGATACGCTAGAATAGGAGCTTTCTGCCCGGTGATAAGTGTCTCTCTTATGACTACAATTTCCCGTCAGCAAAACAACCGCTGTGAAAGTCAGGGTGTTTTACCTTCATTCAACTCGAGCCAAACCTTGCTCCGAATTCGGCATAAGACCATGCTTGTCTGTTGCACAATTACTGACTGACTGATAAACAAACTTTGCTTTACTGACCTGAGTACGCCACGTCCTGAAATCGGCATTAATGCATTAAAGAGCTCTAGAAAGAGAGAGAGAGAGAGAGAGAAAGTGCCAAAGCAAACACAGAAAAGACGGGGTGCTGATTTGCTACCCTTCAAGGAGGAAAAGTGGTATAGGGTAGAAACAACGAACAGAGGACAGAGTGAACACTGCACGCGCATATTACGAACAGTAAGACTCACATAGAAAGAACACTTCAAGCGATGACGCGCTAGATTCACAATACGAAGCAATAGTTAAAAAATTGTTTACAACGTTTCACTAGCAGTTCTTTTCCGGCTGTGAAAAGTGCAATACACATGTGTAGATGTGTGCCTGTTAGCGCTTTTCTCTCGTCTTTTTAATACCTAGTCTGGCGGAATACAAGACTTCGAACTGCAATGGTGATCTTCAGCAGCCATATAGCAACATTACCCAGCGACCGGATAGTGAAGAAAGATGCAGTGGCTGTAAGCCCTGCCCAAAGCAGCCGTATATAGCTGGCCGATCGGCAACGACAATGACGGCAGAGCACGCACGATATCCAATAAGCACGGTAACGACTACTACAACCACTAGAGTTCCAAATACGGCACGACGGGTTGGGCTTCCACATATTGCCGACTCGGTATAAAATCCTGGGTGCGGACGTCTTTCGTCAAGCAAGCATGATGGTCGTACATTTAACAGCAGCCGCAAAAAAAGTCGGCTGGAATTCCCTCAAGGGCTATCGCCGTATAAATGTGATTAGGCATGCAAGTGCCGATCAGAAAGACTACGAAAGGAAACTTCTAATAGAAAAAGCGCGTCCTCGACGCGCTTCCTAGCAACTGGGCTTTCGCACTGCACAGTCGTCGGCAATGGTCCAGAACTGCCACCGGCAGTGGCCGTGCGAGCGCGACGTTCCGCGCAGCCTGCAATTGCGCTCACGCCCCAACCGCGTCGGACACCCCGACAGTGTGGAGAGAAAGAAAAAAAAAGTAAAGCGCGGCAAGCGTATGAAAAGACGCTACGAAAAGAAAAAGCGTACGAAAACGGCGGGACACGGACTGGTGCTTTTTGTTCCTAAGCGCGGTATAATCTAGTTTCTTTGACAAGCGTCGTCGCCACGGTGCCGTTCCAGGACAGAAAGCGACGGGCAACAAACGGACCAGCTTGTCCCGCTGAGAGAAGTCCGACAGGCGCCAACACAGGGCGAATAGGAAGCCGCTCTCGGCCTTCCGCCGCGCAAGAAAGCTGCTTCCTCGCGGAGTGCACGGTGCGCGCGCTCTCAGTCTGATCGGAATGTGATCGTCAGCACGAGACTGGAGGTGAGTGGAACGCGCAGACCCCTGCTAAGCATCGGCTCGGTAGGCAGCGCCGTCTTATGGGCGTTAGGCGACTACTGAGAACAATTTTCTCACTTGTTGCGAGTTGTCGCGCATAGCTAGCGGTAGCAGGGACACCACACGTGCTTGGAAGAAGGCGGGAAAGGATGGGTGGAGGAAAGCAGCAGCAGGAAACTCGCTTCCGCAATCTAATCTAGAAGAAGGGGCGATCCTCCTCTTCCGACATTAAGGCACCGAACGCAACTGTGCGGCAATCTTTTATTTTTTTCTTCTTTTTTGGCGGGGAGGCAGGCTGAGCGTGTTCAGTCAGTGCGGTTAGCGATATTCGGCGCAAACAATACGCGATGACGCGTAAGGGGTCACTACCTGTTAGGGATACTTTACAGCTCCATCATAAGCATGGATGGACTGGTGTATTAATGGGTGGACGGCTTCATGGATGGTTAGATGAGTTATTGCAAATACAGGTGGCCTTTAGGTTTGGAGTTACCATTGGCTATTGCTCGGCCTAAACTACAGCCCCAAAGCAACAATACCCTTGTTGGTAATCAGCGGCTATCGTTCGAGGCACCTTGTTCATCTGGCGAAGAAATCAAGCCTCCTTCTCCATTCACCTGACGCTAGTACTTGCTTTTTTCTTCGCACATTCGTTCATGCTAGACCGGAACAAACCTTCCATTCAATCTTCATAACCTTATTGGGGGCATCTCCAGACCAAGTCAAAAGAAATAATTAGCTATTTTTTCTAATTAATGATGATAATGACTTTCTCGAAATTAGTTTGTGTCTTCTTTTATGTTGTAGTTGTTCTTAAACGTCTTTCGTATTATTTTTCACACTATTGCTTTAAATTCTTGCGGTAGCAAGTCAATGATAGGAATATGAAAAGAGAAAACAAGTCATGATTTTCTAAAACGGTGTCACATCTCAACATCGTGCTTTGCCTAGAAAAGGTGCTTTGGTGCACCAAGATGGTTCGTTAGTAAGTTATCCGGTATGCATTGAGAAGCAGTGACAAATGGAGGCGCATATACCTTCCTTTGGGGTAAAATGGGGGCGAGGCATTGCACTTAGCCAAAGCCCCTTGAGGAATTTTGTCGGGGAATACTTTACTGGCTATTTACGTCACTAAAATGTCGCCAAACATGCTGAAAAGCAAAGCTGTCGTTAGGGTAAATAAAAACTCACTAAATTTAGCGACTTTCTCGCTAATTTACCGACATTGCTTTCAATACGTGATGGCTGGAGCTATCAATGAAGCAATGAAATATTGGTTAGATATTTAGCGTAGCTGGCATCAGCACTCGGCTGAGGCTTACACTAGTTACACCATGCTACGAGCGTTGCAGCACGGTGGTGAGAATTGCCGACATCATGGCACTTGGAGACACCATACACATGCGTTGTGAACGTGATGAAATCGGTATCCTGCCCGGTGTTTGCGTTGCTTCTGATATCGTCGAACTGCCTTTGCGCGTGTCTCAAGGTTGATTACAGACCGGAAATAGTGCTCTTTCGCTCTCTCCCTCACTCTTTCTCTGACTCATCAGGTAGCGGTATCGTAACCTGCTTGATGGGGTATCTTACGTGGCCGGCCAATATCTTGGCTAAAGATGGCCGGTGAGCAAAGTAAGGTTGCCATGCTCGTAAAAACAGGACGAGCTTAGCTGAAGTAAAATGAACTTGTGAGCGGCAAGAATCGCACACCGCACGTTCGCGCGTTGAGCCTCGGCAGTTTGCAAATGTGCATACGCTCGAAAGTACTTCAGGTTGGCACTGTTTCTCCCCCCCCCCCCCCCCCACTCCCCCCAACTTCGGTTTGTGTGGCTGCTTACTCGTTTCTCCGTAAGGTGATAATATGAACCGTCAGATATGAGATAGAACACGACACTACTGCCCCTAAAGATTTTTTTTAAATAATGGCAGACAGAATTCGATAGAGATGGACTCCTGGGCAACCAGTGTTGTTTTATGGTTGATATCAGAAACATCTTTAATATACCCTTCGTACTCTGGAATACATCAAACCGAGTCATCGTTGTAATCTTTTGATATTGCAGAAGCGTCTCGGCAGTGCACACAGCTTCACTTTCTCCGACGCTTGCAATTCAAACAGCGTATATCGCCGACTCTCGAAAGCACGCATTTATCGGCCAGGACCCGAACGAGAGCACGGCGCAATCCGTCCGGCTTACCGACCTCTCCCCCCGAATCGAATCGCGCACCAAGGACGACGGTACTGCGATGACAGCGACGTCACTGCTGGATCTCCACCAGAAGCAAGGCACGCGCGCGCTTCCTTCTTTCTCGGTCCAGGAGGAGCCAGGGGGGACTCGGTCGCACACGCAACGGTCCACCAGTGTGACGATTTACATACACGCTCACGGCAGCAGGGCGGCCGCACACACGCACAGGGACGGACGCGGATCTCCTCCTCGCGGCAGGAAGAAACGCGGCGGACGAACCGGAGGAGTCACCCGTCGATGCTCCGGGGTGGAAAAAAATAAGCTTCTCTTCTCGCGGGGCGGCCCTTATTTCTTTCTCGTCCTTTCCCTCTCTTGCTCAGTGAACTGCCCGGCGGCGGGGAGAAAAAAGAAAATGATTACCGCGGCGCCTGGGAGCAAAGCAGCGGCAGCACCGGACGCCCGTCGCGTAGAAGAGTAGTGTGCGCCGGTGGACGGCTTGGCGCTCGGATACGGATGCGCTTGGCCAGCTGCCGTCGCCGCAGCGACCACCACCGCGCTGGTCGTCGTCACCGTCCTGGCGCAGAACGGCCGGAACTCGAGTGCTCGCCTCGGGGCGGCATTTAGCTGCCCGAAGAGGAGGCCCTGCGCGCACGCTGGTCCCGGCGGAATATGGGACGAGCGCGCGATCGTCGGTCGCCGATGAGACGGGGCCGCGACGGTGGGGACGCCGGTACGCGCCAACTCTCGCCGCCGCTGTCGAGGTTCCAGCTGATGGCGAGGAGTGCTAAGCTTGGCGGCGCCGATCGTGCGGTGTCCAGATGCGGCGAGCAGCCGCCTCTGGAACGGAGACCCCGCCGGAGATCGCCTCTTGCCGTGGAACTAGGAGACACAGGTGAGAGCACAGACGCCGTTACTGCGGCGACTGTCGACCGCGCATTTCGTTTATATCGTGTTTACGCGTTGTAACGCGTCTTTAGCGAGAACGTGGGCTTTTGGCGGGGAAGGAAAGGCCCGTTACCCTGTCTCGCACAAGGCGGTCACCTAAGCCACACCGGTGTGGTAGTGGGCGCGAAATATCGTTATAACAAATTTCATCCTTCCACGCCGAGATTGACCTAAAACATTATATAACTGAAAGTGAAGCACATTTCCTTTCCCGATAAGCATGCAACATACACCCACAGTCTGGCAAAAGACACTTGCGCCCCCAAAGACTGAAGGCGGTGCCGGTAATTTCTTACTGCGAGAGTAACTGCGCGTCTTATACGAAGGCGGATTAGAAAGTCATTGCCCCTATTTTTTATTGGCCAGAATAATGTACATACAGGTAATTACATATATAACGTACTATCTACGTACATTTCACTATTTTTTCACATAGTCCCCCCCACCGGCTCAGACATTTATCCCATCGTGGCACTAAATTTGAGATGCCCCTGTGCCATGTTGTCGTCAGTCAGCGACGCACGCGGCCTCCCCGAACGCTCATTGTCCTGCAAGTCATCACGGCCTTTTGCGAACTCACAACACCACCACTTCACACTTCTCGAGGCAAGACACCTTTCCCCATATGTGGGCTGCATTTCCCTGTGTATTTCGACAGGCGTTCGTCCCTTGCTCCATAGAAAACGAATCACACTTCGTTGCTCGTGCGCCGTGGACGTGTCAAGCACAATCGTCATCTTCAACAACTGACAGCATTGCCGTGCCGCAGAGCAACCGGCATATTCGGCCGGGCCGGTCCAAGAAAGGTCCACCGCTGGGAATGGATATGTTGACTTCGCATATACAGCCGTGATTTGGCTGAAAAAAAAAATAGGAACAAAGACTTCCTGATTCGCGCTCGTATTTACACCGTCTTCAAAAGACCCCGTGCGCTCCCTCATGAAGTACTTCGTTCACCCTGCTCGGGCACAAGCGCAGCCAGTGTGCCAACATCGTAAAGGTGAGCGTGCACAATCGGGGAGCAGGAAAACTCTTCCGAATGGAACTGAATAGGGAACGGGCAATTACTCCTGAAGAAGCGCTGTCAGCGCTTCCTTTGTCCCTTGAATGGGGGATACAAAAAGAGGGCTGGGTGGAGCCAGCTTGCGAAATCGCGCCCGTTGAACAATGCTAGTCTTCTGACGTAGCGCCGGTTGGACGATATGCAGTTTCCATTATATGTTTAACGCGAAGCGATAGCGCTCCGAAGGATGTGCAGTCACGTGCAATATGGCCTGCAACACCAGTGCCCATGTTCGAAGGGGCTTCAAGACTGTACGGCTGCGCAGACACAGGGTGAGTTCCAGAAACAAACACAGCTTCAATTAGTGGCATTCATTAAGCCGCTACTTCGCATGTCAGAGCCGCCGCGCAGCCCTGGGGCCCCTTCGACCTCGAACAAAGGTGTTGCAAGTCATATTTCACGCGACTGTACATGCAGTATCATAGGTAATTAAAAGTGCAAGCTTGAACCCCTCATCTGGCAGCGGCAGAAAGGTACAGTCAAATTAAACACGTAGGCGCCTCAAATTACGCTCTAGTTCTTGGGCCTCTATTATAAGCAGAGTCCACATCCAGAGTCCTCTTGGAACTCTCCTATGCAGCGCCAGATCTCTTCTCGGACTGTCTAAGTTTGCGCGAAAGCGCTGATGTAGAGAACTGCTTGCTAATGCATCGAGGCTATAAAGTCATCAATACAGTTGCGACGTTCTTTTTGTAAACGCTGGTCGACGGTGAAGTATGCGTACAGCATGCAAATCGAGCCTTAGCTGCTAAGGCGCGAAATGAAGGTAAATGAACGCTCTTCTCGCTGTCCGAAATTTCGCGCCAAAGGTGGCTCTGACCGCAGCTACCTGTGACCGCAGCTTCTAAGGTCGCAGTTTTCGATGTCCTCTGGCAATATAATGTCGTGTTTTAGTTCCTTTCTCGAAGACGCCCACACAGCTGTCCTGACGAGGTGACATATACAGGGTGTTTCAGCGAACACTTTCATAAACTTTGAGAAATTGCCTGTGGCAGATAGCGCACTTCTAGTCCGTGAGCTGGTCTACTCGAAGAGGCGGACATTACTTGCACAGCAAATTGAAATACATAATCATCTAATTACCAAAAATTCACTATTAAGCTTTTAACTGATTCTAATGACACATATTACAATTTACAAATTATATCCAGAGAGTTCGCAAGGCGGATCCACTTGGTACGAATTCTCAGGATGACAACAGTTTCGAGATATTAATTCCCGAACTTTGCGGAGAAGTGCACTGGCGTTCCAGTTACTTCCTTAACAAAACATCGTTTTCTGCATTGAAGCACGAAAGTAACTGGAACGCCAATGCATTTCTCTGCAAAGTTCGGGAATTAATATTTTGAAACTGGTCTAATCCTGAGAACTGGTTCCAGGTAAATCAGCCTTGCGAACTCGCCGGCTAGAATTTGTAACTTGAAATATGTGTCATTAGGTAATTAAAAACTTCATTAGTGAAGTTCTGTTAATTAGTCGACTATGCGTTTCAATTTCTGCGCAAGTAATGTCCGCCTCTTCCAGTAGACCAGCTCATGAACTAGAATTGTGCTATCAACCCTGGGAATTTTAATTTTGGAGGGAGGTCTCACGATCCGCCCGGGTTCGTGAACGAGGGGGGCGCTTGAGGCACCCACCGTTAGAGACGCTCCCCAGCGTGGTGGTGGTGAACGATAACTGATCGCGAGCAGCTGTGCTCGTCTGAGTTTATTTGGTGCGGTGACCAATGTTTTGCCACCGATCCTAGCGGGCCACCAAGCCTGGCGGGCCAACGAAGATTATGCCCGAAGGGGCGTCACACGCTCGTCACAGGAGGAGGGGGTGGAAATACAGAGAGAGGGCAGGGATGTTAAGAAAAATTTTAAAGTGTTCGTTGAAACACCCGGTATGTCTTGGTTCTTTGTTTAATGCTAGTTCTTATTAGTTAACTACATATGATAAAATTGTTTATGTAAGCGCCGGCTGTCCCGAAACACTGTTGACAAGCCAACACTGCTTTTAAAGAAGAAAACGAGGGGGCAAAATTACGAAAAGATACCGAAAAGCCATCACAAAGACATGGCAGCACAATGCGAAAAAGAAAAGTAAGCAATAGCTGAAACTATCTTGAAAGCTGTCCAGCAGTACGCATATATACACACAAATGACATTAGTTTACGAAACTTTATACTGAAAGCATTCTACGTTTCACGCGAATCTGCAGCTAATAATCAATATATGCAGCGTTCCCAAATGAGTCAGATGACCAGAAAACGAGAAGTCGCTACTAGAAAACGGCATGCTCTGCATAGAAGAGCGTATCTATAAAGCAATTTAGCTATGACTGGAAAGTAGGTCTGTCTGAATGTGAATAGAATGTGCTCACGCGGCTGATCTCGTTAAAACACGATTATGTCTTGGCTTTTATTCTTCATGTTCTACTGCGTCATTAATTGTGCTAGCTTATAAAACAGCAAAAGGTTTGAATGGGTCGCACCCGGAGACCCTTCAACATGCCCCTATGTCATGTTGGAGGTCGTGCATTCGCGAAATGTCGTGTGACCAGTTGGAATTCAGCGGAAATAGAAACAGACGCTAACGACTGTTTTCCTGCCGTCGATATTGACATGCAAGCGAAAAAGGAAAAGGCAACTGTCAAAGTACGGGCGATAAAACACATGTTATACTCACGAATGTCGCTCAGAAAAGCCACCGCGATTACTGCCAACACGTAGAACGGCACTCGACTTATACCTGTCTGACAGCGAATGTTTTTTTTTGTGTGTGTTTTGACGACCCGATCGTGTTTTCCGCAGAACTAGCTCACATAGCGCGCATCTCGACGGGGCTGTTACAGCTATTCCTGTCACTCTACATCGAAGCATCCTTCGCGCCGGTGTGCCGCCGGGCAAAGTTTGAACAGTGGTTGCCGACAAAGCCGGCTCAAACTGCGAACGCAGCGGATACCACTAGGCATATGGAGGAAGCAGGAAAACAGAACCCACCGGCGGGATAAAGACGCCCTTCCATACGTGTCATGCGTATACGTGCATGTATACATACGAACGCGCACCGAAGACCCCCGTCGACCCGACTGGACCGGTTCACGTGCGCGTGCCTGTAACACCGATCCCGTCACGTTATATATACGAGAACAGGAACAGGACTGTCCGTGCCGATTCCCTGGGGTTGGTTGCGGCAGAAGGAGCGTCCCTTCGAAACTTCGTTAGCAAAAAGAGCTGGCCGTATTCCGCGGGCCCGCCGCGACAAATGCATGGAAATTCGCAGCCGCCATCCTTGCGAGAGATCGGAAATTTTATTTTGTTACAATGACTCGACAGCGTTGTCCCTACAGAGAACGCACGTATCATACAAGGAAGTCTTCAATATGCTACCAAAATCCTCGGCGTGATTGTTCTTCATTCTGTGGTTGATATAGTGTATACCCCTAGGTGCTAAACGCCAAAATTCTACGAGAAAACTCCTGCAAGTCGGAAAACAGCACTGCCCTTCTCTACGGCGTTCGAAGTAGCAAATAAATGGGTAAACGCTAATTAAAATTTGTCAACTGTATTTGTTCCAGCTAACTTTATTCTGCCGGTGAAGATCACCTTTCCGCAGTGATAGTTTTCTTTTTTTTTTCAGTTTCGGGGCAGTCGATATACATATGCAGCCACGCTGCAGCTCTGCTCGGACGTGACCGCAATGTTTAAGGGGCGCATGGCTGCTCCTGGTAAAGCTAACGCCAACAATGAAGGCCCCTTGAGGTCTCACACGCCGCCAACGCAAACTTCAGCAGAACTGCAGTCTCCACTTCACGGCAACAGCAAAATAAAGGCCCAACCCTCGCGAATGCACAATGGACACACACACCCAAGTTCCGATAGCCATCTGGGTATTCAGGACATCACTGTGCGTGTCCTGGGTAACTAAACAGAGCGCAGCTATCTCTAAGTCAGCAAGCACTCTACAGCTAAGCTTTGTCAGGATACAGTTAGAAAGAAAAAAAATTAACTCGTGAAGCTTCTGTGTAGAGGCACGCCTATGCACTTTTGCGATGGCGTGAATTGAAGGTCGCATACACAGCGTCGTTCACTGCAGGCAAGAACAAGATTCGTTTTGCTCGGAAAGGTTACTCAGCTACTGATTATATCCTCCCATTTTTTTTTTTTTTTTGTCTCGAATGAGTGTGCACAGCTGGTTACTAAATATTCCACGCAGAGTGCCTCACCATCACCTCAACGCGCGACTTCTCCTGTCCTAGGTCTGCCATATACCAAGATGCTCCCCGTTTGCGTCATCTGGCGGGAGGGAGATACAGGTAGATTGATCAATAGACGGCATTTACTATCCCAGAGCAACACTGCGACTCCGAGAGACGCCAGGTGATGGAGTCTCAGGATTCATTCTTCTGCAGCGGCCACCCAAAGCCTGGCGCACGAGCGTTTTTTGCCAGCCGCCTCCATCGGAACGCAGCGGCTGTAGCCGGGAATCAAACCCGCCATCTCGTGCTCTATATCAGAACGCCATAGCCGCAGAGCCACCGCGAGGGAGCCGACAAAGTGTAGAAAAGGAGGTCAATCAGAAATGAACCCTGAGACTGGCGACAACGGGCAAAAGAAAGAAAGAAAGAAAGAAAGAAAGAAAGAAAGAAAGAAAGAAAGAAAGAAAGAAAGAAAGAAAGAAAGAAAGAAAGAAAGAAAGGCGAGCATAAGGATAGAAAAGATCACAGTTGAGTGCGCACATGAGCTTTTCACCCACTCGCAAGTAGTCCCATGGGCCGCTGGATTTAAAATGATTAAAAGTTATTTCCTGCGCCGCCGCGGACGCACGAAGCTACGCTCGTGCGATCTGTCCCTCTGTAAATGGTCTGTCGTGTAACTGAACGGCGTTGCGAACCTTTGATTGCTGAACGAAATGTAGTCACACGACACGTACGCCACACTCAACTTAAGTTAATTAATTAAATTATGGGGGTTTACGTGCGAAAACCACGATCTGATTATGATGCACGCCGTAGTCCAGAATAATCTGGAACACCTGGGGTTCTTTAACGTGCACATAAATCTAAGTACACGGGTGTTTTTTTCATTCGCCCCCATCGAAATTCGGTCGCCATGGCCGGGACTTGATCCCGTGACCTCGTGCTTAAAAAGCGCAACACCAAAGCCACTATGCAACCACATCGGTCGCTCACTTAACCACATTCGTCGCAGCCAATGCTATACTCCGTCATTCTAACGAGGAAAGCGTTGGTGAAATGAGCATTCGCAGGCGACACATTATAGTGAGGTCACGTTTGGTGGGACAAGGTAAGAGTTGTAATCGCACGTGTGGGTCGACAGCACGCAGACGCACCACAGCAATACGGCAAGTTCGAACTGTCTCAACGTGACGTCACGGACAAGAGTGTTGCGCACCCCGTTCGCAAAGGAATCGAAGTGCATCTGGCCTGTCTGTCTATGTTATCTGCTCATGTTATGGCTCATAGTCACGATTGTCCAAGGATCAGGTGGATAGAGATAACTACCATAAAAATGTTACATCGCTTGCAAATTTGCGAGAAAAGAAAATTCAATGCTACAGACGCAAGAAAATGTGGCTTCTCTGTGTGTTGTGTGTCTGTGCGGTTTTATCTGCTCAACTATGCTATGTTAGCGCGTTGCATTTCAACGCCTATGCCAGGCTACTGCAACGCTAAGTTTGCTATGTTAAAGTGTATTTAGAACTGAATTCCACTCCCATCTGATCTGTGCGCGCACAGTAAAGTCAGTTACAGCCATATATTTACTTCATTGTGAGGTCTACACTGGCCGCACCGGAAATGCTCGTCGTTTTGTAAAGAGCTGTGCGCTGAATCGTGCTAGCAACTGCGCTTCTTGCCAATTCAATTCCCTATAATTCTGCACCTTACGGCGTTGATTCGTTTCATTCCTTGATTAATAATACTCGAAAAGCCAACCCAAAGAGAAACCGACTGTTTAATGAGAGCTTAAGAGATTGGCCCAACCGTACGGCCGACTTTCTTCAGACTCCGAGAATGAAAGATGAAAAAACACGCGCAATATCAACTAGCAGCACGCTCGAAGAATAGTTGATGAGGCCCACTAGAAAGTCTGAAGACTCGCTTACGAAAATGCATTGCCTAGACCCCCTTCTCCCCCCCCAACTCAACTCTTACTTACACGTACGTCTGATCTTGCTCCATCCCATTAGCGTCATTTCTGTAATGAGAGTGAACCTTTTCAACATTTCTCAATTTATACTTCAAAGATGAATATTAGTGGAGTATCTCTTTCGAAAGCTTGATTCTTCCATTGATTCTTTCAATTAGTGCTAGCGCCCCGGGTTTCTTTTATAAGAGCATTTGTGATGCCATTTTCTGTTTCTCAAGCGAGATCAGAAGAATTGCAAGATAGACTTTCTCCTGTGTGTTATTACAGTTTGTAATATTTATTTTATTAATATTATTCAGTGCACACCTGTATACGGTAAATGTTAAGAACCAATTTTTTGTTATTTTGTTCATTCTCATATTTCTGAAAATTCTTTTCATATTCTTGACCCCCCTTACCGTCCTAATCTTGCTCGATCCCCCAAAGTGGGTTGCTGCCACTGCAATGAGAAACAGCCAATCAAATAACTCCAGGCTGTTTGCTGCGCGCCTTGTTAACCTCTGTGTCCCGGATGGTAGTCAGAAGCCCGTTTTCGGTTGCCAGTGCGCAGTTAATCAAGACAGGAGCAGGGAAAAAGAAGCAGCTCGTTAAATTAATGAACAAAAGAGGTTCCCCACCACGACGTTGCACAAAGAAGCGCTAATTAATTGCACTGTTCGAAATGCGGAATTAGGAGAAGCGTTACATAGATATTTACTTATTAATTTGTGCTTGTGCGTACGATCTGTTCGGAGTATACAGCAGGGAGGTCGAATAAAGTGCAAGAACTTACGCACACGAACGTTCCACATATCTGTACTAAATGAGCAGAAAAGTAGAAATCAGCACAACTAACATAACTTTGAGACGTTGTGGTATGGCATAGGCGGGACGAGATGGGATGAGGCATAAGTAGTTCAATAGGCAAGAATGGCCTCACTGTTATGCCGGAAACCCGCCCTATCAGAACAGAATAGTCTAATATGAATAGGCTAATTACAGCCCGTCCAGACCTGTGCTCTGAAGGAAAAGAATTCATTGTAAAACTACCTCGTCAAAAATTGCACACAAACACTGGTGAAACGCGCGTGTTCTCGCCCGGAATACATCACCCCTCCTCCCTTATACTTAAGCACAACGAAACGTCGGAAGACCTATACATTAACGGGCTCAAGGACGCCCTCTTTCAGGAAAATATGTTGCACTGCAGCCCATTCGCGTGCGTTTCATGCACGCTGTGAGTACGTATACGCAACTACTAATTCTGCCGCCCAATATACGAGGTTGTTATTGCTCCATCGACGTTGTCGAAGGTATGCCGGGGAAGCTCTGCTCCTGCAAGGCACTCGCTTCCGCAGGAATTCGCGATCGTGACAAAGACATAGCGCTTTCTCCCGAACGGAACCAGCCTGACGGCGAACGACCGGTATGCGGTTCCCCAAGCCACCAATTTGCGGCTCATCTCGTGTGCACGTGCACCACACGAGCGTGAAGCTGCGTGCTTGGCCAAGGGCGCGAAGGAGGTATTACGTGACGCGCGCAATTGGGTCAAAACCGCGCGTTTATGCTTTCGCCCTTTTCCCGCCGATTTTGCGCGAGTTATCCAGTGTCC
This sequence comes from Dermacentor andersoni, assembly GCF_023375885.2. Taxonomy (NCBI): domain Eukaryota; kingdom Metazoa; phylum Arthropoda; class Arachnida; order Ixodida; family Ixodidae; genus Dermacentor; species Dermacentor andersoni. The sequence continues at coordinate 177,236,792 of NC_092818.1, forward strand.
GTGCGGCGACCCGATCACCGCGCAACTTGGAACGCAAAGCGGGGCAAGCCTCACGGAAGGGCACCGTGTCAGTTTTACGCCTGAATCGACGTCGACCCGGCGTCCTTCGCGGGACCTGAACTTGCACTTTCTCCCGAAAGAATGTCTCTCGCGCGCCAGACCAAACGAGGCGTGCGCGCGATTTGGCGCTCTTTCTTCGCCCCCTTGGTATAAGCGCTCACTGTGTATATGCTAGCGTCGCGGAGGCGCCACGAGACCAGACGAAGCGCAACGCCGCTTTTCGTAATCCCGAACCCGAGCGCCGGCACTGCTCGTCGGCGTTGATGTATGTGTGCGGGCTCGCGAAGCGCGATGGCCGAGAGCCACGAGCGCACTTTTATGCGGGAACGCCGCGATGTGGCGCGCGAACCGTGAAACGCTGGTCAGGGACAAAGCCATCGTGTGACAGCGATCGCTGGAGCGCGAGTAAATGCCAATCCCTCTCGCGTCCGCTTTGAGATCACTTAACGTGGAGAGAACTCTGCGTTCTCGAGCAGAGGCTGCTTTTTGAGTGTTCCCTCGCCCTTTCGGCAGTTGTGGCGCCGGGTGCGCCTCGTTGTTTTCAAATTCGTCCCAAGAAGGTCTCACTAACATGCTATATTATAAACAAGATCAGTTTATGGCGATTACTTTATAGCTTTCTTAAGATGTCATCCGGAAAACAACAAAAAACAAGAGACACGCTCACGGCACGGCATCGTAACGACTCAAAAAACGACGGGATGCAAACCGAGTCACTCTCTCTCTCTCTCTCTCTCTCTCTCTCTCTCTCTCTCTCTCTCTCTCTCTCTCTCTCTCTCTCTCTCTCTCTCTCTCTCTCTCTCTCTCTCTCTGTCTCTCTCTCTCTCTCTCTCTCTCTCTCTCTCACCCACATCTCTATCTATCTATCTATCTATCTATCTATCTATCTATCTATCTATCTATCTATCTATCTATCTCTCGCTCTCTCTCCTTTTTTTTTTCTTGAACAATAACAACGCCCATAACAAGCCGTCCACAGATAATCTATTCTTGCTCCCCTGTCGCTGTTTTTTGTGAAGCTCGAGTTGTTTCACTCCGAAAACAATGTCCCTCCCAGACAGCAAAAAAGAAAAAAAAAAGAAAATCCCGCTTGGTCAACTTGCCTGTAGGTAGCAATCGCCTCATCTTGTTTTCCACCTTGTCATTTCTCTGTGGCGTTCTATAGAATCACAGAGCTCAGTCTCTTTCCCAGCATGAGCTTCGCCTAGTGTTCGCGAAACTTGCCAACAAAATTTAGCTGACAGCTACAAGCAAGGCAAAACACCTGTAATTAACTTAATAATGACCATACACACTCATTAGCCATACCAGATACTCGAACCACAACCTTCCCATTGATACATCACACATACACATGCATCTAGTCGTTTAAGTTCAACGAACCACCTGACGCCATTAGTTCTATCTAATTATCCCATTCATAATTAGCACCCTCACAATTACAATGTACGCGTCAGTACATTTGTCTAAGACACTTACCAAGTTAGAACACAATCTGCTTATCGGCACAACACACATACACACACATTCATTCGTTTAAGCACAATTAACCACCCCAAAACACCCATTGACTTCAATCTTGTTAGCCCATTCTTAATTACCGTACTCATAATTACCATGCACACAACAAAACATTTTTCGAAGGCACCTTATTAAGTCAAAGACTACAAAGCATTTTCTGCGACCCCCTCTAACATGCTTGAACCAACGAGCCTTCGTCGCCGTTTCGCATTCCGAAGGTCATGGGTTCTATTTTCACCTAAACTCCAATTTTCTTTTCAGCTCAATTACTTTCCTTTGGTTACAGGAACCTCCCTGAGAAATTTGGCGTCAATGCGAACAGTCTTTGGCCTGTTAACAAAATTTTCTTAAGGCGAAAGCCTAAGGTGGCTCTGGGTCGAAAATTTGACCGTCGGGCGTTATGGCACCAAAATTCAGTGGCACCCAAATTGGTAGCCGAGCCCTCGACCTTTGGTGGAAATCGAACCCGCGACCTTTGGTGTAGATAACGGCGAAATTAATTAAGGCACAGTATACTAGGGCACTCGAACTCACGACCTTTAGTGGAAATCTAACCCACGTAATAAGAAGCAGCAACACATTCGAATGACGATGTCAAGTAATATAATTAATGTCTCGTGGGCGCGCAGGCCTTCGCCTTCATCCTCTTAAACGTACGCTAAAGTGACTGTCAATTTTTTTTTTATTCTTCAGTTCCATCACGAGTTTCTACTCACGTCCAACGCACGGCCAACGCACAGTTAACGCACGGACAGTGCCGACGTTGTCGAAATCTTTACGTAATGGGACCCTTAAAGACGTCGCTTTAAAATGAGAATAATCACTAATAAGAATGCGCTTCTCAACTCTCGTCCCGCTTGCAACCTAATGACTCACTCATAACTGTTGCTTATGGTTCAGCAGCACTTTCTATATAGTCGTCCTTTTGCATTGCGTAACATCTTTGGAGACCATTAACGCGAAGCGTTAACGACGTACCAGGGCACGCGAAAGAATAAAAATAAACTAGATCGCTGAGCTGACGTAAACGTTCCGTGGTCCATAAAAGCTAATGTAACAAGCTTTCTAAATGGGAGTAGAAGATGAAGCATGCTCCGTAAACTACAGGCCTGATTACATTGCGGATTTGTCTAACACCACGCTCAACGTTGCATCTACTGAGTGCTTCGTCCATCAACCCTCGGAAAGTTGGCGGTGTATTAAAGACTTCACTGTTTATATGGTGCCGCCACGTGACTTTCACCCTAAGAGTGAGAATCTCACACTTGCAACAGTGAACAATTGGAAAATCATTGTGTCCTACCCGAAATGTAAACACGCTAATGGCGAAACGGTTCCGCCAACTCTCGTCGAAAGCGTTCGTCCCACTTTTGGTGTTTCGTGTTCAACAGCGTCTCTCCGCGTTCACCCTTTTTATCGAGCTTTTTAAACGCACACTCAGTGAGCTTGACGGTGTTCCCACAGTGTTTCCTGTATGCGACATTTATTTTCTGGTTCCTTTAGTAAGGGCAGGACTTTTCGGGAGTACATCATTGCTAAAAGGCAGTAGCTAGGTCAGCGCCGCAGAAAAGGATAATTGAGCGAAGCAACAACACAATCGTCAGCCAGCCATCGTGAAACGCACGCATCGAGCCTTCTCAACACTCCACGGCTCAAGCACGAGTACCCCATATGTCGTGTTCATGCAGCTCACGCGAGACTCTCATTCAGCGCTCGTTCTCCCGGCAATTAAATCTGCGCTACGACCCGAGACGCCAACACGCGAATGGCAAAATGATTCCGCCTAGACGTTCGCTGAAAGCGCGACTTCGGTGTTCGTGTTCAACAGCGCCTTTCCGTGCAAGATCCTTCCACGAGAGGCACGTGTGCTCCCTATTAGTGCCAAGACATGGCTTCGCTGCGCTGGTTCCCATAGCAATATCATGTACTATCGTTCTGTGTGTTTTATGACACCCCAAGAATGCAGTGCACAAGCCCAGCGGGCGAAAAGGATGCAGCGATGCTGCAGAAGTCATGGATAAAGAACTAGTCCAATATTTTTATGTCGTGTATCGTGTTCTCTGTTCTCGCTCTCCATTTTTTTTTTTTTTTTTCAGTGTAGAATTCTTTGAAAATATGAGCGTTTTTTAAGACAGTTGAATGGACTCTGGGAGCTAAGCGTCAACGACAGAAGTTCTTCAGAACTTCTCTCATTCTTGATTTGAAATCTGCTAATAAAGTTTACTCATTTCGCCAACCTCATTAGGAGCGGATTTTTCGGAGATTTCAAATTAGCTCTCTATGCGTCATCACCCCGTATAATATAATCCTATGTCGCCTTTGACTCAGTTATCCTTCCCTTTACAGCTATTTGTTACTCTAAAATACCAACTACCCTCCGCGGTAGCTTAGCGGCTATAAGGTGTTGCGCTGCCAAGCACGCGAGGTCGCGGGATAAAATCCCGGCAGCGGCGGCCGCATTTCGATGGGGGGAGAAATGCAAGAACGTCTTTGTACCGTGCATTTCGGGCACGTTATATATCCCCTGGTGGCCAAATTAATCCGGAGTACCCCACTGCGGCGTGCCTCATAATCAAATCGTGGTTTTGACACGTAAAACACCAGAATTCATTCTAAAATATCCCCTTTTATCCATTCTACGCATAACGTGGCCAGGCCTGTCTTCTTTCTTTTAATTAACTCGCGTTTTATTGTTAATCTTGACAAAAATTACGACGACGAAGACGAACTCTCAATAAACGTACACTAAATCTGCAGGGTGTTGTCGTTCATTAATTGAAAAGAGCGCATTTCCTTTCTCTCTAAGTGAAGCTTTTCTGCCTGCCCCCCCCTCCTCCTCCTCCTCCTCCTTGCTTTGCAGGACACAGAAAACAGGGATATATAGCACCGAACTGACCCACAATATAACGCCAGTTAGCGCACCTGCTTTCTGCGTAATCGAACATTAAATCAGGACGTAACACCTCTACATACAATGGCGGCTCATAGGTATTTTTAAAACACACAAATCGCTTAAATGAATAGCGCATGATATTCGACGACTTTTGGTTTTCTTAAATTTCTCAGTTAAAGCTACCCACTCTTGGCCCACTGGCTATGTGTCATTGTGACACTAAGGGTATATAATCATTATTAAATGAATTGAATGAACTGACATGACCAACGAGTGGAACAGTGGCGTTGGCGTACCTTACGGCATGCAATTGTCTATCAAATACCGGTACTATTGTATATATACTCGTATATATAAATGCAACGTTGTAAAAAATTATAACCCTCCTTTTTCTCCCTATTTTGGTTTGTTATATACGAGGCTCAAAGATTGTTTCTCGTGTGTCTTCAGTGAACCACACAAGGCACTTTGTTCATATTTGGGGAAAGTTAGGGGCGCGGTATGGATAATGTGTAGGCAACGTTCCAAGTAGGTGAGTTAAATGCTCGCCTTCTTACAATAGGTTACGTATGCAAGTGCTCAAGAGCGTTATCAGTGTGTTTTACTATCGGCTTACACCTCTGTCTTGACATAACTACAATCCCAACCGAGGACCAATTTCGCGAACATACAGGGAACACTACGCTAAGTTTGCGTGCAATGTTAAATGCGTGTTGATCAAACACAGCTCTCGCAAAAATAAAGATGGAATCTTAAGCAAGCGTTTGAAAGTGTCAAGTTGCCGTTATCAGCTACGTTTCCCCAATTTTCAAGCGAACTCTGCATTTCACAAGCTTTATACTTAGAAGGAATGACTGAAGCTTAATTGCAATGTGTCGCGAAGTTTTAACGTTTCTGGCTTACTTAAAAGCATTACGAATAACCATGAACCACCGTTTTTGGGGGGCTTTTTATGCATTATGCGCATATTGGATTCGCCTGGTGTACTCAGTGAACTACACGAGGCAGTTTCTCGATGTTTCGTGACAGTAAGGACGAGGTAATAGGTGGTGTGTAAGCAAAGTTCAAAGTGGGTGGGCAATTGGGGCTTTGGTAAAAAATTACGCATGCAAGCGCTCCAGAGCATTATGAGTGTGTCCAATGAACAGGACAGAATTTAGCCTGTTGCCCTGGCAGAACTATAAATGCCACCCAGATCAAATTTAGCAAAGATTGGTGGAACGCTATATACGAAAAATCTCTGTGCGAAGGTAAGGTAAATGAGTTGGATCAAACACAGCTTTTGTAAAAAAAAAATTTCTTAATCAAGTTTAAGAACATGTGATACGGTCGCTATCAGCTGCTTCCCCTTGCCCCGACAAAGCTGTAAGTTCTAACATGTTTGTATTTCGTGGAAAGTGGAGGGGTCGTCATGGTAAGTGCGATGTCTGACAAATTTTTCACGATACTGGCCCATCTAGAAGCGTTGCAAATAGTTACAGAATCCTCGATCGTCCCCCTCACCCCCAACCTTCTTTTTTGTCTTAGGATATTCGTAGTTGGTTTTTCCGGGACCCTTAGTGAACTAATCAAGGCACCTTGGGTTTATTTAGCGAAAACAAGGGCCGCGTCATGGGTAATGTGTAGGCTAATTTCAGAGTGAGGGGGACAAATCACATTTGTAGTAAATTACGCATGCAAGTGATCCGGAGCTTTATCAGTGTGTTTTACGAATAAAGCAGAATTTATCTTGGTGCTTTGGGGAGAACTGGGAACGAAACAGAAATAAAATCTAGCAAATATAGAAGAGGATGGGAGAGGGAGGAGTGGGGCTGTGGTTAATGCTCTGGTGAAGTAAAATCTATGTTGATGTATTACGGGTTTTTAAAAATTCCTAACAATAAGTGCGCGACAGCTTTACATGCAGGTAATGTTTGAGACGGAACCAACATATACCGGCAACCTTTTATGTGTAATTACAGGAAACAAACTCCTATTTGAGCTGCTCGAAGAAAACAACTGTGCTGGAAATTGTTTCGTAATTCCGCAAGGTCGCGAACATCTGCTGACGTTTTCTTTCTTTTTTTTTTTTTTCATGTCCATAGTTTAAGTCTTTCTTGTTGATTGTACTTTGTAGCGTTAACATCGACAATACTATTGCCTTGCGATAAATTTGTGCTATAGATTTGTACAGCAGGTAGTATCCCTCGCTGAATTATGAAATTGTATGAAATGTGTAGCTTTATATGCGCTGTACTGCTACTACTGCGCTGGGTCAGGGACTTCTGCCAGGCATTCGGTGCCTTTTGTCACTGCATGACCTTGAAATTTTAAACAATTTCCGGGAATATATTAAAATAATTTTTTGATACGCCCCGGTTCACCATGTGTTATAGATAATTACTTACATGGCTGGTAATTAAAAGATTACTTGACAAACGCACTTGCACGCTCTCCCTCTTAGTCTAATAGTAATTCACAATATATATATATATATATATATATATTTGCAGTTAGCCCCCCCAATCGAGAAATATTTCGTATGCCACTGTGCAGACTTCAACTCGCACTCTCTTGCTCGGCCAGTCGTCTTCACTTTCCCACGACGCCGGTTCGATCGGCATTCCTCCATGTGTTTACAGTGGCCAGTGACAGACTCGAACAAAAAAAGAAAGGAGGGAGGAATCCCGTCTGCGAAAAGCGGCGAAACTAAAGCCCCTTTCCGAAGCAGAACACGCACAGCAATGCGCACTGCTGTGCACGTAGACAGAGCTACGAACGATAAGGACGAACGATCGAATCCTGCTTGGATCTAATGTTTATGCATACACATATACGAGTTGTCCAGCAGCTGGCCAAATACCGCACAGGCAAGGCAGGATTAACGAGATGACTGCACGCACTGCGCCGTGTGTACACCGACCGCGGCACTGTGAACGGCCGTCCGCGCGTGTCCAGAGGGGATGGCGACCCCAGCCTTGACATCGGCTGGACACCCTAACGAGAAGAAAAAGGCGCGTGCTGGCTTGCCAGGAAAGCCTCGTGTGAGCAGCACGGGGCTTTCCAGTTCAGGACGCACGTTTGAACGTGCCAGGATGATCTTTTCTGTCAGCTCGGTACTCCGCGAAAGCGAAACGAAAATGCGTAGGTGCTTGTTTAATTAGCCCTCAGAATATCTTCCTCACTCGATTCACGATGCTTGCTACAGCGTACGTACATATAGTGCTGATATGAGGCCGTAGGTATAAGCTCGCGCTTTAAGAGTTACCCGTCCCAACACGACAGCCGATCATTCATGAACTGCTAAGCGTGATCCTTGGCCCCAAAACGGTACACGTATTCACAAGGTTCTCACGGTACCACTGTTCCTGAGAAGAGGTGCCGATCAATCGTCATATTGTTCACATTATTGAAAGCAGCCGGACCATGCAAGTAGCTCCTTCTAACGAAAGGATTTGTGTACGAAGTCCCAGAACTCTGTGTAATTTGTTCCCTTTATAGGTACTTATTTTTCCTTATCAGGATGAAAATATTGTTTTGAAGTTATGCTACGTTTATCTTGAGAAGATACGCACACTACCTTAGCTATGAGTGACGAACGCGCTCAGTAAGACTCTGAGGGTAACGGTAGCCACTCATTCATAAACAGCTATAGGTATTATTAACGCCTTCGCGTAATCGACAGCGGCCTATAGGTGACTCCAACTTGTCGTTCGTAAACGAGCTACTTCTGCATGTCACCGAATACATGCTGCGTCTGTTTTCTTTGGACAGGGACCTTGTGCGACAGTTGCAACAGTTATTTCAATTAGGCTGCTCAAGACAACAAATAAAGCCAGTTCGTGAAGGTAACTTCCGCTAGGCTGCATGCCTTTTATTGTCAGTACATCGAGATGTGTGAAGTGCACCCGATGGCTCTTTTTCGTTATACTATAAAAATATATATATTAGCAAAATATATATGTGTTTGTTTCACGAAACACCCGCCGTGGTTGCTTAGTGGCTATGGTGTTGGGCTGCTGAGCACGAGGTCGCGGGATCGAATCCCGGCCACGGCGGCGGCATTTCGATGGGAACAATATGCGAAAACACCCGCGTACTTAGATTTAGGTGCACGTTGAAGAACCCCAGGTGGTCTAAATAACCGGTGTCTCCCACTACGGCGTGCCTCATAATCAGAAAGTGGTTTTGGCACGTAAAACGCCATAATTTAATAGTTTTTTTTTCGCGAAACATACCAAATCTTATTTAAGTTGGGAGCACGCCTTCAGCAGACCGTCGGTTTACTTTTTTTCGTTTTCTTTTGTCCGCGCCTCGGTCATTCAAAAGCTCTAAGCAGAGCGTGTTTTCATTCTTGAATTTGGAATTAGAGATCGGATGCCAAAAGTACCACGCACTGGCGATCACACGCGCGCACACACAACCTCCATCTCCTAATTGCAGATACGCACGCAAGCCCAAGTCTAGGCATGCTGACAACTTAAGAATACTGAATTTCGCGGTAAGAAAAATAACACAAATGATAAGCTGGCAACGAAACCCAGGAAAAGCAGCGGCTGCGGTATGCTGAGAGATGACAGCGTTGGCTACGGAACGCCGGCGTAAACAAGACGCAGATATTTTTTTAAATCTCTTTTCTTTTAGAGGTGCAAGGTTAGCAGAAACGTCTGACCGCGATGTCCCTGAAGGCAGCCAGGCAGTCCCAACGCATCGCTATTGGCACCCCGCTAAGTAAGTTTCGCAAGCGGCTGCCTGTCCAGTGGTGTTTATTATACTGCGCGTTGACCGATTCTTTCGCCGCTCGAAGCTGGTACGCAAACCTGCGAAGGCATAAAACGCGTAAAACTACACCCACAACGTGCGAGGGCCCTCGTAAAGTCCGCGCGCGATCTATAACGACCATAAAAATATTGCAACACTCGCTTTACTGCACGAACTTAATCCCTACTGGAAGCAAGAGTCTGCCATGGCCCCGCGTATGGCCGTGCCCACATCGCCCTGGCATCCCATCAACAACCTCCGCTTATCGCCACGAAGAAGCCATATATGCATATCGTCCAAACGGCCAGCACGATCAGGCAGGGAAGCGCGCGCTTGGTGTCAAAAGCCACAATAAGCCCCGTGCGGACGACTGGTTGAACACGAAAGACAGCGGTCACCACAAGTAAATCTGCTCTTTAATTAATACAGTACAGTCGCCATCAGGCTTATTCTGAACAAACAAGACACATACCTATTGCAGCTCATTTCTAACAAACAGAAGTTGTAAGGAAAACACATCGAAGGCGCTGAAAGGAAGACCCGTTATGCTATAGCGCTTTCAGAGCACCGCAACTAGAAATCTACTCCCTCACTACAATGTTTCCCATATATCATATGTTGCTTCAGGGCGTTAAACCAACACCTTCTTGACAAGTTTAGGAGGTGTTGGTTAAACCCAATCATCCAATTCCATTAAATTGCGCAAATAAATGAGGATACCAGGTAGCGCACGAAAGTTATCCTATAAGAGCGTTGGCATAACTTTCGAGATAAGGTACATACTGTCGACGGCGTCTTGTGTGTGCATGCTTTACTCATCTTGATTGCAACGACGTAAGAGACGAAACATGTTAGAGTGCTAAGACTCAGGAGTTCTGGCTTTCCTGCCGACTCCCGTACCGAGGTAGCAAAAATAAACACCGTGACGATTACCTAATGTAACCACGACAAAGTATTCCGGTTTCCAGCGCGCGAAAACGCTCTCCCCAAATTTGGCGCGCCAGGACACTACAGGTACCGCGCACACTGCAGAAAAGAGACGGACAAGGCGATCAACGGCCGTTCTGCCGACTCTGGGAAGCCTCTGCACGGCCGCGGGGCAGAGAGGCTCGTTCCATCCTCCTCCGGTCCAAGGACGGCTCTCTTTCGTGCGACCGACCTCGTTGCCTCGCGGTTGTCTTCGTCGCCGCGCCGACGACGACTGCGCGGCCTGTGCCGTGTGCCGCCGCGGCGGTTACGTGCGCGAAATGCGAATGCGTCAACGAGACTGCACGCGGAAAGTCCCGTTAGATGACCGTGGCCGCTCCCCGCCTTCTTCCTCAACTGCCTCACCCTCTCACTCTCAACGCCCTGGGGCGCGCGCTCGACGGCCCCGTCGTAAAACGTTGCGTTGTAACCGGGCTTCGCATAATTGCGTGCAACACTTTTCGCGGCTGGTACAGAGTCCGGAAGAGAGGGGGCCCGCCCTTTACTGACCATCACAGGAGAGCAGAGAGAGGAGTTACTGCAATCGTGGCGGTTCTGAGGCAACGCTTCCCGTCTGCGAAGCAGTTTGTTTCGTTACTCAACAACCGTCTTGAAAACGGGGTGTATGGAGACAGAAAACTGCGCTCAGCCACTCTGTTTCAATTAACGCTGAATCGTAATGGATTGCGCAACCGACAACGAGAACGAGAGGAAGGCCAAAAAAAAAAAAACTACAGTATAGCGACGCGAATGTGAGCACAAGACAGTGGTGAAATAACGGGCCGACCCAGCGTTTTTCGCTGCAGCAACAGCTTATACAGGGTGTCCCAGCTTACATTAGCCAGTTAAATATATGCGAATGCCACGTAGCTGGACAGAACCAAGGTAATGGTGTTTGACGTCGCTTCGCGATACTCACATTATTTTTTCATTCCGCCAAATTAGATAATTAGTCGTAATTAATTAATGAGCTTCTCAAATATTATAATTAGATTAAAAGTATCAGTGTGAAAATTTTAGAGGGATATGAAAAACAACCCATACAGCTTTCTGTTGCTCAATACGTGCTAAAAGTGTTTTTCCGAGCGTGAAAGAAGCCCGCGAATACACGCAAAGTGCCTCTAGCGGCCAGTCGCGCGGCAATGCTGCGGGTTTTGTTTTCCAACTCCCGTCCTAAAAAGGTCAGAAAACCCCAAGAAACTTCACATTTCCTATGCGTCGTTACCTCATCTGTGTATTCGATGCGTTTTGCTCGGAGGCATGAAAACAGCCCACAGAACGAAACCCTTTCTCCTGCATATCACTGGAACGCTCTCTCTCTCGCTCTCTCTCTCACTCTCTCTCTAGCTTTTAAGGCTGTCTATAACGCAAATATTTAAAGCAGCTCCTTGCGAGGGTGAGCCAATGTTTTTGGTAATTTGGCCCTTTGCTTTGTTTCGACGAAAAATACGCAGTTTAGCCCGAAAGGCGAAGCGTTGATAGCGGCTGCAAATTATTTGACGAAGTAAGGTTCGTAGCTTTATCAGATGTATAAGCATGCAGCAAACATTCGCTTACTTATTAAATTGGCAGGCATGGCGTTACGCGCGCACAAGCAAACGTGAACATATCTTACTCGATGGCCGCGAACACTCTCTCTCACAACGCTGTCGTGATGAAGAGAGCGAAGGGAGGGAAGCGAGCTCTTCTGCTACCTCTCCCTTCCACGCGTCTCCGAAACGCGAGATTACGCGATCTCCAGCATAGGTACGAAAAGACAACACACATGCTGCCATCAGCCATCTCGGCTCGGCTAACTTCGCACCCAGCGGACATTACCTCCAAGATAGGATGCGGGCGGCGCACGCCTTGGCTAGAAGAGGAAAGGCGTACGCTCTTGATCACGGTACTGCGCGCTCATCTCCCCCCTCTCCCCACCCCCACCTTGAGCGCAATTTCTTACGTGACCTCCTACATTGTGTGCGCATCAATCCACTATCCTTCGAGGCTCCCACCTCGCACGATTCCCCTCGCACCAACAGCATATGGCGTGCGAGGCGCGACAAGATCTTATCGCGCTTGTACTTTACACGGAAATCAGCGGCGGCAACGACGGCAAAAATTCGCCTGGAGTGTCCATGTTATCGCAATATTAAAGTACTGCAATGACGTACACGTTTTTTGTTAGTGCAATGTATCTTATCTTGAAAGTAACGACATACTTTTCTGACTATTTTGTGCTACAGTCAGACACTTCTGTAA